>NC_058102.1:105575303-105878333 GCF_020171115.1 Neogale vison | reverse complement strand
TATTTATTTATTTGACAGACAGAGATCACAAGTAGGCAGAGAGGCAGGCAGAGAGAGAGGAGGAAGCAGGCTCCCTGCTGAGCAGAGTCTGATGCTCGATCCCAGGACCCTGGGATCATGACTTGAGCCGAAGGCAGAGGCTTTAACCCACTGAGCCACCCAGCCACCCCTCCTCTTGTTCTTTTCTTCCCTTTCAGATCTTTGAAAAGAGATCTAAACGGTCAATAGGTTCCTCACCCCTGTGGTTAAAGAGAACTATGCCTATTAATTGTTTTAAAAGGATTTTATTTATTTATTTACTTGAGAGACGAGGGAGCAAGCGGAAGCACGAGCACGGTGGTGGCAGAGGGAGAAGTGGACTCCCCGCTGAGCAGGGAGCCCGATGCGGGACTCCATCCCAGGACCTTGGGGTTATGACCTGAACCAAAGGCAGACGCTTAACAACGGAACCACCCAGGTGCCCCAGTGCCTGTTCATTTAAAGATCTCTCTCCACTTTCTTCATTAACTCATTCCAATGTTGAAACTGGTGTTGCTCAGAAATATTCTTTTTGAAATGAATCATGCTCATTTGAAAATTTTTTTTACCCTTGTACCACTCCTAGTAGAGAGAAAAAAATTGCTGGGGGAGTATTTAATGGCATATTGACATTGAAATATGCCGGGGTCAACGGGCTAGAAGCCGAGACCTGCCAGGCCCGCTTTCTCCATGGTTCACTCTATTTCTGTTTGAGGACCACATCCTTCCATTAACCTAACAGTCTCTAGCGAGTCTTAGAACCATCACCGCCTCTTGAGGGAGAACTCTTGAAAACTGACTCTCATGTTCCCTATTTTCAGGTTTCCTGACCCACGAGGGCAAAGGCTGATGGCTAAGTGAGGTAGAAGCAAGGCTAGTCCTGCCTGATTTGTGCTAAACCCCAGACAGGGAGTTGTGAGCAACTGTCACTCATTTACCAGCGATTTTCAAACGTTTTAAAAATTGGTCAACCTAAACAGGGCAGAAGACTTACAGCACCAGTTCCTACTTTAAGAGAAAAAGAAATTGGGAATAACAAAGATTTGAGAGGAACAAAACAGCAATCAAAAAGATAATACGTAGGAGTGCCTGGCTGTCTCAGTCAGTGGAGTGAGTGGCTCTGTCTCGGGGATGTAAGTTTGAGCCCCACGGTGGGTGTACAGATTACCTAAAAAATAAAATATTTTTAAAAAGGTAAAATGTAAGTGTTATGTAAAAACAACAGGATCAGCAAGCAAAACTGAACATTCCTTTGTACAAGGGCAGCAACACTAAACGACTCTAATTCAAGGCTAAAGGAACTCAGCCTGATCCTGATGGTGCCCTGGTCACTGGGAGTCTTTCCTAGAAACAGGGAACCCTAGCTTTTGCATGTAGAGGGCATAGGAGGGGCTGTGCAACATTGCTGATGGCTGTCTGGCGTCCTAACTTAGAATACTATTCCTATATCCATCTGAGGTTCAGTACACTCCAGTTACCTGGTCATTTTAGAGCACAAATACTAGAGTTTCTTTTTTTTTTTTTTTTTAAGATTTTATTTATTTATTTGACAGAGCGAGATCACAAGCAGGCAGAGAGGCAGGCAGAGAGAGAGGAGGAAGCAGGCTCCCTGCCGAGCAGAGAGCCCGATGCGGGCCTCGATCCCAGGACGCTGAGATCATGACCTGAGCCGAAGGCAGCTGCTTAACCAACTGAGCCACCCAGGCGTCCCAATACTAGAGTTTCTAATGTCATGTTGTGAGTCAACTATAACTCAATAAAAAAATACATTAATGGAATGAAAAAAATCAATTATCATTTTTGCAGGTTGTACCCTACTATTTATCTTTTACTTTTTGTTTTACTGGCAAAATTATAGGCATAAAATTCAATAAAGGGAGACTTTTGTCAGAAAAAAAGGAATAAAAATACGTAGATTATAGAAATCTGAGAAGTCAGAAAAACGCCCTCAACACACACACACACACACACACACACACAGGTCATTAGTTAATAGGTCATTAGTAAGTAGCACTTGATGGTAAGTAAAAACAGAAGTTAACAGCATTACCTTTGAAAATGGAGTTTTTTGCATGAGTTTGCAACCTCTCTGGGAGAACACTTTTGGTCTCTTGTTTAACAGTTAAATAAGATGGAGGGATGGTCAGAAGGGGAGAGAAGGGCAGCAGAAACACAGGAATAATGATCTCTGCGAGGCTCCCTGTTCTTTTTTGTTTGTTTGTTTTTGTTTTGTTGTTGTTGTTTTTTAATAGATTTATTTATTTATTTGAGAGAGAGAGAGAGCTGAGCAGGCAGCCAGGGGTGGGGTTCGATCCCATGACCCTGGGATCTTGACCTGAGCTGAAAGCAAATGCTTAACTGACTGAGCCACCCAGGCACCCCCAGGCACCTTTGTGTATCTCATTCAGTCAGCCACCCCAAGCCCCGCTCCCAGCCCCCAGCCCCAGACTCTTACTGTCTGACCTGAGCCCAGCTTTGCTCAGGGGTCTCTGGATCTCATCCCCTTCAGGAAACCTTCCCTGCTCACTGTGAATGATTTCCTAAGGATCAATACCAGTTACCGTTCGAAGGCTTGCTACCCATGGACTGGGCTCTTCACATATGCTCTTTACCTGCCAAAACTTCACTCAACCCTGCAAGGTAAGGAGGAGGCACACCTTTTTATAGATTTTTTCAAAAGCAAGTTGTGTTGTTGTTGTTGTTGTTGTTGTTTTTATAACGTTAGTTTTTTTTTTTTTTTTAAGATTTTATTTATTTATTTGACACAGAGAGAGACTGTGAGAGCAGGAACACAAGCAGGGGGAGTGGGAGTGGGAAAGCAGGGGGAGGAGGAGAGGGAAAGCACACTTCCCACAGAGAACCTGAGGTGGCGCTGCATCCCAGGACCCTGGGATCGTGAGCTGAGCCAAAGGCGGATGCTTAACCCACTGAGCCACCCAGGCACCTGAACACAAGGTTTTTGAGCAACAAGGCCACAACACGGAAAGTGATGGAGCAGGGACTCCGCCCTGGACCATCTGGCCTCGGCACCCAGGGCGCATCCGGGCCCAGCATGCATCCCGCGGGGCGTTCGTGTTGGGCGGGTGCTCTGCCGCCCCCCTCTGCTCCCGCCCCGACGCGGAGTGCGAAACGTCGGGGACTGGACGCTGCCGCCTCCTCTTCCCAGGCAGCTCTTCCGCTTAGGATGAGTTTAGGGCTTAAGCTTGGCACTTTCTTCTCTTTATTTGTTTAAAAAATCGTTAAAAAAAAAAAATCGAAACTAGTACATTGTTTAACAATCCAAAAAATCGAAAACAGAAGTGAAAAATGTCCCGTACTTCATGTTTCATTGCCGGGCCCCAACCCTACTCTCCAGATAGAACTAGTATTAATTGTTTTGACTTTCCCATATGTATATAAATGCGCTCCTCCCCCCCAGCTCCTCTCTCTCACTTTCAAATAAATAAATAAAATCTTTAAAGAACCTGTGTGTGTGTGTGTGTGTGTGTTGAAGGCGTTTTTCTGACTTCTCAGATTTCTATAATCTACGTATTTTTATTCCTTTTTTTCTGACAAAAGTCTCCCTTTATTGAATTTTATGCCTATAATTTTGCCAGTAAAACAAAAAGTAAAAGATAAATAGTAGGGTACAACCTGCAAAAATGATAATTGATTTTTTTCATTCCATTAATGTATTTTTTTATTGAGTTATAGTTGGCTCACAACATGACATTAATTTCAGGTGCCCATATATATCTTTATTCCTTTTTTTTTTTTAAGATTTTATTTATTTGACAGAGATCACAAGTAGTCAGAGAGGCAGGCAGAGAGAGAGGGGGGAAAGCAAGCTCCCTGCTGAGCAGAGAGCGGGATGCGGGGCTCCATCCCAGGACCCTGAGATCATGACCTGAGCTGAAGGCAGAGGCTCAACCCACTGAGCCACCCAGGCGCCCCCGTGTATCTTTATTCTTAATCACGGTCCATACCAAATCATAAACTGCAGAATGCTTAGAGAAATGCACATTCAATTTACTGGGCACCTGACCAAAGGAACACCTATTCCTGATGGGAGTATAGGAGCGCTGGAGCCAGAGAAAGGGTGGAAGGCGGAATCCCTCTAAGGAGACCCCGAGATGGCCAGAGGAAAGAGCTTGTGTAGTCTGGGGAAGACTGCCTGCTGCCCTGCCTCTCAAGCAACTGGCCTGACCTGCCAGGGTGCGCTCGCACTCCCTGGGCTGAGTTGTCTGGTGCTCAGGGAGGGAACATGGAATGGGGCAGGCAGGAGGCGGAATGTGGGCTGGGCCAAGTTTAGAATTACAAGTGCGGCAGAGGAGTTGGAACCACACTTTAAATAGCCAGCACCTTCCCTTTCCCCCTTAGATCATTCTTCTCCCCCACCCCACTGGACCTCTGGCAGCAACCGCACTAAGGTTGGTGACAATTTCTTCTCTCTCTTCTCTTTTTCTTCTGTTTCTGGGTCTCAGAGTACAGGTTGGTAAGATCATAGTTCATACAACCAAAGGATTTTTTGGTTCTCCTAGAAAACAGATCCTGCCACTTCTGTGTGCCTGTGCAAAGACTAGATGCTATATTCTGGGCTTTTTGAAGGTTCAGTGGCCATGGACTTGAGGGCCCATGGGCTTTAGAGGACGAGAACCGTAGACTGAGAGGAAAGAAAGCCTTTCTTTTCTGTGAGATGAGACAATGAACACCTCTTCGGCAAGACTGAAAGAAAATAAAAATCTGAGTGCTGTTATTCTATGAGGTGCTTTCCTTTATATATATCTACTGCCTCACTTAGTCCTTCTTGCTTTCACAGATGAGCGAATGGAGACTCAGAGTAGTTAATTCACTTCCCCAGAGTCAGACAGTGAGTGGCACAGCACAGAGCTAAGGTCTGTGCCGGGCTTGTCTGACCCAGCTCATGACCTTCTAACTGCAGCACACTACCTCTGAGAGGCACCCTCATAAGGCCCGGGGACCCAGGAGGGCCTGCGGTTTCTTCTAGGGTCTGGCAGGATGAGGGAGGGAGAGGGATAGCTTTCCACCATTGGAGGACTCCCATCGGATGGTAAAGAGAGGCTCAGGATGAGCATGAGGCGTTAGACAAGCTTCTTGAAAGGACTGAGGAAACTTCTCAGGACCAGCTGGTTGGGTTTCTCCTTCTTAGCTCAAGATCTCTGCAGCCTATTCCCTAATTTATCAAATGAGTGAAGGTGCCTACTGTTCCTTGACTTTCTGAGTCCCTGAGGTGGCCCCCCTGAGGAGGCGGAGCCATAGGGGAGCTGGGCAAGATGAGGCTATCCCTGAGAAAGTTCTGTTACCATGAATTTTTCCTGAGGTGTATGAAAAAGCCCATTTGCCTTCTTTTCCAGAAAAGGGACCATTGTATAAAATCAGGAGGGAGTTATCAGAAGATGCTACTGAGACATGCTGATCAACCTGGGTAGCCAATGTAATCGAGAGATTTAATAGAAAGAGCAGGGACAGAGTAGGTTCAAGTCCCGCCAATGCCATTATCTCGCTGAGAGCTGCAGACATGTCACCTAACCTCTCTGAGCTGCAGCTCCCTTATTTACAAAGCAGAACTAATCCTGCTTACATGTCAGGGTGGCTGTGGATTAAAGGAACCAAATATCTGTAAAGCACTTAGTACTAGTTGCTCACTAAATGTGAACCATGTCCAGTCTTATCTTTAATCCTGGTAAGAGTCTAGAATAGGGTAGTGAAGCATTTGGACCAGTGTTTCTTTATTTTTTTTTTATTTTTAAATTTTTAAAAAAGATTTTATTTATTTATTTGACAGAGAGAGAGAGAGATCACGAGTAGGCAGAGAGGCAGGCGGAGAGAGAGGGAGAAACAGGCTCCCTGCTGAGCAGAGAGCCCGATGATGCCATGCAGGGCTCAATCCCAGGACCCTGAGATCATGACCTGAGCCGAAGGCAGAGGCTTAACCCACTGAGCCACCCAGGTGCCCCACAGTGTTTCTTTACTAATTTCATGTTTTCTTCTCTACTGTAACAGATTCCTATGTGTAACATCACACACACACACACACACACACACACACACAGCCCATAGTTCATCTTTCTTTTATGTTGACTTCCGAGAGACAAGGAAGGATAGCTGAAAAAAATCAGCCCATCTTCTGCAGAATTCCAGGACCCCCTCAGCCTCTCTCATTCCTTGGGAAGGATTTTTTAAGAACTTGCTTTTATTTAAATAGTACAAAATAAATCATGTTCTTTGATGAAAATGTAGGAAATGGAAATAAGGAAAACATTCCTATATTCCAACCATGGAGAGAGAACCATTTTGGTGGCTATCCTAAGCTTCCAATGCATACACTTTATGAAATATTTGCAAGCATAATGGTATCGTGTATGCTCTTTGATAACTTTTCGCTTCACATATTGTGAGCACTTCCGTTTCATTACCTTTTCTTCTGCAATACAATTTTTGGTGATAGTATAAGGCTCCAGGATCTATATGTGCCATAATTTATTAACCTATCTATCGCTTTGGGACCTTACGTACTTTCTAATTTTTTCTGTTGTAAATAATGAACATCTTCAATGCCAAATCTTTACCCACAGTCACAGTTACTTTGCTAGACTAAATTCCTGCAAGGGAAATCGGTGGCCTTGAGGATCCTTTCAACTGTCCCCAGCATACAGAATATAGACACTGAAGGTCATGCTAAGACATTCAAAGCGAGCCGTAGGCTGGCAGAGAGGAACTTAGACAACCCAGGGGCCATGTGGATTCGTCCATATCCACAAGCCCCCACCCAAGAGGATCTGCCCTGTGTAACACATGCCTGTACCTCGGTCTCCATGCTTTCTTTCTGAACAGGAAAGGAAGATACATTCTCAGCAGCTATTACTCAGCCATTACCAGTGAGAGATGCTAAGGAGAACACGGGTCTACAGGCAAGGGGGTAGGAATCTACTTTCTTCCAGTGCACTCATTCCCTTGGGAATCTGCTGGTGAAGGAAGGGGAAGGCTTTCTTCCCAGGATTCCCAGCAGTTAACAGAGCACTTTGCTTCTTTTCCAGGTGGGATGGATAGCAGGGTCTCGAACACAACCAGTAATGGAGAGACAAAGCCAGCATACCCAGTCATGGAAAAGGTGAAGGAAGATGGCACCCTGGAAAGGGGACACTGGAACAACAAGATGGAGTTTGTGCTGTCAGTGGCTGGGGAGATCATTGGTCTCGGCAATGTCTGGAGGTTTCCCTATCTCTGCTACAAAAATGGGGGAGGTGAGAGCCACTGTGCCACCCCACGCACCCCTGGAAGGAGGATGTCTCCATCTCTCACACGTACTGCCCCTCTGGGGAGTCCCATGGGTGCACAGAAATGCTGGAGTTGGAAAGACCCTTATGAGTCAGGAAGGACACTGCAGACCTAGGAGACTGAGACCTAGACACATTATATGACTTTCCCCAGGGTTTTTCTATGTTGCTGTGGCACCCTAGGAATACGAATGTAGGTTTGGAGCCAGGCAGATCAGAGTTTGGACCCTGGCTCTGCTACTTAATCTCTGTGTCATCTTGGGCGAGTCATTTAAGCCCCTCAGAGCCTCAGTGGCTCTCCCTGTAAATTAAGATAGCAGTACCTGCCTTGCACGCTGCCGTAAGGATCAGTGGTCACATGGGTCAGGAGCTTAATAAATGGCAGCGATGTTGGAGAAGATGTTGCTACTGAACTGTCCTGTGGTCCTGAAACTCCTTAGTCCGTGTCTTCCCCTATTCCGCTGGCCTGATGCCATTCCCGAAGGCAGTCATTACCCAAGCCCTCCCAGTGTCATAACCTTTGATACCAGCGGCTCTCCCTTCAAAATTCTCCACTGAACTTTGCGGGCAGGTGGCATTAACTCCAGATTCTTTTTGGCTTCCTGCGCCCCCCACCCCATTCCAGCCCGCTGGGGGCAGCTCCACTCCTGCCCGGCAGCGTTGGTCATTCTCTGACCAGTACCTCACTTTCAGGCAATCCCAGCCCTCTGTGGGAGAACTCAGAGGGATTTCTCAGGTCCTGAAGCATTCTGGGTGAGCAGTAGGTTAGGAAGATCTCCTTGTTGGTGGGTAAAGCGTACAGGTGTTGGGGCTCCCCAGATCCAGTTTGGACGTCTGGGCTGGAGGAAGGGGCAATGGCGAGGTAGGTCACGTGGGGAAATGCTGAGGGCCATGGTTATTCTGTGGGCCACAGGATTGGCGGGTGCCCCAACGTAACACCTGTCCTTTTCCCGGGGAGTTGGATCCTCCCAAATGCATGGAGCTCCGCCTCCCAGTGGTTTTGGACAGGGAAGGTGGGAGGGCTGGCTTGGCGCTCTGAAGCCTTGGAGTGCTGTTCTCAGGATCGTGGCAATTGGTGGCCTGGCCTTGGAGTTGGAAGTTAACTTGTATGTTTCCAGAGGGGAGGGATGGGCTGATATGTCCTTTTTACCCCCGGGGATTTCTGGCCAGTAGCCTGAAATCACAGGACTTTGTTCTGTGCGCTGTGTGAGGGAAGAAAGGAGGTCTTCCCACTTCCACCCCAGCCTTGGACACTCCACATGCCTCCCTTCGGTGAGCTGGGGGGAGGGACGAGGCTGGTCCGGGGCGGAGGAGGAGTCTGGAGGCTAAGCTGGGCTTTGGGGCTCTGTATCTGGAGCCTAGTAACCAGCTTAGCTCCTCACATGGCAGGAAGATTAGGAGGTGAGCGGCTTTCCCCAAGCCTCTCTGGAATTGGGTAAAGGTTGGCCTGGGAATTAGCGGGAGTGGCACGGAGAGACGAGGAGACGGGAGGGAGTGATTTCCAGTGATTTCTGGTGCAAAACCACTGGGCTGAGGAAGGGGAAGCAAAGGGAGCTGTGACCAGGAGCAGTGTGTGTGTGTGCGTGTGTGTGTGGGGGGGGCAGAGTGTGGGCTCACCCCATTGAGGGGAGCTTGCCTGGCAGTGTTTGGATCTGAGCTCTGCCTCAGGGCTTTGTGGTAAGTGCATGCGGGTCCCAGAGAGTGTGATGCTGGCTTGGGTGGAAATGCAGGCCCAGGAAGAGTAGGGAGTCCCTTGGTTCTTGCCTTGGGCTTGTGAGGGAAGGGGGTGGGTGTGACGGCTTGTTGGCGGCTTCCTCCCTGGATAGAGCTGGCCTTCCAGTGGGCTGATTCTGACTGGGAGTGGAGACACCTTTTCTGGGTCCTGGATCCAGTCAAACTGTTTAATCCCTAACATTGCCACCCATAACGTAGCACCTTAGGACTCTTCCTTGAGTCCTAAGCTGGAGGGAAGTGTTCTGAGGGGCTTTGGTTGCTCAGGTTTGCTCTGAAGGGCATGAGTCATCCAGGGCCACCGGGTGAATTAATGGAAAGCCTCCTTTGCCAAGGTAAGGGGGACTCACCTAGGATGTGTGGGGTCTTTATACGGACAGGCCTGGTTTGTGGTGCTCCTCGTGGTTTAACCTTTCTGTCATCATTCAGCTCCCCTCGCTTTCCCGGGAAAGCAAGTTCCTACAGGGAATGGGCTCCAACACTTGCTCTTCTCACCCCCTTGTCTGGCAAGGAACAGACTGATGCCTCTTTCTGACAGGACCCTTTGTTACCCGTGTGGGGCAGAAAGGTGAGGAGAGTGGAAACTACTTACATGGATTCCACCCTTCTTCCTCCTGGTGTAGTGATTTTACTTAAATCCGTGATTCTCCAACTGGGGATCCCCGGGGACTCCTAGGGGATGAGAGGAATGTTTTGAGCAAGTTCTGGAGAAAGATGCTGGGGGTACACTGAGGTGAACTGTGCTCAGGTAATGGGCCCTATCAGACTGCTTCCGGGCCCTTTCTTCAACTTCCCAGCCTTAAACAGCCCCTTTGGGACTTGGGGCAGAGCATGAAGATAAGTTAGGTGGGCACTTTTTATCCATATTTGTTCAGTGATGAGGTCAGGAATGAAAAAGTTCCCAAAACATATTTTTTGTTCTAAACTTAAAATACCGATGATGTCTTCTCTGGTTCCTTCCAGCTTTAACATCTGGTAGATCCCAATTTAAAGTGACTTCCCGAGCAGAGAAAAGGCTGAGGCAAGAATATGATAGAAAAGCAGGTGAAATTAAAAAAAAGAAAAAAGAAAAAGAAAAAAGCAGGAGAACAGTGAAACACTATAGTCAAAAACCAGAGAAGCTGAGAAAGTAATAGAAAGAAACCCGTCTCAAATCAAAAGCAGCTAGTAGGCTCTTCAGGGAGATGGATGGGAGCCTTGCCTGCCTCAGCCATCTACTTGGTGAGCACCTTCTCTGCTGTCCAAAACCTGGGGCCTGCCCACCCCTAATGGCTTTCTAGAATCTCCAGTCTCAGCCAGCCATCCCAGCACACAGCCCACACAAGCCCTGACCCTGACCATGTCATTTAAAGCAATTACTGGCTACATTCCATTTGCCCAGAATTCTTCTAAATTGTTGACATCCATGTATAAACAGAACAGAACAATTCCCTGTCCTTGTGGGGCTTACATTCTAGAGGAGGGAAACAGACAAGAAACATACTAAATGGGAAAATTGTATCAGTATATCAGAATATACGGATATCAGTATATCAGTATATCAGAAGTTAAGGAGCACTATGGAAAAAGACCAAGGAGAGCTGGGTAAGGGGATCAGGAGTGTGTGGAAGGGGTGGAGGGGAGGGGGTACTGAGAACATGTGAACCAAAGTTTGCCAGGAGTGAGAGAGTTGGCTGTGTGGCTATTGAGGGTAAAAGTGCTCCGAGCAGAGGACACACAAGATTTAAGAGTAGCCAAGCAAGAGGCTGACTGGCTGGTTTGAGGAGTTGTGAGGAGGGGAGTAGATAGAGGCTGGGGTCAGAGAAGTAAATGGGATGGGAGTGGCAGATCGGGGAGGGCCTTGTCAGTTACTTTGAGACTTTGGCTGTGGCTCTAGTGACGTGGGGATTCAGAGCAGGGTTTTGAGCAGGAGTGACATGATCTACATTTTATTATTTTTTAAAAGATTTTATTTATTTGAGAAAGAGAGAGCACCGGGAAGAGCAGAGAGCACAAGTGGGGAGGGGCAGGGAGAAAAGGGAGAAGAAGACTCCCCACAGAGCAGGGAGCCTGCCATGGGGCTTGATCCCAGGACCCTGGGATCACGTCCTGAGCCGAAGGCAGACACTTAACCTACTGAGCCAACCAGGTACCCCATTTCTTACATTTTGAAAGAATCTCTTTGGCTGCTGTTGGGAACGAAGTGTATAGGTGTCAGGGAAGAAGCAGACCAGTCACAAGGCTGAAAATGTTAGAGTCATCCTTGATTCCTCCCACCACCCCCCAACCCTCAAATCTACCTAACTACCCAGATTCTGGGTGCTTCTGAACATGAACCTTCAACTGGGTTCTCTACACCCTGGCTGCTGACAGACTGTGTTCCTCAACACCCAGAATGCTTGGGACTGGAGACCCCCCCCACCTATGATGTAGGCAGAATCAGATACTTCTTGTCACCCCCACTGATGCTTTCTGATCTCAGCAGTCCCAAGGGGTACAGCCTGAGCACTGGGGAGGAAGGATGAGCCCTCCACTGTGATGGAGCAGGTATTCAGAAGAAAAAAAGGAGTTGCATTTTGGGAACACTGACTGGAGCTATCTCTTAGCCATCCAAGGGGAACTGTCCACTAGGCAGTAAAACACAGAAGTCTGTGGTCTGTGAGGGAGATGCAGATGGGAGATATAAATTGGTGGGTGATTAGCCCTTTCATGGTGAGAAGAGAGAACAAGGAATGGGGGAAGGGGAGGGAAGAGCAGGGGGCAGATAAGGAGACAGCAGTGCAGAAGGATGACCACCAGGACAGTGAAGTGTTTTGGGAGGCCAGGAAAGTGATGAGGTCAGAGGGGCCGGGAAGGACAACGACATCAGATGCTGCAGAAAGGTCAAGAAGGTTACGGAGGAGATTGGAGTGTTGGCTTTGGTGGCATGGGGGCCATTTGTTGGTGATCTTGTAGGAACGGTCGCTCCGGGAGGCCGGGGCAGTGACTGCTTCTGCTTGCAGTGGGTTCAAGGTAATGGGGGCAGAAGAGAATTAGAAATAGGAAGTATGGGTTATTTGGGCAAAACTTGGGAGTGGACAGAGTACATGTCTGCTGTGTGTTCTCCCTCCTGGTTAGGAGGGAGCCAGTGTGAGTGCTAAAGAGAAATGACAATGTGCCCTGTGCAGCCAGCGGTGCTGGTGCTAGGGCTGGGTCTCCTGCCTGGGAAGACAGTGAGCATTTGAACTAGCTCTCCTGCTCTCCAACCTCAGCCCCCTGGAGGGAAATGCGAACATGACCTCCCACTGAGGCCTGTCCCCTAAAGCTCTAACCATGGGGATGAGAAGTCTCCAGAGAACCCAAAAGGCGTGATGTTGGGGGGAAGGTGGTAGGACAGGGTTTTGGTAAGAGGATTCAACTCTGCCAGGAGGGAATGTAAATTACTTGCCCACCAGTCTCAGCCCAGTCAAAAACATCATCTGCCAATCATTTTATGCTTAATTTATTTTTTAGAAAAAATTGATTTTTGTATTTATTTTTACGATTTTATTTTTAAGTCGTCTCTACACCCAATGTGGGGCTTGAACTTATGACCCTGACCGAGATCAAGAGAGCCATATGCTCTTCCGACTGAGCCAGCCAGGTGCCCCTATATTAATTTCTAAGTCAAGTTGCTGAAAACCAGGGGCAGAGGTCAATCGTGCAAGGAATCATTGGTTTTTGCTAGTCATAGAACACCAGCTGGAGGTCACCTTGTGTGAAGACAGATGCTTCCTTGATCCTTGTCCCCCTCCAAGCCCTCCTCCCTTCTGATCTTCAGTCCCCAGACACCCAAATTCTTCATGGGGCTTCAGCTGGATCCTGGCTACTGGCTGACCAAGTTCCTCCACCCCTGGAATGCCTGGACACCCCACATGCTGCTACAACAGAATGCCCCACAGCTGGATTTCTGGGAATAGGGACCTTAGAGCAGTAGGCTATGGAGGGAGGGCAGCCCTAGACTACAGGGACAGAGGCCATAGGGACACCAGGGTGAGGAGGATTAAATAGTACCTGGCCTCTGGGAGGACCGATCACCTTGATGTTGCTTGTTAGTATAAAGAACAAAGGGAAATGAGGAGTGCTTTTTTCTCCATATAAGAATAACGATTGTAATTTTACTAGTATGTGATGGTTTGTTACCACTCTCAGTTAATGACTCGGCTCCCAGCAGTGGTCAGAATAGTGTTGCTTCTGGCATGTAACAGCTCATCGATGCTCACCACTGGGTAGAATCTTATCAGTTTAGGCTTTTTAAATATTTGCTGGAATATTACAGAAGGCACTACAGAATGGGTTCCTTTGGAGAAGAGTGGCCTGCAGAATGATTCCCTTCTAGGTTGGACATGGGGCCTCCCCCATCTCACAGGGAGGCATGCCAGGACCCTTCAGAATTTGGGGAAGGAGACTAACCTGCCGGGATAGGGGAGCAGATCACTGAGGTCTAGGATCTCTAGGACTAGCTCCATCTTCTAATCATGGTGACCGGGGCTCAGGTAGGAAAAGAGGCTGGGGCCTCCATAGGACCCCCAAGTCTGCACCCAGGTCCCTCTGGGGCCCATCACTCCCCTGACCCCTTCCCCTTGTAGGACCAGTGGCTCAGATTGTCAAGTGTGGACCTTGACCCTTGTGGCCAGCTGCCCACGTGCTCCAAGAGGCAGAGGACTAGGGGAACAGAGCTGACCATGGTTAAACATTGGCTCAGATTATTGGGAAAGATTAGGTAGCATAAAGGTGGGGAGGAGGGGCTTGAATTGGGCTGAAAATTCTCTTTCTTTCTATTTCTCTCTGCTCTCTTTCTTTTTCTGCCATGTTTTCAATTCCAAGCTGTAACTGTTCAAATTGGCTACTGAGTTCTCTCTTCTGGAATTTTCCCTTCCTGCTCAGTAAGTTTTGGATTGATTTATGGACTTATTACGCCATGGTGTTTATGAGCTTTATTTCTTTGCCCTGTGGGAATCAGGTGCTTTCCTCAGCGGGATTTATAGACATGTAGACTACAAACCAGAGATTTGGAAGGTGAAGGACTGCAGAATGCTAGTCCCCATTAACTTCCATTTTCAAACAGTTTTATTAAGATATAACTGATTTACAACAAAATGTGCCTATTTAAAGTGTACAGTTTGATAACTTTTGACATGTATACACCTATGAAACCATTGCCACAATCAAGATAATGAACTTGTATTGTATTCATGACTCCCTCAAGTTCCCTCCTGTCCCTTTCTCCCACCTCTCTTACCTTTGCTGCCCTGTCTGAGTATAACCACAGACGTGATTTGTTTTTTTTTTAATGTCTTTCCAGTTTTATTGAGATATTATTGACACGACGTGTATTAGGTTTAAGGTGTACAGTGTGATGATTCAATCCGTGTTATCTACTGTGAAGTAGATTGATTACCACAATCAGGTTATTTGACACTTCCATTTCCTCCCATAATTCTCTTTTCTTGGTGATAACACTTAAGATCTAGTCTCTTAACAGCTTTCAAGTATATGATATGGTGTTGTTCACTATAGGCACACTGCTGTGTACATTAGATTGCCAGAGTTTATTCATTTTATAGGTGCAAGTTTATCTCCTCATTTCCCCCATCCCTGAACCTCTGGCAATCACCGTTCTACCTTTTAATTCCACAGATTGGGCCTTTTTATTTTTATTTTTTTAAAGATTGTTTGTTTTAGTAATCTCCTCACCCAACGTGGGGCTTGAACTCACAACTCTGACTTTACAAATCACAAGCTTTTCCAACTGAGTCAGCCAGGTGTCCCCAAATTTGGCCTTTTCAGGTCCGCATATAACTGAGAACATACAGGTTTTGCTGGAGGGCTGAGCTCATGGTGGCTGAGGCCTCTGGTGCTCTGGTCTGTGGTTACTGGTTTGGGACTGGGACATGAGCAAAGGGACCCTAGATGATGACAAAGCTGGGATGTGAAGTCCAGAAGGGACCTGACATCACTTCTCTACTCCTCGCTTTGCTAATGAGAAACATAAAGGAGAAAGGACACTTGCTTAGGTTCCCCAGGAAGTTGGAGGCCAAAGGCAGAGGAGAGCCAAGTTCTCCTGCCATCCTGGCCAGCAGGTGGGGAATGCTGCAGCCCTTGAACATACAGTTTCTTATTTTCTCCCTGCAAACAATGTCCTCGAGGTCCATCTACCTTATCTCAGCTGCCAGGATTTCCTTCTTTTCATGTCTTGATACTTAAAGTGCATTTCTTTTAAGAAAACTAGCAGAGTCTTGCTAGTTTTTGTTTTGAAGCCCCTCTGACAATCTCTGTCTTTTATTTGGGATGTTTAGACTATTTACATTTAAAGTAATTATCAGTTAAATTTACCCCATTAAGTTTAAATAAATTATCTATTTGTTTTCTTTTTTTTAAAGATGTTATTTATTTATTTGAGAGAGAGAGAAAGTGAGGTTACAAGTAGGCAGAGAGGCAGGCAGAGAGAGGGGGGAAGCAGGCTCCCCACTGAGCAGAGAGCCAGATTCGGGCCTTGATCGAGGACCCTGAGATCATGACCTGAGCCAAAGGCAGAGGCCCAACCCACTGAGCTACCCAGGCACCCTACTATTTGTTTTCTATTTGTCCTATCAGTTCTTTGTTCCCCTTTTCCTACCTTTCTGCTTTCTTTTGAATTAATTGGTTATTTTTTATTATTTCATTGTTGGCTTTCTTCTTTTGATGGCTTATTAGCCACAAGTCTTTGTTATGTTAGTTGAATGATGGTTTAATTTTATTTTTTGAAAAGACTTTATTTATTTGATAGAGAGAGAGAGAGCACAAATGGGGGAGAGGCAGATGCAGAGGGAGAACTAGGCTCCCTGCTCAGCATGTGGGACTCGATCCTAGGACCCTGAGACTGTGACTTGAGCCTAAGGCAGACACTTAACCAACTGAGTCACTGAGAAGCCCCTGAAGGATTATTTTAGATTTTGTGACAAGAATCTTTTTTTTTTTTTTTTTAGATTTTTATTTATTTATTTAACAGAGAGATCACAAGTAGGCAGAGAGGTAGGCAGAGGGAGGAGGAAGCGGGCTCCCCGCCAAGCAGAGAGCCCGATGCGGTGTTTGATCCCAGGACCCTGAGATCATGACCTGAGCCGAAGACAGAGGTTTTAACCCACTGAGCCACCCTTGCACCCTTTTTTTTTTTTTTTTTAAGATTTTATTTATTTTGTGGTGTGCATCTTTAATTTATCACAGTTCACCTTCACGTGATATTCTATTGCTTTACATGCAGGAACCTTACAATAATATATTTCCATCTCTCTCCTCTTGACTTCTGTGCTCTTTGCTACACATTTTACTTTTTCATATGTTATAAATTCCACCTCATATTGTGTAACTAGTCAGTCATCTTTCAAAGAGATTTGGGTGATAAGAGAAAATTCTTAGATGTTTATCTATGTATGCAGTTACCGTTTCTAACATTCTTTGTTCCTTTGTGTAGCATCATATTCCCCTCTGCCTGAAGGTCTTTCTTTAACCTTTATTATCGTGCAGGTCTTCTAGGGATGGATTCTTTCAGGTTTTTCTTGTCTTAAGAAGCATTACTTCACTTTAGTTTTTGAACAGTATTTTTATTGGGGGTCTAGCTAAAAGTTTCTTCTTTCCTTCAGTACTGGAACTAATGTGCCCTCTTACTGCTATCTTCTCGTTTGCATTGTTTTCAGTGAGAAATTTGAGGTCATCCTATCTTTGTTTCTCTGTACATATGTGTCTTTTTTTCTCTGATTAATTTTATTTTTTTAAAGATTTTATTTATTTATTTGACAGAGATCAAAGTATTCAGAGAGGCAGGCAGGAAGATAATCAGGCTCCCTGCTGAGCAGAGAGCCCAATGTGGGGCTCAATCCCATGACCCTGGGATCATAACTTGAGCTGAAGACAGAGGCTTTAACCCACTGAGACACCCAGGCACCCCATAATTTTATTTTTATTTTTTAAGATTTTATTTATTTATTTGTCAGAGAGAGAGAGGGAGAGAGAGAACACAATTAGAGGAAGCAGCAGGCGGAAGGAGATGCAGACTCCCCACTGAGCAAGGAGCCCAATGTGGGACTTAATCCCACGACCCTGGGATCATGACCTAAGCTGAAGGCAGATGCTTAACTGACTGAGCCACCCAGTTGTCCCTCTCTGGTTGCTGTTAAGATTTTCTCTAAAAAACTCTTAGTCACTGGTTTAAATAACTTGATTATGATGTGCCTTCTTATAGTGTTTTTTATGTTTCTTATCTTGAGGCTCATATAGCTTCTTGGATATGTGGATTTATAGTTTTCATCAAATTTGGAAAAATTTCACCCATTATTTCTTCAAATTTTTTTCTGACCCTCCCTCCCCATCTTTTATCTCTTCAGGGACTCCAGATGCTAGTATGTCAGACTTTTTGAAATTGTTCCATAGCTCACTGACACTTTTTTTTTTAACCTCTTTTTTGTTTTATTTTGGATAGTTTCTACTCTGTGGTTCAAGTTCACTAATCTTTTCTTCTGCTGTTAATCTGCCACTAATCCCATCCAATTTATTTTTTATCTCACACATTGTGGTTTTCACCTCTATTTTTTTTTTTAAAGTAGGCTCCTTGCCCAACGTGGGGCTTCAGCTCACAACCCCGAGACTGAGAATCGCATGCTCTATGGGGTGAACAAGTCAGGTGCCCCAGGGGTTTTCATCTTCAGACATTTGACTTGGGTGTTTTCAGTGTCTTTCACATCTCTAACATTTTGACTATATGGAACACAATTATAATAAGCATGTTAGCGTCCATATCTGCTTATTCTACCATCGGTTTAAGTAGGGGTTGGGTTCCATCAATTGATTTACTTGCTCGTTATAAGTGATATTTTTCTGCTTGTTTTCCTGGTAATTTTTACAAAAGTTTTTATTTATTTATTTGTGAGAGTGAGAGTGAGTGAGTGCGGGGAGGATCAGAGGGAGAGGGACAAGCAGACTCTGCTGAGTGTGGAGCCCAACATGGGGCTCAATCCCATGACCCTGAGATTATGACCTGAGCCAAAATCAAGTTAGATGTTCAACCAATTGAGCCACCCAGGCTTCCCTTTCCTGATAATTTTTGATTGGACACCAAACCTGGTGATTTTTGCTTTATTGGTTGCTGAGTATTTTTATATTTCTATATATATTCTTTTAAAAAAATATTTTATTTATTTATTTGACAGAAGGAGACACAGTGAGAGAGAGGACACAAACAGGGGGAGGGAGAGAGGGAGAAGCAGGCTTCCCGCTGAGCAGGTAGCCCCATGCGGGGTTCGATCCCAGGACCCTGGGATCATGACTTGAGTGGGAGGCGGACGCTTAATGACTGAGACACCCAGACACCCCCTACAAATATTCTTGAGTTTTGTTTGGAGCTAGTGAAGTTATTTGATACTTTCGGGGGTTGCTTCCGAGGTTTGTTATACAGAACCAGAGTTGTGCTCAATCTAGGGCTAATTATTCTCCATTTCAGTGGAAGTGCCTTCTCTTTCCAATGCCTTGTGAATTCTGGGACTCTCCATTCTGGCTGGTGGGAGTCAGCCCTTCTCCCAGCCTTCTGTGAGCGCCATTACTCTCCATCTTTTGAAATGGTTCTTTCCCTTGCCTTGGGTAGTTTCCACAGACATATGTACTTATTTTTTATTGGACCAGCCCTCAGTTGAAAGCTAGAAGTGGACACCCTGCAGATATTTGGATCTTCCTCTCTGTGCGGTTCTTTTTTCTCTGGTACTCTGTGAACTCCTCTGTCTACCTTGGCAACAGACAGAAGTTTACAGTGGAGAAAATGCCAGCATTTCCAGCATCAGCGCTCTTGTCTCAGCAGAAAGCTAAGCAGAAAGGATTGTGAAAACTGAAGCAGAAAGGATTACTCAAGGGAAATCTGATTTCAATCTGCTCAAAGTCTCTATCTAGCATTCAAAACAGTAATTTCCTTGCAAAGAATTATAGTCTGTGGGCTATGTTAATGTTCTGGGATGTCCATTATTCAGTGAGCTTCTAGCTATTGGCACAGTTATGGATAATTGAAGTCCTAATTGATGTTTGATGGGGAGCAGATCCTGGTAGGTATAGATTGAAACTTTCAGAGTGAAAGAAAGGGCTGGTCAGGTAACTTGGTGACTCTTGATCTCTGCTATGGTTCCAGATGTCCGGAGGAATGTCCCCCACAGTTTTGCACATCCCGCACCCCTGGGGATTCTGACTGGCAGTGCGGGGTGGTAATGGGAGGAGATGAGTGTGGATCACAAGGAGGCTAGTGCTGGGTAATGGAAAACCTGTTTCCGACCCACAGGTGCCTTTTTCATCCCCTACCTCATCTTCCTCTTTACCTGTGGCATTCCTGTCTTCCTCTTGGAGACAGCGCTGGGCCAGTACACTAGCCAGGGAGGCATCACAGCCTGGAGGAAGATTTGCCCCATCTTTGAGGGTGAGTAGCCTTGTGCCTGATTCCAGGATATCTGCATACATGGTTACAAACTTTATTTGGGATGACTGAATGCTTTGGTAGCAGTGCTGGTTGACCTAATACTCTGTGTCTTTATGTTAAACCCTCCACTTGTAGGCCCAATGCTGCACTGATCTATCAGAGAATGGAGAAGATGGGGCTGAGGATGGAGAAAAAGATTTCAGATTAAATAAGTAGAGTGCAAAGCTATTTTTAGCTATATATTTTACAAATGTACAACAAATGATTTTGTATTTTTTCAAAATGTTTAATTAATTGCAAGACATTTAAAAAGAGAATTTTATTTTATTTATATTTATTTATTTAAAAGATTTTATTTATTTATTTGACAGAGAGAGACACAGTGAGATAGGGAACACAAGCAGGGGTAGTGGGAGAGGGAGAAGCAGGCTTCCCGCCAAGCAGGGAGCTTGATGCAGGGCTCGATCTGAGGACCGTGGGATCATGACCTGAGCTGAAGGCAGACGCTTAATGACTGAGCCACCCAGGAGGACCAAAAAGACAATTTTAAATGACAAAAAAATACCAGTAACAATTCTACTGTTTTGACAAAATAGCTATTTAAACATTAGTGTGTTTTATTTAAAAATTTCTCTCTATATAGGATTTTCTTTAAGTTTCTATTTTGAAATAATTATATATCAGAGAAAATTGTCAAACTAGTAGAGAGAGGTCACATGTTCCCTTCACCCAGTTTTCCCCAATGGTAATGTCTTACTTAACTATAAAAAAAATCACAACCTGGAAATTGATATTTGGCACTATCCACAGACCTTATTCAAATTTCCCCAGTTTTCTAAGCACTCATTCGTGTGTATATGTGTGTGTGTGTATAATTGTTATTTTTATCACATGTAGATTTATTTAACCATCACCACAATCAATATACAGACTGTCCCATTATGACATGCTATTGTCATGCTACGTCTTTGCAGTCACACCTGCCCCTTCTTGCCCCATCCCTAGTCCCTGGAAACCACCGATTTGTTCTCTATCTCTATAATTCTGTCATTTTGAGAATGTTATATAAATGTAATTGTGCAGTCTTTACCTTTTGAGATTAGCTTTTTTAGTCAGTACAGTCCCCTTGAGATCCATCCAGGTTCTTGTATAAAGAGTTCATTCTTCTTTATTGCTGAGTAGTATTCCATGATATGGACATACCACAGTTCATTTAACCATCACACACCTTAAAACATTTGTGTTGTTTCCAGTTTTAGGGATTCATTTCATTAATTCTTTCTCTCTGTATAGAGCTTACATATCTATTAATCCAGAATATACACAGTTTATGTCCCCACTTTCCAGTTAGTGTTATTTTCCATTTTCTTTCTTTCCCTCCCTCCCTCTCTCTCTCTTTCTTTCTCTTCCTTCCTTTCTTTTCCTTCCTTCCTTCCTATCACCCTTTCCCTCACTTCTTCCCTCTCTCCCTCCCTTCCTTCCTTATTTTCTTCCTTTCATTCTTTCTTTTTTTTTTTAGAGACAGAGGGTGGGGGAGGCAGAGGGGGAGAGGGAAAGAGAATCTTTTTTTTTTTTTTTAAAGATTTTATTTATTTACTTGACACAGAGAGAGATAGAGGATCACAAGTCGGCAGAGCGGCTGGCAGAGAGAGAGGGGGAAGGAGGCTCCCTGCTAAGCAGAGAGCCCGAAGCAGGGCTCAATCCCAGGACCCTGGGATCATGACCTGGCTGAAGGCAGAGGCTCAACCCACTGAGCCACCCAGGCACCCTTGAAAGAGAGAATCTTCAACAGGCTCTACAGCAGTGTGGAGGCTGATGATTCAGGGGTCCATCTAATGACCCTGTCATGACTCTGAGATCATGACCTGAGCCGAAATCAAGAGTTGGGATTCTTAGCCAACTGAGCCACCCAGGCACCCTTATATTCCATTTTCTATATAACAATAATTTAATGATTGCATAAACGTCAATGGAGTGGATATCTCATAATTTACTTAACAGTTCTCTGTTTGGGGCTTTTGGCTTATTTTCAATTACTTATAAAGCTGTTATATTCTGCTGTCTTGTGTATTTGTTAAGATAGTTTTGTCTCTCTTTTTTTTGGATTATTTCATTGGGATAAATTTCCAGGATTAGGATCACTGGATCAAATGGACAATCAAGTTGATGTCTCTTGGTCTGGCTTATTAAATTGCCCTATGCAAATGTTATACTGATTTGCCATGTCATTATGCTTGAGTAAGCACCTTTCCCCCGTATCTTTCACAACTCTGGGTATTTGCGGTTCCCCAACTTGTCTTCACATTGGAGTCACCTGGGGACCTTCAAAATATCCTGAGGCTTGTGCCCTGCCCCCAAAGATTGTGATTTAATTGGTCTCAGGTCTGGTATGGGCTTTGAAATTTTTAAAAAATATTCCCAGGTAATTCTAATATGTGGACAAATTTGGAAATCACTGAGTTACATCATTTGTAAAAAATTTCACTATGGCTATCTATGCAGAATGGTACTTCACCATCGTTTCCTTTTGCACATCTGCAAATATTAGGGAGGATCTAGTTGTATTTTCTCCCATGTGAATACCTGCACTTTTTTTTTTTCTTCAAATAAGCTCTGTGCCAAATGTGGGGCTTGAACTCACAACCCTGAGATCAGCAGTTGCATGCTCTGTGGACTGAGCCAGCCAGGTGCCCCTGTTCCTGCTCTTAACATGTATTTTTATATTTCAAAAAGACATCAGCTTAATTCCAGGGAATATTTACTATTGGAATCTTCAAGTTAGTCTTAACATTTATAAATTTATTTATTTATTTATTTGACAGGCAGAGATTACAAGTAGGCAGAGAGGCAGGCAGAGAGAGAGAGGAGGAAGCAGGCTCCCCACTGAGCAGAGAGCCCGACGTGGGGCTCGATCCCAGGACCCTGGGATCATGACCTGAGCTGAAGGCAGAGGCTTTAATCCACTGAGCCACCCAGGCGCCCCAGTCTTAACATTTAAAAAATAACTTTAAATCAGTGAATTTTCAGAACCGATAAAGATGGAAGGACACAGGGAGCCCGGGTAGAGGGCAACGGAACGCAGGGAGAAAAGCCCCTTGTCACCTGCCAGGGAGGCAGAGGAGAGAGCCGGGCGCCTGGGCCCAGTGCTGTCTAGGGCTCTGACAGTGGAGAGCAAACCCCTCCTGGACGGGGATGGGGGGCGTGTGAGAACTCTGTCCGCGGTCCCTAGCCCAATTCTGCAGTTTTGCCCTGCAGGCATCGGATATGCTTCCCAGATGATTGTCGTCCTCCTGAACATCTACTACATCATTGTCCTGGCCTGGGCCCTCTTCTACCTCTTCAGCAGCTTCACCATCGACCTTCCCTGGGGAAGCTGCCACCACGAGTGGAATACAGGTAAGGTCATCCCTGGCGAGTCCCCTTCCTCTTGCCGCTCAGCCACATAAACCAGGACTGGGATTATCCGTATATCCCCGGCACCCCATCCCCAACCTTAACTTGGGACATTCTAGATAATCCACCAAGTAGGTCACAGAAATCTTGTATCAAAGATCAGCATGAGAATTCACCAGCATCACAGGCAAAATGTCACACACTAAAAAAAACGGTCTCTCAACTGTACTCAAATTTTAAAAAGTTAGTGTATTCAATTCATAGATTATGAAGTCACAGATTATGCAAATAGACCTGATTTCTTTTTATATAGTTTAGCCATTTATTTCTTGCAGTTTGAAGTCTGATCACTTCGGTGTATGTATTTTTTGTCCGTTATCTTTGTTCCTCCCGTCTTCTTTCTGATACTATCTTGGGTCTTTCGATCTCACGGTCCATCTTGGTTTAACCAGGGAATAAGCTGTTTTGTGCATCTTCCTTATGATTTATAAACACGCTTGATTTCTCCTGTGCTTGTAAGACTGCTTGTGTCTCTCTTAGAAGACAACAGGAGTCACCCGTGGCCACAGGCCTACTGAGTCGATTTGGTAGAAAGTACAAAGATTGAAAATCCCTAGGGTAGTGCCGTCCAAGAGAACTGTCTGCGATGAGGAAAAGTTCTCCATACTCTCCAACATGGTAGCCACCAGCTCCATGTGGCCGTGGAGAGCTTGGCATGGGCCCAGTGTGTGTGAAGACCTGAGTTTTTAAGTTTTTGTTTAATTTTAAGTAGCTTAAATGTAAGTAGCCCCATGGGGCTGGAGGCCAACCCAAGGACAGCACAGGTGGGGAACTGTCCTGCCTGGAGCCAACATTTCCACTTGCTCTCAGTGTCCCTCAGTGCTCATCACGGGGCCCAACCTGTGCCATGACTCCTTTTTTGGTTTGTTTTGTTTTGCTTAGGTGAGGTATTAAGTTCGACCTGGAGTCTGAGCCCTTTGCTTGCCAAGGAGGCACACTTGGCAATGCTTAGCAAGGCCCCTCTGGTGCTCAGACACTTATCCCTTTCTAGGAGGTTCTGGTGCTGATCTCCACCACCTTCAACCCACCAGTTGGCAAGCGAAGAGTCCAATCTTGGAGGCTCCTCCCCCCACAACCCTAGATTCCTTAGGTTCTTCTTTTTTAAAGATTTTTATTTTCTTTTTAATTTATTTGACAGAGAAAGAGAGAGAGAGAGAGAGAGAGAGAGATCACAAGCAGGCAGAGAGGCAGGCAGAGAGAGACGGGGAAGCAAGCTCCCTGCTGAACAGAGAGCCCGATGCGGGGCTCGATCCCGGACCCTGAGCTCATGACCTGAGCCAAAGGCAGAGGCTTTAACCCACTGAGCCACCCAGGCGCCCCTCCTTAGGTTTTTCTTAAACATGCCTGGTGGTGCCTACCCTGAGCCCTGACTCCACTGTGGCACTTACTTACTTTCTGGTGCTGGCTACATCATAAGCGCTCAAAAAAAATATTTTGTTGGATGAGTCCAGTCTTAAAAATTGGTTCTAGTCTAGTATTTTCTTTATTATTATTTTTTTCTTTCTTTTTTCCCTCCTTCCTTCTTTCCTCCCCCAATTGTTCCTTCTATTTATCCTGAAATCACCCTTGACAACCAGCTTGTCAGATGTTGATTTGATCCAGATCTCAGGGGAGTTCCTTTTGTAGAAATGTTGCAAATTTCTAGTGGCCCAGGGCTTTCGCTTCAGGGTGTTGTGAGGTCTACAAACCTTGGGGTTGATTGGGGGATCTCTAAGACAATCTCAAGGCACATTCCATACCCAAGTCTTTTGCTTCTTGATATTTTTGACATTTCTCCTAGTGAGTCTGGTTTTACTCAGAGCCTAGCATCTTTTGTAGCAGAGGGCATCCCATCCTGTCAAATGAAACACCACTTTTCTGGGCAAGCCAAAGCTTCAAGGAGAGAGAGGGTTCTGTGGAAAGAAGACCCCATGGGCATTCATTCAACAGATATTTATTGAGTTCCTACCCTTTGCCAGGCTCTGTTCTAAGCACTGGGGTTATGATAAGGCATGCAAGGGTCCCTGCCCTCATGGAGGTTTTGTCCTAATGGCGAGACACAGACTGTAAACAAAATTAAATGCCCAATATGTATTATGTTAGAAGAAGGATTAGAGAGAAACATATAACGGGAAGGAGGAATTGGGAGTTTTAGGGGTGGCAGTTGTCATTTTCAATAGGGTCATAAGGAAAGGCCTTACTGAGATGACACAGGAGTTGTGCTCTGAAGGAGGGGTGGTAGGGAGTCAGCTGCAGTGCAAAGGCCCTGACGTGGCCTTGTGCCTATAGCATCCAGGGAACAGCAGGGTGTGGCTGGAGCAGGTATGGCCAGAGCAGGTCAGTGGGGACTCCCCCCAGGGGACAAGGTCAGACATGATGGTGGTAGATTGAAAAGAGCCTCAGAGGCCATTATAGGGGTCATATCTTCTTTCTCTGCGTGGGGTGGGAAGCTCATTGGAGAGTTTTATGTCACGGATGTGATGTAGAGTTACTTCAATTTTAACAAAATCATTCTGGCTGCTGTGTGGACATTGCACGAGGGAGGCAAGGGTAGGAAGCAGAGGGCAGCGGAGGAGCCACAAAATGGTAGGGACCCACAGGTGGCCGTAATGAGAACATATGTAATGGCAGGTGTTGTGGAGGTAAGGCATACAACTTGCTGAGCTGGATTCCAGCCTTCCGTCAATAATTCTTGACCTGCGACAGGCCATTTCTAAGAAGATTCCCTTTCTCCATGTGTACAACGGGGGGAAACTATCTGGTTTAAAGTTTTCTACAATTATTATGCTAACACAACGTAAAAAAAGAATGCAAGCCACACACACCCCCCATCGTGAAACTCCAAGGTCATTTACAAATAATTAAGAGCCGCTACTTACTGGGCCTTTATACTCAGGTTTTCATTTAGTCCCCCATCAGTCTCACAACTGGGTATCACTATGTGCATTCTAGGGTCGAGCGAAGTGACATCAGAGAGCCACACAGCAAAAGACCAGAGGGTCAGCATTTGAACCAGAACTTTCTGACCTTGTATCTGAACTCTTGGCCACTCCGCTACATGTCTTCCCTAGAAAGCGTTATTATCCTTCAGAGATTGTGCCTTCATACAAGGCAATGACCTAGAAATATTTGCAAACTTTGAAGAAGGCAGAAGCAGAGCTCCCTTCGTGATCCCATCTTATGATGCTTTAGTAAGAGTATGTCCCCAGACATTTAGAAACCCACCCGTGAAGTCATGCGGGAGAAGGCGCAGTAAGCTTGTTGAAGTTACCTGTGTTCGAGGATGTTGTGTATGGACAACTTCAGCCTGGTTCCTTCCAGATCCCTTCCTTCCCATTGCCCTATAATTTCACACCCCTCTCTCTGGCCATATCAAATAGTGAATGACCTTTCTCTTGCTTCCTTCCCTGGGACCCACGGGTAGAATACTGTGTAGAGTTCCAGAGGACCAATGGCTCCCTGAATGTGACCTCTGAGAATGCCACCTCTCCTGTCATCGAGTTCTGGGAGTAAGTGAGGCCCTCTCCCCATCCCAGTGTGGGCTGTGTGTTGGAAAAGAGGGCATAGGGATGAGCTCATGTGGTGGCCCTGTCACCTAAGTGGCTTCCCCTGACCCCCTGCCCCCTGCTGGGCTTGTATTCGTGATTAATGCAGAATGGGTTTCAGAGATGAGAATTTTGCAACTTTCTTTAGGCCACACCTGCCTTCCCTCCCCCCCACCCCCACCCCCATGTTAGATGGCACACGTGCGTGTGTGGACACTCCTACTTCCCTCTGCCCTGCAGCTGTGTGTAGGCTGCCTCCTAGCCCCCCTCCCTCACATCCATGTTCACCTGGTGATTCCTAACATCAACACATCCTGAAACCCTGGTTGGGAAGATATGTGTTTGCCCCTCCCTATCAAGGTTAAATTGGTGCTCTGCCTCCCAGACCACACTTACTTGGGAACAGTTTCTAGTTGTCTCCCTTGCTATCTATCCCCATCTCTGGGCAAAGGAGAGCCTTGTGAATCTGAGCGAAAAGAGCTGACGAGCCTTTGGACGAGAGCCTGCAGGCATGACTCTGCTGCCTGAGACACGTGGGCCACAAAACTGAGGCTAGGGGCAAAGGTGGAGCCCAGCCCAACCTTCTCTCCCCAGGAGGCGGGTCCTGAAGATCTCTGATGGCATCCATGACCTGGGGGCCCTGCGCTGGGAGCTGGCCCTGTGCCTCCTGCTCGCCTGGGTCATCTGCTACTTCTGCATCTGGAAGGGGGTCAAGTCCACGGGCAAGGTCCATGCTGGAGAGCTCCTGGCCCCTCTCTCTTCCCAGGACTCCTTGCCCTTCCTGGCGGCCCAGTCACCCAGGAGCTCCCAGAGCTGTAACTTGGTTGGGGATGGGAGGGAATGAGCCCCTCAAGATTGAATGTGGCTCCCTTGGTTCTGGGCCTCTCCTTGCTTCATTCCTGTGCACTCTGGTATGTGGGGAAATGGAATGGAAAGGTGGGAGAGAGAGAGGCAGGAAGCACACTTCCAAGGAACGTGATCTTATAATTTGCCGTACGTGGGGGCACGTTGCAAATTGAACACCCATCGTGGCTCCCTGATTTATTCAACTGTTCTTTGGAAAAAGAATCCCACTGAGACCATTCATCTCAAAATGATCCACAACCACCCTGAGAACTTGGGGGTGGGCACTCTCTGCCATAGAGTGTATGAGGCATTAGAGGGCATTCTGAGTTCTTCTGGACTCTTGCCCTGGAGGCCTCTGACAAGGCTTCCTTCCTGATCTGGCTGCCCAGCTGCGCTAAGCATGTAAGCCCTGTGAGGACAGGGATCACGTGTTAGAGAGTTTTTGGTACCCGATAGCCCTTGCCAAAAATCTAAGCACCTTTGCTCGGAGCATGCTCGAGTTCATTCAGTCACTTAACAGATATTTACCGGGTACGTGTCAGGGGGAGGTGGGTGCGTTAAGCTGGAGGGAGAGAGGGCTAGGGGAGGCTGTGGCTTCGGGCCAAGGGCAGATGGAGCCGGAACAGCTGCAGGGGTGAGAAGGAGGGGGCGGAGACAAACTGTCTTGACCTCCTCTGTGTGCTCAGAGCGAGGAGCTCTCGCCTCCTGCCTCTGTAGCCGGTCTCGGTCTTGGTCGGTCTCAGGGTCCCTCCTCCCAAACTCACGGGTTCCTTGTCTTTCATCTGCCCTCTGGTTAGGTGGTGTACTTCACAGCCACATTCCCTTACCTCATGCTGGTGGTCCTGTTAATTCGAGGGGTGACGCTGCCTGGGGCAGCCCGAGGAATTCAGTTTTACCTGTACCCCAACCTCACACGTCTGTGGGATCCCCAGGTAAGAAGCCACAGACAGGGGCCAGCCATCCCGTGGCTCTGGAGGCTTTTTCCCTGCTCCTGGCCCAAATTCTGTGGCGGCGTATATGGTGGCGTAGGGGGGAGGGTCTCTGGCCACGTGGTAGCAGCTGTCTGTGGTCCCCCGCTTGGTTCGCAGTCGCCAGGGAGCCCAGGCCTTGTCCTCAGGGGCTCCAGCCTGTTCCACTCTCCCACTTTTCCTATTGGTGTTCTCAGCTTGATTTCTTACCCCTCCACCAGCCCCTCTGGTTTCTTCCCTCTGCCCACGTGGCCCATTCCAAGGTCCCTCAGTTCCCCAGCCCCTCCCACGGCCAGCTGGGTTGGTGTTGAGTTTCCCATCAGTTGTCCAGAGGCCCCGGCCTCCTCCCTCCTCTCCTGCCTGTCCCTCCTGTCCTGTGGGCTTCAGTCAGCTTCTTTGAGGCCTGGCCCTCCCCGGGGGTGCTGCTGCTTGTTTCCTGGAGAGGTTTGGAAAGCAGGACCTGAAAGAAAAGCCGCCACCGCTGACAGGTTTCTTATCTTCTCCTGTTTGGCAGCCATTTTGAAAAGCTGGCAAAGCCAGGAGGTGTGGAGGGCCAGAGGGGAGCGTGGGTAAGCTCCACCCCAGGGCTCCTAAAATGCATTGCCCAGCTACGTGCCCCGCCTATGTGCTGTGGCTCCCTGGCACGGAGGTCACCCTCTCTTTGGGTGCTGGAGGGGCTCTCTGTGTCTGGAAAGGGGCCCTGAGGAGACACAAGGTGGGAGGCTCCCAGCACAGAAGAGACCAGAACAGCCAATGGCTTCGCACACGTTGCAAATGCTGAGGTCCCTGCTGGGCAGGACCTGGAGCGGGGGTGGGGGCGGGATCCAGATGCTGCATTTTTCTCACGGTTCCCAGCCACCCTGGCGGAGCTGAGTCCTGCCATCCTGAGTTCTGCCCGCGACCAGAAGTCGCCAGAGCACTCGTCTTCCAAAGCTTCTCGCGGAGCCTGGCAGCCTGGCGTGCCAGGTCCTGCTCAGCGATCTGGGAGGCTGTGGGCTTATCCTTCCCTCCCCTGTTTATTGGACACAGTGGAGGTGCAGCTTGCCTTTGCCTCATCTCCACGCGAGGCACATGGGCCGTAGCCCGGCTAGGGAGCAAAGCGTAGAACTGTGGTCGTTGAAGCTAAAAGGCCCCCAGAGATCAACCAGGGAAAACTCCTCATTGAACAGATGAGAAAACAAGGCCCAAGGTCACACAGCAAGTAAGGGGCTGGCCAAACTAAGTGTAATTTTATTCTGTGATTCGGAAGCCCTTTGACGTCTCTGGAGCCCAAGTGTTGTGGGTCGTGGCAAGTACGAGGGTGTGAGGACCAGCTTTGAAGGTCGGGGTAGAAAGGCTGGCTTGGGTCTCGTGGGCAGGAGGGCTCCAGTGTTGTTCTGGAAGAGCAGAGGGATGAACCAGGGGCTAAGCTGCTGTCTGCCTTCATCTGGGCGGTTGGGCTGGAAGGAGAAGCCCGTGTTCAGGCAGGGAGACGGGCAGGGAGGCCGGAAGAGAAACGGGAAGGAGGGCTCTGGTATTTCTTGAACAGATTTTTGGCTTCAGTGATCAATGCCTCATTTGTTCTGATCAGCGTTTATAGTCAACAGTGACTGAGCCCTAACTATGTCCTATCATCATTACGTGCAGTGTCACAGCTAACCCTCAAGGCTGATCAGTGAGGTGACCCCATTTTATAAGAGAGGGAGGCCTAGAGAGCTTAATGCATTTTTCATTCTCACATTTGCAGCTGGAATCTGGGTCCGAATGATGACAAATCCCATATGCTTTATGATCTCTTGAGGGCAAAGTCCCCATCTGCTCTTCTTTGTTTTTCTCAAAGCTCATTCATTCAGCAAAAAGTTTACTCAACATCTATTTATTACGTGACACGTTTGTTCCAGCAAACGCAAAGGAGGTGGACCAGATGGCCTTTAACTCTGAGCGTTAACAAGGCCTGATTCTGTGTCTGGGTCACTGCGGGGAGTAGAACCTCTTTTCGCTGCCATCCAGGATACCACCCTTCCCACTCCAGCCAGCTGTAGGCTGCGCAGAGAACATGTGCCTTCCACGTCCCCTGAGGCCATGAGGAGGGAGATGTTTCCAGAGCCAAACTTGGTCTGTGCTTCCCAGCAGCCTTCTTGGCCCGTGGGTCCCCATCTCTGGCTGCAGCCAGGCCTCTGTTATGAACAGAGCAGCAGCCCGCAGGTGTGATGGCCCTGCCAGAACCCTAATTGAATGTAGTTGGCACTTCCCAGGAAGTGTGAGAATTCCAACTGGCATTTGCCTGGCCCTTGAGAAAGGTGCGAAATTCCTGCCAGCCAACACAAAGACCAAAGACATCTCTGTCTGCCAAGCACTCAGTCTGGGTGCGGGGAGGTGGGCAGAGACAATGCTGGGTTCATCTGGCTCCCTCCTCTCTTCCTGCCAGGCTTGCTGCAAGTCCAGCAGGTCACTGCCCCTCCCGGTGTTCCCTGGGGCTCATCCCTTTCACACGCGGGAGGGGCTCCTAGAGACCTGGGCAGTCCTTTCTTTCCCTTGCCTGGCCCTTTGTTCTGCTGCCTTTGTTCGGTAGATGGATAGGGACTTAGGGTGTCCAAAGAGCCTTCTTGGAACCTTTGAAATCTCAACGTTAAGCTCTTCTAATGAAGGGCTTGTTTAGGGAGGTGGTTAGAACATTGATTAGAGTGGGTCTTTTTATTTTGACTTCTATGCGACCTCATGATCACTGGAAGGCGAGTTTCCTTTTGGAAGTAACCACAGTAACCACAAAGAGCAGCAGGAGCTGACACATTTATTATGTGCTAACTGTTTGCCAGGCACTTTTACTGAGGGCGTGACGCTGGGGAGCCCCCATGCAGCCCCACGAATGCCTGTCGGCTTCATCTTACAAAAGAAGAAACTCAAGCGTAGAAAACTTAAGAAATTTGCCCCAAATCCACAAGAACTAGCACGCGGGGGAGCTTGGGTTTTATGAAGTGGTCTTACGGAGTCTGCTGTCCTGATGACCATGATATACATTTTCCAAAGAGTATGAATGTGAAAGTTTTCAGGGCTGCTTTTCACTATTCCAGAAGGTGGGACAGGGAACTAATACTTATTTATGTGCTGAGGATTTTGCATATATTATTTTATTTCTTATTGTACCCATTTCCCTGAGGAGAAGAGTGAGGTTCGGACAGGTTAAGGGACTTGCCCAAGATCACACAGCTAGGAATTAATAGAGTTAAGAGTTGAACCCAATTCAGCGCGACTCCGAAGCCCAGGCTTTTTCCATTACACACTAGTGCCTTCCTAAAAATAGTGAACATAATCATCCTTGGGATTGAGCTCAAAGTCGAAAACCTCCTACCTGGGACTTAGAGGTCTCTGTCCTCTGCCCCCCGCAAAGACCTCGCTCTCCTTTTGCCCACACTCAACCAGGTGTTTCTCACACTTGTTTTATTCTTGATCAGTCTCCTGTCGTAGCCAAAGACACACTGGGGCTTTGTTTTAGAAACCAGAACTGCTGGCGTGGTCAAGGAGCAGGTCGCCTGTGGTGGGGAACAGAACAGCCAGCTCTACTTGTTCCTACGGCCCTTCCTCTGACCCCTTTCTTCTCCCCATCCCAGCAGGCTTGTCAAGCCACAGCTGGGCCAAGAGCCAGGGGCTTGCCAAGCTGCTGGGGAGCGGGTTTGAGTCAGGGGCTCCAGGTCTGACCCTCACCCTCTGAACTCCCAGCCCTCCTGCTGCATTTTCCTCTGTTCTCATTAACCTCTGCCCCCAACCCAGTCGTAGTCTGTCCCCCTCAGGGCAGGGTGAACTGCCAAGTCACAATCTTTCTTATTTTTTCTTCCCAAGGCCAAGTTCATGAAACTTCATCACCATGGGGGTTGCGGCCCCTGCTTACGTGTGGGGAGCCGCAGAATGTCTCTGAGGGCAGCGGAGAGTTTCCCCGGTAACTCACGGGCACTGCCAGGCCCGGGAAGAAAACTTCCAAGACCCAACGCTGGTCAGGCTCCTGGGCTATCTCCTGGATGGCCCACTGGGGAGCGGTCACCTGGGCTGGTGGTTGTGGGCCCCCAGGTAGAGAGCGGTGTCTCCCAGCCTTCCCTCTCTGGGCCTGGGTCAGACCTTTGCCCAAGTTCAGAGCCTCCGGCCGCAGGGTCCCACCAGTAACCCAGTGAGAAGGAATGAAACAGAACAGAGGGACCCGTAGTCACTGACTTCCTGAGGTGACTCTCTTCACAGCCTCTGTGGGGATGGGGTTCACAGTGAGCAGAAGGGATAGGAGCCCAGAGATGGTCTCCCTTTTTCTTCACCGTCTTTCCCCACTCTGCCCCGCATCCCACAAAAGTGGAATACAACGAGAGGAGTGGGTGCCCTGGGCAGGTTCCGGGCGCAGGTTCTCAGGGCCTGTAGGGCGGGGATTCCCGCCTCCGGCTGACACTAGGATCATTCAGGAAGCTCTGAAAATAATGCAGATTTCTGCAGTTTTCTTAAGTCCTAGAGACCTGACATCACAACTAGGGCTTGCTATTGGGTCCCCGGGACCCACCCCAGTGCTGGGAGAAATGGGCAGTTTAGCAGGGGCGCGTGTGACAAGACCGTGAGGGAGGCCAGGGGCGGTGGTGACGGTCAGGGAAGCAGGGAGAGGCAGGCCAGCAGCTGAGGCTTTGGTGGATGTGGGTACTGGGAGCTTGACATGAAAGGAAGGAAAGCAGGGGTGTGTTTGGGGGCTGTTAGCAGAGGGCGAGGCAAAGGCAAGAAATGGGGACCCCAGAAAGGTTAGGCCCAGTGTTTTCTGCGCCCGTAGCTTAGTGTTCCCTTGTGGTGCTGCATCCTCTGAAGACAGGAGGCACCTGGGAAGGGTCTGTGGCCCAGGGACCCCACCTCCTGCAGATCAGCAGGGTTGCCCAGTCCTGCTCGCCTTGATGTGCTTTCTCCTCGGGATGTTATTGTAGCTGTTAAATCTAAATCATAACACGTCCGGGCCAGCTCGGCCAGCTGAGACAATAATGGTCCTCACCGGCCCTGGGTTTAGCCGCAGAGCTCTTCCCCCCAAGGAGTACACAGCACGCGCATTCCTGTTCAGCCTCTTGCTTTTGTGAGCTGAGGATGACTCTTTCTGCTTTCCAGACAGAGGACTTTGAGGGGCGCGGGGCAAAGATATGTTCTCGCCATGGCGCTGATATGAAGGACCCCCTAGGTCCAGAGATCCTGTCCTCTGGGTTCCTTCCAACCCCGTTGCGAGGAGGACCCAGGAAGGGAGAAAGTAGGGGAAGAACCAGGACCTTATTTCTGTTGCGGAAAGTTGGTGCCAGGCCTGGCTTAGTCCTAGAAGTCTTTCCCAGACTCCTCTTCCCTGGGTCCTCCAGGCTTCTCCCAGAGCCTAGTGCCCACGCCATTCTGGTAGTGCCCAAGAAATGCCCTCCGGGGGCCTATTGGGATAGTCGGGTTGCAGGCTGAGCCACTGCTAGCCAGCGCCCGGCTCAGCCACAGGCCTGTGTGCGCCATGGAGCCCTGACAGCCTGGCTTTCCTGGGGTGCAACGTTCTTGCCTTTTCCCTGTGTAGGTGTGGATGGATGCGGGCACCCAGATCTTCTTCTCCTTCGCCATCTGTCTGGGGTGCCTCACCGCCCTGGGAAGCTACAACAAGTACAACAACAATTGCTACAGGTGATTGGAGGGGTGGGGCCTGGCCCCCGTCCCGCCTCTCCCCTGCCCTGCCAGTGTGCTAGGTCTGGGTGCTTTGAAGGGTGCAGCAGCTCATGGATTTGCCTTCCCCCACCCCTCTTCACCCCCACTTTCCCGTGCCCCAGGGCCACCAGTTGCTGAAGGGGAGCCAAGGATAGCATGGGCAGTGGGATTTCCTCCAAAGGCTGGGGGGGTTGTGGTTGGCTGGGAAGCCACCACGGGGTCCAGCCCTCTGGCTAATGGAGAGGTTTGTGGGCTTGAACCTGGGAAGTGCAGTGGAGCCTCATTTGCCCCAGCCAACGCTGAACCCTCACCTACTTTTACCTTTTTGCTCCCCATCTCATGCCTCCCTTGTCCAAGGGATGCCTCCAGCCTCCTGGCTTCATATCAGAGCATCTCAGCCAAGTTCAAGCTAAATAAAAAATAAAAAATCAAGTCCCGTCTTTCAAAATCAGATTTGGGGGATGAGAATCACATGTTGCTTGGGATTGCCCATGTTCATAGCCTCCACATTAGCATGCCAGACTGAATTGTGTCTGAGTGGAAGCGTCCTGAGAGGGCTGGTGGCAATAGGGCAGGGGGGAGGGGGGAAGCTCTGCAGCAGTTCCTAATTTTTAGATGAGTATATTACTTCCTTAGAACCTTATTCTTCTGGGACCGCTGTGACTGAGTCCAAGTCTTAGCTAATAGATTGAGGGGTGTGTGTGGGGGTGCAGAACCCAGGCCTGGGATGCTCGTCGGGATCCTGCTGGCAGCCCCCCTTTGGCCCGCGTGCAGGGCTGAGGCTGTCTGCCCACCTGAGGGGCTTCCTGCTGGCATCCTCGTGCTGACCCGACCCATCTCTGTCTCCCGCCTGCCCCGCAGGGACTGCATCGCCCTCTGCTTCCTCAATAGTGGCACCAGTTTCGTGGCCGGGTTTGCCATCTTCTCCGTCCTAGGCTTCATGTCCCAGGAACAGGGGGTGCCCATCTCTGAGGTGGCCGAGTCTGGTGAGTGCTCTGGGCTGCGTGCCAGGGCTGGGTTCTGGGAGCTTTGTTTGAACCTTTGCCAACTGGGGTCTGGACACGTTTCTAATGTCACCTACCCTGGGGTGCTCACTCTTCGGTGGCCGTGTCCCTGGGAAGACCTGGGGGAGCACATCCACACTCACCCCAGCTTCAAAGGGCAGAGGGGTGTATGAGGAGCATTGCCCACACCTGGCCTCCACTTCCTTACCCTGGAGGCAGCCAACATGGTCAGGCTCGTGTTTCTCCTTGCAGAAGCATTTTAGGCATCTGTGAGAAGAGAAAGGCCCACATACACATACGCACGTATGTGAACATTCATACAAGCTGAGCACGTAGTACTATTTCTATCTCTTAACCCCCCTTCTAGAAAACCAACTGATAGAAAACTATAGATGCTGTTCTGTCCTTTGTCTTGTTTTGCCCCCTCCAAAATGTATCTGGAAGATAAGTTTATGTTGGCGTGGAGTTTCCTCCTTTTCACCATGCTGTATTTAACAAAATACGGTTGTTGTTGCTTTTATATTTTTTATTATTTTTTAAAAAGAGTTATTTATTTATTTTAGAGCGAGAGCGAGAGAGAGAGAGAGAGCATGAGCAGGGGGAGGGACGGAGAGCAGAGGGAGACAGAGGGAGAATCTCAAACAGATTCCCTTCTGAGCCCAGAGCCTGATGCAGGACTCCTTCCCAGGACCCTGAGATCATGACCTGAGCTGAAGGCAGACACTCAACTGACTGAGCCACCCAGGTGCCCCTGTTGTTGCTTTATTTTATTCTTTAAAAGATTTATTTGAGAGAGAGACAGAGAAAGAGAGAGAGTGTGTGAGTGCTCACACAAGTGGGGGGAGAGGGCAGAGGGAAAGACTGTCAGCAGACTCCCCACTGAGTGCGGAGTCCCATGGGGTGGGGGGTGCTCAGTCTCAGGACCCTGAGATCAGGACCTGAACTGACACCAAGAGTCTGAGGCTCAAGCCACTGAGCCACCTAGGCGGCCCCTATTGTTGCTTTTAATCAAGAACCAGTCCCCTACCTGAGTGAGCTGTCAATATCTCCTGCCCTTCCCTACTCTTGAGGAATACCCTTTTGCCCTCTGCCTCAAGACAGTGTTCCATCATGGCCTTCCCAAGCGTGCCCTGTTACACAGAGGGCCAAGCACTGGGAACTAACATCACTGATTCTTAGGAAACCCGATATTTTTTCACTTTTTTAAAATAGAATTTTTAAAAAGTTATTTGTCAGAGAGAGCGAGCACAAGCAGGCAGAGCAGCAGGCAGAGGCATAGGGGAGAAACAGGCTCCCTACGGGGACACCCCCCGCCATGTGGGACTCGATTCCAGGACCCTGGGATCATGACCCAAGCCAAAGGCAGACGCTTAACCTTAACTGACTGAGCCACCCAGGCATCCCGGTATTGTTTCACTTTTATAAAACATTTGCTCAATGCCAGGCACTGCAGGAAGCAGTTTGCCTGCACCAGCGATGGAAAGCTTTGAGGCGGGACTGGGATTATCCCCATCTCTCCAGTGTGGTGAGTGGGGGCTCGAGGAGGTAAACGACCATCCAAGATCCTAGTCATACTGTTTCTCCGAGGAAGCTTCTGTTGGATGAAGCCAGGCATGGGCAGGTGTATCAGCTCCCGTCATCTGAGCCAGCTGATTTGAGAGACTGTTACGTCAGTGGTACTCTGAAATGAATGCCCGGTCACTCCTAGCCTTTTCTGAACGACAGAAAAGGCTCTGGGTGCAGAGGTGGCAGACTGGTGGCCCCGGGCTCAATCTAGTCCTTGGAGGTATTTTCTTCGGGAGTGTCTTCTAGAAAGAACTCGCCGATTGCCGTGGTGGAGTCATGACAGCGGCAGGTCTCATCAGCTCCCGCCTGCGCTCATTTGACTCTGGGTCAGCAGCACAAATGCACGTGGCCGGGGTGCCTGGGTGGCTCAGCGGGTTGGGCTGCTGCCTTCGGCTCGGGTCATGATCTCAGGGTTCTGGGATCTGGTCCCAAGTTGGGCTGTCTGCTCGGCAGGGAGCCTGCTTCCCTCTCTCTCTCTTTCTGCCTACTTGTGATCTCTCTCTCTCTCAAATAAAATAAAAATCTTTAAAACAAACAAACAAACAAATGTACGCGGCCTGCCTGGCCTCTGAGCTCTTTTTAAGGGTGAAACCTCTGGTTTGGGGCAGTAGATCCCAAGAGTGAGGCCTGAGGATCTGGGAAATGCAGGTGATCTTCCCCCTCTATGTCTCCCAAAGCCCCTTACAACCACAGCTTCTAGGAGGTTCTGCTCTGTTCCTGCCAACAAGAACACAGTGGGGGGTGCCTTGGAGATATGGGCACCAGGTGGAGGTTGGGATGGCTTCTCCCAGGCTAGGTGGGGGCGATGATGGTAACTTGGGGGCGAGATTTCCTCTGGCTCCTGTGATTCCATGACCCGCACCGGGCAGCCTTGGGATCTCATGTGGTCTGGAGGCAGCCCAGGCACTGGGCCGTGTTCTTCTGCTCCTTGCTGTAGGCCCTGGCCTGGCTTTCATCGCCTACCCCCGGGCCGTGGTGATGCTGCCCTTCTCTCCTCTCTGGGCCTGCTGCTTCTTCTTCATGGTCGTCCTCCTGGGACTGGACAGCCAGGTATCAAGAAGCGGTCGTGCGAGAGATAAGTGGATGTTGCGGTGGAGGATGGGAAGACGTGGACAGGAGGTTGAGCCCGATGTCCCGAGGGACCTTAGGAAAATTGGGGACCGGGTGAATGTCTCAGGTGGAGGCCCGTCTAGGGACCAAGGGGGACTCTGCAGGGTAGGTCCAGACCTGAGCACACCAGGACGGTGCCGGGTACTCGAGCGCCGGGGCAGGGCTGAGCCTGGGAGCAAGAAGCCAGAGGTGGCTGACGGCAGCAGCGTATTTTGGGCGCTCTCTTTCCCTCCAATCCTTTTGCCCTCTCATCCAGTTTGTGTGCGTAGAAAGCCTGGTGACGGCGCTGGTGGACATGTACCCCCGTGTATTCCGCAAGAAGAACCGGAGGGAGCTCCTCATTCTGGGCGTGTCTGTCACCTCCTTCTTTGTCGGGCTCGTCATGCTCACAGAGGTGAGGGTCCGGGAGCTGTGGAGGTGGGGACCGGGGGAGGAGGAGAAGCCAAGCTCCCGGGCTTCAGGGCCCTGGGACTCCGTCCCTTCCCAGCCACAGCCAGCACCAAGTAGGTGAGGCCTTCCTCTGCCCTGGGAACACCAGCCACCCACCTCTGGGGGCGGCTGAGGGGTGGTTTGGCTCCACGGTAAGCTAAGAGGTATGAGAAGGATGGTCAGGAAGTTCTGGGTTAGGAAAAATGGCCTCTCCAGCAAGCTCCCATGACTTCTCAGGCAGCTGAACCACGTTCCCGGGAAAGACTTCAAAGGCAGAAAGGGAGCCCTGGGGATGGGTGCTATTCTGTGTTTTGTCTCAAGGGAGAAGGAAGGAGATGGAGTTTGTCGTCTTCACAGTACTGATGATGGCCTCTGTCCTGATCCTCCGCCAAAAAGTACACACGTCGTCTCGGACTTCTGGGTCAATCCCTAAATGTTCTCAGGGATGAGCTAACAATAGCCGTCTGTTTTATCTATCTTCCCTCTGAAAATAATAAAAAAAAATTTATTGTCTCCTATTGGCCCTAGTGCCTCCCAGCTCACAAACTATATTCTGTTTTAATATCTGTCTCCCATGATCACCAGGTCTGCTCTGTGCCTGTGGGTGTGAGGCTGGAGGCCAGGGTGGGTAAATCTGTCTGTTTCCTCCGGATACAGTTCTGGTCTGTTCTCTCTCCCGGCAGGGCGGTATGTACGTATTTCAACTCTTTGACTACTACGCTGCCAGTGGCATGTGCCTCCTGTTTGTGGCCATCTTTGAGTCCCTGTGTGTGGCCTGGGTCTATGGTGAGTGACCCTCCCCCCCGGGGCCTAATCCCAGGGCTCACCGCCACCTCATGGCCCTTGGACTAAGAGTCATCTGCTGTTCTCACACACTTTTTCCTGGAACTCCCCCTCTGCTTGACCTCAAAAATCTAAAGAATCCTAAATCGCTACCATTGGAAGGGCCCTCCGGAGGTTGCTTCGGCACCCTCCTGGTCATGGCCGCATCCAGACTGCCCCGAGTGGGCCCGTCCTAGCCTGTCCTAGCCAAACCTCTTCAGCCCTTGACCTTGACGATCAGAAAGTCATTGTCTTTGCTATGCCAAGGCCTGGCCCCTGCCATGTATGCCTATGAATCCCTGGGGAAGAGCGCCTCCCAGCAGTCATTGGAAAGACAACCATGTTATCTTCTATTTCTTGGTCCTTGCCCATCTGGCCCGTGCCTTGGATGCTGAAGAATGTCCTTTCTCCCCATTTCCTTCCTTCTCTTCTTCCTGGTAGGAGCCGGGCGCTTCTATGACAACATTGAAGATATGATTGGATACAGACCATGGCCTCTTATCAAATATTGCTGGCTCTTCCTCACCCCAGCTGTGTGCACGGTAAGAGAACCCCTCAGAGGTGAAGTGACATGAAGGCAAAGAGAAATGGTGGTGGTAGGAGGGTAGGTAGGCTGTTAGCTCAAGAGGGCACTTCTCCACGGGGATGAAAATCATTTTACATTTTCACTCCTCCTCCTGTTGGATTCTAGAAAATGGTTAGCAAGGTAGATGCTTCCTTTCCAATTCACAGAAGGTCAAACCGAGGTCCAGAGCTGCCAGATGGTTTGACCAACCCCACGGTGTGAGTTGAACGTCACAGGCAGGACAGCAACCCAAGGGCATTGGGCTGCTTGTGGTGTACTAGTAACCACAGCAATTATAAGAACACCATTACAGAGCTCACACTTTGTGCCAGGAATAAGGTGCTTTGCACGTTTTAACCCACTTGATCTGCACAAGAACTGCCTGAAGAATTACTCTCATACTCATTTTATGGATGAAGCTGAAGCCAAAGAGGGTCAGCCATTTGCTTTAGCGAGGAAATAGCAGTGAGCTGGGATCAAGCCCAGCAGCTTGGCTGCAGATTCTGAGAAGTAAGCCCCGGGGTGCTGCCTCCTGGGGCTTTATCTTGTATGTCTGCTGCTCCCCAAGTGCCCACTTCGGGGCACAGGGTGTAAATGTGGCCCAGGGGGAAGGAGGCACGACCCCCTGCCCTTGAGGCCCTTGCAGCCTCACCTATGGTGCTGGAGCCTTAAGCACCTGAAAACATTAGCAGCCTCATGACCATTTCCTAACTGAGGGCCAGCTCTGGTAGAGGTGCACAGGGGCACAGGGCCCTGCAGGGAGAGGGGAGGCGCCCTGGATGTTCTGTTGAGAAGGTGTGAATTTTGAGTAGAGTGTGGTTGGGGGTTTGGGTTTGATTGACCCAGATGAGCCTGGAGGCCAGTCCAGGCTTGCAGAGTGAAGGATCTCTGCCAGCTCCTCCAGGGGGTGTGGAGAGCACAAGGCTCCTGCTCTCCCAGCCCCTTTCTCTTCTCCTCTCCTCCTCAGGCCACCTTCCTCTTCTCTCTGATCAAGTACACTCCGCTGACCTACAACAAAAAGTACACGTACCCGTGGTGGGGTGATGCCCTGGGCTGGTTCCTGGCTCTGTCCTCCATGGTCTGCATTCCCGCCTGGAGCTTCTATAAACTTGGGACCCTCAAGGGCTCCTTCAGAGAGGTAGGGGGTTTGTGGGGAGGGACAGGAACACGAGACGATGGCATAGGGCCCCATGAGGATAGACCGATATCCACCAGGGTAGGAGTTGGGACACGGGGGTGACACCACGCCTGGAGAGGCTGCTGGGGAGGGACAAAGTGAGTTCTTACAACTCTCAGAAAGAGACTGATGCCTCCAAGTCACAGGCTGGGACGTGGGGGTTGGCACCCGGCCACCTGGAGGGCACGTGTGGGGGGAGGGGACGAGGGGGGTGGCGGCAGGCAGACACTGGTGAGCTGATGAAGGCGGTGGGCAGCCATGCCCCTGACACCAGCTCACGAGAGCCACCTCCACTTGCCTTGCAGAGAATTCGCCAGCTCATGTGCCCAGCTGAGGACCTGCCTGGATGGAAGCGAGCAGAACCCTCAGCCCCTGCCACACCCAGGACGTCGCTTCTCATACTCACAGAGCTAGAGTCTCACTGCTAGGGCCGTGGGGCCGGGGTCATGCCCCTGGGCCTGGCTTGGGGGCAGCTGCAGAAGCCACTCCGCTGGGCATCTCCGCCTCCACCTGTGGTAGATGAGACACAGGGGGATGGTTTGGAATCTGCTTGGGGCTGGGCTCCTCCTTCCAGAACTTTCCTGCTCCAGGGCTGGCCAAACAGGTGTGAGATGCTAGTATCAAGAGCGCCCCCTTTGAGACAGGCCTTGGGAGGCCAGGTGAGGGCTGGTGGGTGGAGCGGGAGCCCTGTCCCTCTTACGTCTCATTCCATTAAATCCATGTTCTTCCCACCAACTGCTGGCTGTTCCGCCTGGTTCCTGCTTTGGCTGCCTTGAGCACCATCTCACTTTAAAGTTGTGGCTGTAGAGTACTCCCCTCTGCCCCCTCTCGGCCCTGTCTCTCCTCTTCCTGAGTTCTTGTGGCCCAGGAGCAGAAGGAAAGGACAGTGGGACCCAGCTGAGACCCTCCATCTTCAGACACTCACACCAGAGGGGTCTGTCACACTCCATCCATGCTCTCACCTCCCTGGAGCCCTTTCCCTCCTCCTCCGCTCCGCGGAATACGCAGGGCAATGGAGGGGGGCATGAGGGAGACCTGAGCCCTAGCTGGAGGAAGGAAGAGGAAAGCGTGATGCTTGGGCTTCTTTCCCCTCACATTCCCCTTGCCCCCCTACCTCCCTGATCCTGCCTGCCAAAACGGTGTGTGCACGTGCACACCCGCCCAGGTCCTGATACCGGAGCACCCGAGGGACAGCAGTGACCTCAGACCTGAGGCGGCAGGTGCCACCAGCCCTGGCAGAACGGGTCCTACCCCAGCTCAGCCAGCAGAGGGACCCTACTTCCTCAGGACCACCTCGCTCTTCTGCTCAGGGCGGATGCCAGAGGCGGCACCTCTGGACGTGGCCACAAGGGGGCGGCACTGCCACAACCAAGGCTTGAGGTCTGGGCCAGAGCTGCGGAAGACCTCTTAGGGTCAGGCTGCAGAGAGGATCCAGGTGGTGGGTAGCGCCTGTCCTTCCTGGGGGGTGTGTCTGCAGCCTTTATGTGTGGAGCTGGGGCACACTTATCTCTTGGGGTGTGTGTGTGTGTGTGTGTGTGTGGTGTCTGCAGCCTTTATGTGTGGAGCTGGGGCACACTTATCTCTTGGGGTGTGTGTGTGTGTGTGTGTCTGCCTGAACACGGTGCTTTCTTTCTCCCTGAACGTGTGGAGGCTTCGGTGTCTGCCTGACCCACCTCTGCTCAGATGGTTCTTCTGCTGGTGTCTGGGGGAACGTCTGCGAATCTCAGAGCTGCGGACTAACGACAGTATTCCTGGGTGATTTCCCTAGTTTGTTTTACAGGTCAGTTAGTGGGAAAGTGTGCTGAAACCGTTGCCAGTCTTTAGGTTTTGATTTTTTTTGTTGCTGTTTGGAGAAATTATCAAAGTCAGTGGTCACGACCCTCCCGCTTGTTGGTGTCGGCTACTCCTTCCTGCACCGTGCCTGGCTGGGCATCTCCCGAGTGCGCCAGGCTCAGTCACGGTCATAAGGTGGGAGGAGAAAACGTGCAAGGGAAACCTGCGTCTCCATCCATCTGACGATGTTTCCAGAACACCATGATGTGACACTGTGCTATCTTCATGATGGTACAAAATAGATACCATTTCCGCAATGACAAATTGTGGCCGATGCTATGGGGGAAAAGCAAAATGCCATGAGAAGGAGGGATGGGGAAGCAGGCTGCTGGTTTAGGTGTGGGCAGGGGTTGGGAAGGCCATTCTGAGGGTGTGCTGGCTCTCCAGCCAGCCATCTGACCACAATTGCAAGCAGCTGTGAGGCCAGGGAGGGGGATGCCTGCCTGCAGTCCGGTGATGGCTATTCGAATCCTAGGTGGGAGATTCATTAATACAGGCTGAAAAGAATCCATTGGCCCGAGGCTCAGGAGATGCAGGGTCCAGTCCTGACCTGCCTCTAACTTGTCTTTGTGGCAGTCCCATGCAGCTGAAGTCTTCGCGTGTTTCTGACGGAGGGAATACCGTGCCCCCACCTAAATCCGGTCCTGTTGTAGGGCTCAAATGTGGTCATGGGTGTGAGAGCCCTTTCAGTCATTCAGGGCCAAGCGGTGTGAGGTCATTAAACGAGTTGGAGGGGATGAATGAGGGCGATCTGCTCTAGGGGGGGAGCGGGGACAGGCAAAGGTGTGAGAGAAGAGCCACTTGTCAGCATCGGGGTGGGGAACTGGAGCAGGAATACCTGCACTTGGCTTTAACGGAGATGGTGGGGGAGGGGCTGCTATCTGTCCCATTTGCTTTCTCTGCCTGGAAGGACAGAAACTGGATCCTGCGGTTCTTCGAGGAGGAAGACACAAAAGAAAGGGGACCTCTCTGACCTAGCAGCCCCACCTGTTAGAGAAGAAAGGCAGGCTCAGGAGAGTGTGGGTAGCTCCGTCAGTTAAGCGTCCCACTCTTGGTCTCGGATCAGGTCATGATCTCGGGATAGTGGGTTTGAGCCCTGAGTCGTGGTCATGTGGCTTAGCGCTCGGCATGGAGTCTGCTTGAGGCTTCCTCTCCCTCTGCTTCTACCCCCGCCTCCTTGCGCGTGCGCGCTCTTTCTCTGATATAAATAAATAAATCTTAAAACAAAAACGACGACAATAAAAAAATTAAAAGGCAGGTGCAGGGGTGCCTGGGCAAGTGATTATAGAATGGAGAGAAGCGACACAGCATCCTGGAGCTGCAGGCAGAGGCCTTGCAGACAGGGAGGAACCGACAAGGCGCTGAGCCCACCGGGCCGCCTTGGAGCCTTGGGTCACACACCGCAGACCTCGCACACGCCTCCTTCCTCACCCTCAGATAAATGTGCACCAACTCAGACGCTTCACAGTCAGCCCAGTGCACTCCTTTATAGAAGCTTGCCATCCTGGCTTGGGTCCGAGCCCTCCTACCTATTTGCTATGTGACTTTGGGTCAGTTCACCTTTCTGAACCTTCATTTTCTCCTCTATAAAATGGAAATAATAAGACCTAGATCAGTGTGTTTTTGGAGGCCAGTGGAGAGTGTAGGGAGAGCTGCCATGGGGACACATTTGAGAAAATCCACCTTTTCCCCCCATGCTCTAGGCCCACAACATTGGGTCATCCATGAAACACAAAAGCCCAGGAAGAGTTCAGAGGCATCTTGGCAGTCTGCTGACCTCCTCAGCCCCTGGCATCAAGTGGCATTGGGCCCAGAAGAAAGGCTACCAATTTCCTGAACGAGGCATTTGGGGGGTGGTGGACAAGAGAGAAGTAGGCGCAGAGTAACTCTGCATCCTGGGGTGCCAGGGTCCTGCCCAACACAAGCAGTATTGTCCAAGAAATGCAGGAGCTGAGTCCCCCAAGCCCTAATCTATCCCCTGAATCTGGGAGGGCAGCGCCTTTCCAAGAAAATGGAAAACTGGGTCAATTTTTTCCCCTCACTTTGCATCCATCCTTCCTTCCTTCCATCCATACAATAAACATCCAGTGCCTGCTCTGAACCAGCACTCTATTAAATGCTGAAGGCAGAAACAAAGAATTGGGAAACACGTCCCTATCCTTTAGACATTTCTGGTCTGGGAAACAATGACGCTGCAGTGGGACAAGAAAGAGTTGGATGCTCAGGAAGCGGGTTCCATGCCAGGCTCTCAAAAACGTGGGCTCAGATGAAGGTGGGGGAGGAGAACATTTTATGGGGTTCACGGTTCTCACAGCAGCAAGATAACTGAGTCACTTAGCCATATTCCTTCTTGTCTCCAGACATATCCCAGTTTGGAAACCATCTTAGGAAAGCTTTCCAGGTAATGCAGGGATTTCCTACCTTTTGCAAAGACGGGGTCTCTAGCCTCCAAGAGTTTACCAATTGGTCTGAATACCCACTAGGGGTGGGAAGCTGCAGGTTTGAAGAAGGGAGCTCAAAGTCAAAAGGAGTCCAGGGCCCACAAGGCAGCTATTATCTTCCAGGGCAAAGGAGAGGAGATAAGACTGCTTGTCCCTGTGTAACCCGAGGTCCTTGTGGAAAGCCCGACACATTGTAGGCATGAAATGCCATTTTTGAATGAATGAATGAATGAACCAGGAAATTTCCCCTCTGCCTAGTGTGATTCTCTTTCCTCTCGCTCCCCTTCGTGGAGAGGCTGGGTGTTTTGTTCCAGAAAAGCGGCCTCTGCTGTCCTGTATCTCATGGACTTTGGTATCCCCACTGCACGAGGCTCTAGGGCTGACACGTGGTGGACCCAACATGCAGCCACAGATGCGGCAGCACAGGTGACATTGTCCCAGCTGAGCGCAGGGGTAACCGTGGTATGAATTCTGCTGGGGGCCATGGGCAGCTCTGCCAGGGCTGACCCTCTGTCTGCCTTCTGGTTTCACAGAGGCAAGGAGTCTGAGAACTGAGACTCGCTCCGGCTTCCTTGTGCTGGGGAACCCCACAGGAGATGCTGCCAGGGGCCTCCAAGGCACCCAGTGGGTCTGCTTGATGGAAAAGTACAGACTGAGATTCTCGCTTCACACCCCAGCCCTGCTGGGAAGGTCGAAAATACAAAGGGGAAGCTCATGCAGAGGGAAATTTCCCTTTCTCCCCACAACTTCCCCTCCCTCCACACCACTTGGGGCTTAAAAATCACCGTCATTGTCTTGAAAGAGGCCCTGGGGGGCCATTCTGAATGAATGACCTGTGGGACAGTCCTGCACCCAGCGCCATGAGGGGCGTGTGCAGGACCAGAGATGAGGACCCCGCTCTGCATAATCTCACTGAGCACAGAGCAGGGGGCACACAAATTCATTCAACAAATACCGGATCGTCACTGATGGTGGGCTGGGTGATCGGACAAGTCCCAGCTAGGAGCCTTAGTGCTGAGAGGTCACCAGAGCTTTATCGTTGCTGCTGGGGACCAGACACCACACCAACCCTGCTCCCGCTTCCAGAGGACACACAACAGACACCACTGACCCTCCAACCCCCTACTGAAGCCCCCCACAATCTCCGAAGCAATTTATCATATTGTCTTTAATTGTGAAAAGTTAAGTTGACCTTGTTTTGTCCTTTTTACAGATGGGAAAACTGTGGGTTCCACCCTTGCCTAGCTGACCCGACCAGTAGAACAGAGGAGAGGCTCAAACTTAGGTCTTGTCTGACTGTAGACCTGTGTCCTTTCTAGATTAGGCTTCTTGAGGTATGCTCTGGGCAGTTTCTCTAGGAAAATCCCAAGGCAAAGGGTAGTGGTTGTGAAGGTCCAGAGCCTTGCCTTGAAACCACAGAGGGCAGGTACTTGGTGGAAAACTCCAGAGCGTGATTCACCCTCCTCCTGAGCCCTCGTCAGTGAGGCCAACTCCCCTCCTGAGGTTCTCAGTTTCCAGCCTGGGGGTTGGTGACTCCCATCCTACCGCTCTGGTGAGAGAAGCCTGCATCCTGCTTCGCACACCCTCATCACCTCCCTCGGAAGGAGCTGGCACTGGAGGGGCAAGGTGAGGAGGGGGAAGGCAGGAGGGACAAAAGGAGGGAGATGTGGTCAGATGAGAGTCTGAGCCGTTTGGAGGGGTCGCCTTGGGACAGCGTCCACTGGGACAGTTTGGGGGGCACCCACAGAGGGAGGGAGCTAGGGGTGGGGGACTGGGGACAGAGGACTTGGCTTCCTGAGGTTGGATGTTGTAATCCTGGTGCACAAACTTTTGGCTTCAGTCCCTCCTGTTGCTTTTGGTGTTTCTCTGTCCCTTCACTTCCCAATACACTGGCGTGTGACTGAGCGCACACACACACACACACACACACACGCACACGCACACGCACACACACAGCTGCTTTCTGTCTGGGAGTCCCGGGACGACAACTCAGATGGGATTCTGAGCTGGGAGGAACAGGAAAAGGAGCAAAGGTGGAAGCTGGTTCCCCTCTCAAGTCCCGGCTGTGTGGGCATTCTTGTAATCAGCGTCCCCGGGACATGCCGGGGACCGGAGGCATGGAGCTGAGCTGACCACGGGAGCCAAGATCGGGACTGAGGTGAGCAGGAAGTGGAGGACAGGCTGTGCCTTCGCAGTCCCTTAGAGGTGCCTCAGAGGAGCTGGAGGGGTGAATCTTGGGAGGCAAGATTTTGTAGGATTGTGTGTATCTGTTGTATAAGAGACTGGGGCAGAAGGCAAGTGTGATGTTGGGGAATCTTAGGACCAGAGGCATCACCCCAGCTCTCCCAGGCCACCCGCAGCTTCTACGTTGCTCAGGGACGAGCCTGGGGAAGTCCAGAGGTTGGGGGCTGGCCCAGGGAGTGGGGGAAAGAGGGGTGATCACCTGACTTAGAGAGGGAGGGAAAGCAGACAGTGCCCAGCGAGATGGGACGAAGAGCAGACGGGACAAACCTTGGGCATTCCCGAAGACTCGTGACCTGCAATTAGCCATGTGGATGCGGGGTTCCCTCCCTCCCCCACGGGCCGAGCAGGGCAAGCAGGACGCCAAGTGTCTCCCAGAAGGAGGAAGCTGCCCCAGCTGAGGCTATGGGGAGGCGTGGGCACGCTTGTGCCAGAGGAGGGCAACAGGGAGCCCCGGGGAGGGGCGGGCGGCCACAAGCTGAACCAGGCAGCCCACAGGGTGTGAAGGACTAGCCGGAGTCAGGTTTTGGTGCCATGCACACAGGTATGTGTGTGCAAAGGGACGTGACGGGAATGGCACCAGTGTGTGTACGGAAATGGGAACTGGTATGTGGGTGTGGGCTGAAGCAGGGGCTGGGGCTCCCGTGCCGCCACCCCACGGCGGGTCTGGGGCTGGGCTGTTCCTGTGCTGGACTGGGAGGGAGATGGGGTCAAGCTGGGATCCCAGCGGCATGGTGGTGAGCAGCATTTCTCCACCTGTCTGGTCCTCTGCTAGACCCTGACCGGACCTCCTCCTCCTAGACCTTGACCCATGCCCAGCTCCTGTAAACGGTTAATTTTGGACTTGCTAGTCTCCTGAAGATTTCCTCCATGGGCAGCACTGAGCCCAGTGTGGGTGTAGGTGTCTTTGCTTCTGGAGGGCACTGACGTGTGGTGAGCGCCAATGCCTGTCCCCCCGCACCCTGCTCCAGCTTAGCAGAGGTGGGAAGCGGGTTCTAGGGGCTAGAGAGGTGGCAGGGCTGGGACGGGGGAGATCTTGGGAAGGGGGAGATCTCTGGAAGTCACCTTGACTGTAGATAACACTTGTTTATTCCTCGCAAGTGGGCTAGGGGCAGAAGGGCACAGTGGGGACGGGGTGAGAAGGGTAGGGGGGCAGGCCGTCCTTTTGGCTTTTAAAAGTAACCCCCACAAGAGATCTCTGACCTTGTGTTTATGTCTGACCTCTGCCTTGACATTTCTTCCCTGAGTCTAACTTGAATCCCACTTGCTGCACTGTTTCCCCTTGACTTGCCATGGCTCGGGGCCAGCTTCCCTTTCCACAGGCTCATGCTTTCATTCTGCCATTCCGGTTTTTCACTCTAACCCATAAATTATGATCTTTCCAGTAACCTTAAAAAAAAAAATATGTTCCATCAGTATCAGCTCATCAATGTGTTCTCTTCTGGTCTCCCCCATCCCGACACAACCCAAACCCCGTGCCCAGACTAGCCTCTGAGGTCTGCTTCCCCACTCTGCACTCGCTTCTGGTCTTCCCTTCGCTCACTCCTTGTCCCCACCAGGTCTCCCCTCCTTCCGCTCTTGCAAACAGCTTAGCCCTCACATGGTGCTTCTGGTTTGAGAACAGGAAGGCTTGTCCCCTGACCTCCCCCCTTGGAGACCTTTGTGCTTGGGCTTACCCTGAGCTAAGCTATACTATGGCTTGGCAAGAAAAGGCTTATTTTTATCCCCTACCCTCCCAGCACCCCTGTTGAATGGCTCATTCTCTCTTCCAGGGAGACTTAGAACCCAGAGAGGACGTGTGAGTTGCCTAAGGTCACACAGCAAGTTAGAGACTCGGCTCCATCACTTATCGGATCGGTAAGTTCCTTCAAATCATTCAAAAGTCGTTTTTACTGAACACCTGCAGGGGGGCGAGTCCTGTCCCTTCATCTCTCTGAGCTTCATTTCCTCATTGATAAAATGGAATTCGTAGTAATACCTACTCAGAGATTTTAATGAGGATGAAATTTAATAATGTATATGAAGAAGTGTAGATTTTAGGCACAAGGATTAGTCAAATGTTAAACTTTTATTAATTACAGGCTAGGAATGGACTAGACCTTGGGTTTCCTGTCCGGTGCTTTTTTCTGTTAATGTTTTTGAATTCATTCATTCATCCATTCATCTGTCTGATAACGATTCCGGGGCCACTCCTCTGGGTGCCTAAGCCCCAGTTCTGTAGCCATGTCTGCCGTCTACCATTGGTTCACGTAGCTCCAACTCTTTTCCCCGGGGCCAAACTGCCTCGTTCTTCCAACCTGACTCTCTGGTTCTCAAAGCCTCCCCCAGCCTCCAAGGTCCGATGGTCTCCTCTGAACCTGGAAGCCTTCTTCCCTCCCTTCCTTCCCTCCTCCTCTCTTACATGGGAGGCTGGAGACCTCTGATTTCCAGTAGGTGCTTCTCTCTTCATCTTTCTTCCTGGGCTGAACTTGCCATGGAAACCTGTGTGTGGGTCCCCATACCAGAATCTAACCCCGACAGGCTTTCCCATTCCTGGGATAACCCGTACCCTCCAAGTCACCTTCAAAAATTTCCATAACCTCAAATGGCTCCTGCCACGCCCTTCTAACTGACTTGGGCTTGGGCTGTTGCCTGGGTTAAAAGGACCAACAAATAAACACAGACGCTTCTTTTAGTAAAAAGAATCCCTTGTGTTTCCCTAGAGCCTTGGAGGAGCACTTGATAGCTTCGGGTCACTTTGATTCCCCCAGCACCCCCCGGAGGTGAGGGGCGCTGGGTGGGTACGTCCCCCTGGAGCCCGGACCCCTCCTCCTGGCAGCTCCCTGGGAGCCAAGGCGGAGGTGACCTCAGGGTGGCTGTGTGTGGGGGAGGGGGGAAGGCAAACAAGGACTCCAGGTACAATACCACGGTGCCGCAATTTGTCTCCTGGAGGTTGACAAATGGACAGCGATAGGGGCAGAGTAAAACCGAGGGAGGCCACGTCATTTTTCTGGCAGTTCAGGGAGCTCGGGGCTCTTTAGGAGAGCAGGGACTCAGGAAGGTCAGTAACCTACTGTCATGCTTAGCCACATCTGGGTCTCCCTTGAGGAGACCACCCAGCCCAGAGAGATTTGCTCTGGGATCGACCGCCAGAACCCCTTGCTTGTTCTCAGGACAGAGGTACAACGGGGAGAGAAGAACCAGGTTTCCCTCGAAGGCCTGTGCTTGGTCCTGGCACCAATCCCAGGTCTCCTCTGACCTTATTTAAAGACCCCACCTTCTCCTTCCCTCCCAATCAGACGCCCAGAGCTAGCTGGCTCCCATGTTTACCCGGAGCTGATCGATTCCCTGGCACAGGGATGAGCACACAACCGGCCAGAGGAAGACCATGCAGTCAGCTGGGCCACACCTGCCCTTTGACCTCCTGTCACCCCTGGCAGGCTTTGATCCCTTCTGGCCTGGAGGCTGGAGGCTGGGCAGGTGCCACTCACTGGACAGCTGGGCAGACGGGCAAGCGGGGATGGTGGCTGGCTGTTAATATCAGAAGGGGACTCGGAATAAAAGACCTCAAGCCTTTTCCTCCCAGTCTACTCCTATGCGGTCATCGGCAAGTCCCTTCATCTGTCAAGGCCTGGATTTCCCCCTCTGCAAAATGGGCAAACTAAAATCGGCTCCTTATTTGCTCTCCGAGTCACAAGAGCAAAGTGTAACTTTCGGTGTAAATGTCATTGAGAGTTTGGGAAGAAAAGCAACACCCCGACGATATTAAACCGTATTCCTACAAAGGGAAATGTGACCGTCATGTTCCGACAATAATGAAAGCCTAGGAGGGAGAAAGCAGGGATGGAGGGCGCGCATTGGGTTGGTAGAGCTCACCCCTTCTCCCCCCACCCCACCCCCCCCGGCAGTACCTGTCTCACCGTCCTGTTCTGCGGCCTCCCGGTCCATCGTGTCGCCATGGACAGAAAAGTGACAGTCCCCGCGGACGGGCCTCCTGTGGTCTCCTGGCTCCCTGAGGAGGGAGAGACGTTGAACCAGGAAGGCGAGGACCAGGTGAAGGATCGGGAACAGTGGACCAACAAGATGGAGTTTGTGCTGTCAGTGGCCGGGGAGATCATTGGGCTGGGGAATGTCTGGCGGTTTCCCTATCTCTGCTACAAAAATGGAGGTGGTGAGTTCATTTTGAGGTAGGCGTGGTGGGGAGAGCTGTGCCTTGACCGCCAGGCAGGGCCTACCTGGGTGCCTCCTGCCTGGCAGTGTGATGAAATGGAAGGAGGCTAGATGGAGTCGGAGGTCCCAGGTCTGAGCTCTGGCTGTGCCTTGGGGGTCCTCCGCCGTGAAGGAGGGATGCTGCCTCCCAGGGCCACGGTGAAGGGTAAACGGAGGTCATGGGCAGGACCGAGGAATCTGAGTATGTAAGAAGACAGGATAATAATAGTCCTTCATGAGGGTGTACAACGTTGGTTGCTGATAGGAGCCATTCATTTAGCTGGTATTATTATGGCCCTGCCCTATGCCAGGTGCTGTTCTAGAACACATTCTGTGTGTTATACTCTAGATCAGGGTGCAGACTATAGCCAAAGAAGTAAAATGCATGATATGTTGAATGGTGAGGAGTGGAATGGTGAGAAGCGAGGCAGGGATGGGGGTTGGAGAATGCTGGGTCGCTGGCGGCGGGGGACATTGGGAGAAGGGTCTGAAAGGTGAAGTAAGGTGCCCAGGAAAGCTTGTATTGAGGATGTGACTTGAAGGAGGTAAAGGAGTGAGTCTTGGGGATGGAGATCAGGTGAAGACCATTCCAAAGGGAGGGGAAAGCAAAGGCAAAGGTCCTGCGGTGAAAGTGCACCTGGCCTGTTTGCAGAACAGTGAGGAGGGCAGTGCCCGATGGGGAGAAGAGTAGGAGAAGAGATCAGAGAGGTAACAGGGCTCACATCCTGTAGCTCTGCTCTGAGAGAGATAGGAACTGTTGAAGAAGTTGAGCACAGGAATATGACCTTCTCTCTGATTTTTTTTAAATTAAAGAAACATAACTTTATTATTTTTCAGCACTGATAGTAAAAATGAGCAGGGGTATGGTGGGAAGGGGCCAGCTCAATCTTTTTAAGGGTACAATTAAAGGTCTTTCGCATATTCATAGAATTATGCAACCACCACCACAATTGATTTTAGAACATTTTCTTCATTCCAGAAGGAAGGCCAGAAGGCATTAGCTGTCACTCTCTATTCCCTCTCGCTGCCAGCCCTTGGCAATCGCTGATCTACTTTCTGTGAATACAGGTTTACCTATTTGGCATTTTCATGCAAATGGAAGTGTCCATTTGTATGAATTTATTTGTGACTGGACAGATTCATCATTGCTTTTTGAAAATACCTTTATTCTTTCTTGTGGAAATTGTACACATTTATTGGGAAACCTGAAACTTTCCCGAAAAGCAAAAAGAAGAAACATTCCTACTTAAAGATAATCATTGTTTACAAAGTCCTTCTAAACACTATTCATATTTAATTTTTTAAAAAAGATTATTTATTTTGGAGAGGGGGGCAGGGGCTGAGAGGGAGAGAGAGAGACTCTCTAGCAGATTCCCTGCTGAGCACAGAGCCTGACATGGGGCTCAGTCCCACGACCAGGGGATTGTGACTTGAGCGGAAGTCAAGAGTCAGATGCTTACCCAACTAAGCCCCTCATATTTACTTTGACAGGTATTTACTGAGCATCTACCAGGTACCTTTCTGTATTTCAAACCTTTTAGTTATTATTACCAAGTGTTTGAACTAATGGCTCCAAAGAAATAGGAATGGGGTTTCTTGGCAGGTGAGGGCTATGGGGCGAGGTTGTGGAGTGGGGGTGAATGCTGGCCAGAGATTAGGGGAGGCGGGGAGAAGTGGTAGGGTCAGTGACTTGTTTCTTTGTCTCAGGCCAATTTCACGGACATGCAAGGCATTCGTGTTCCAGCTAAAGATGACCGAGGCTGAGCCCTCATTTCACAGAGCACACAGAGGCTCCTTGGGATATTTTGTGACTTGCCCAAGATCGTAGAAGTGGTTGGGAGCTGTGTACCCTGGCTGCCTGGCTCCTAGCTCGCCCATCACTCGCCCTGCCATCTGAAAAGGAGGGAGAAAGAGGGTCCAGGGGACAGGTTTTCGGGTTAAGGTACCCGCAGTATCCCGCCCGGTGGCTGCCCTTGGCTGTGACCTCGGTCCTGGCCATGGGGTGGTGTGGGGAGACGAGCACATAGGACAGTGAGCAGGGACACGGGGCTGAGCCTGGGTGGTCCGCAAAGAGGCGGTGCCAGAACGCAGCTGCTGGGCGGAGTCCGGGTATTCGGGTCGGCTCTGTCCCAACCTAAGTGCCCGGGGAGGACACCTCACCGCCCCTCTCTCCTGTCTCCCTTATTTCCCCACACATGAGGGGCCGAGCAAGGTCAGGGGTCCCAGTCTGAGGTCACTGGTCTTTGGGGGTCCAGGAAAGTAGACATGTAGTTTTCCTTATTTCAGACAATGTAATGATGGATCTACATGGGAACAAGACTTCACCGACCAACTCAAGTGTCAACTTTTTGCTTTAGGCTAGAATTTTAGGAACTCACTGTGATAACAGGGTTTCTCTCGAGCTGACCATAAATCCTTAGTTAGCAGTTAGGATGTGAGGGCGATCTGGCTGCGACATCTTTCACCTCATTGGTCGCCAGGGTTGATTCGGCTGATCTGGAAGGCCAGGCGGGTGGCCCCTTGTCCCTCACCACTCCATGTGTGTCCTTCCCAAAGCTGTCTGCTCGGTCTGAAGAGGACAACCTTCCCCGAGAGAAGAGGGCCGTTCTTCTGTATAGGAGGATATAGGAGTAGCAACGTTCCCCTTCTAGAACCTCCAAACAAGCTCTCCGGGTCTGTTTGTAGGAAAACATAGGGTAGTCAAGCTTCCACATGAGGAACCGCATTGAGCACTCTGACTGGCTTAAAAAAAATTTTTTTTTAAAGTTGTTAAATATAGAGTTTGCTGATCTATTAATCAGTTCATAATGAATTGATAATTAGTCAACCAACGGTTCTATAGAGGAAAATCTTTCAAGAGGGATGAAAAAAAATAGTGTTATTGGTGTAATCATGTGTTTGGTTACAGAAAAAACAGCACCAAACTAGGTCATCGTCAAAAAAGGGTTCACCCCAAAAGAGAATTTTATAACTCCTGAGTTTCCAAACTGTTAGTGGTTCAGGAGAGAGTGCTTGGCAGAGATAACAAGGCATACCTTAGAGCAAAGGGAGGGAGACTTTAAACACGTCCCGAGTCATCATAAACACTCGGGACGTGTTTAAAGTCTCCCTCCCTTTGTTCTATGTTCACAGATCCCTGGGGGGCCTCACCGGCTGCTCAGGCCCAGAGCCTGGGCACATGCCAAGAGAACTGTGGGCCAGGTCAGCCTCCCCCAGTGAGGATTCTCAGATGTTCATTGGAAAGGAGGATGTTTGCAGTGATAGTGTGTGTTGAAAACCCAGGGAGAAAGCCAAGAATGGATGCCTGTAGGCACTCCAGCACCAACTTCCTCCCACTGCCTGCCGTGGCCCAGGCCTGGGCCGACTCAGCCTGAGGGTGACCCAGCTCCAGACCTCCTGAGCTCTCCCCAGTTTCAGTGGGGCAGAAGTCTACATAGCCAAGGGTAGGGCTGAGGCCCTCTCCTTCCAGAGAGGGAAGGACCTCCACACAGCCAGCAGGAAGGGGCCCATGAGTCACATGCCTCCACAGACTTCCGGTAAAGCGCCCTCCGGGAGAGCCCCATACACTGCCCCTCAGCCTCACCCCTGTAACCCACTAAGCCACGTAACCTGGAGTCAGGGGTGTTGCTCCAGGCAAAGCTGGGGTTACAAAGGACTTCAGGACTTGGAGAATTACTGGCTACTGTGGCTCTAGAGGGCCCAGAAGGCTCACAGATCCTTCTTCTTCACTCTCATTCCGCTGCTGGCGGTGCAGAGGGGTAGGAGAGGCTGGGAGGGCCATTTGGGAATGCACATCAAAGACTTTTAAAAAGTGTTCAAGCCCCAAGGGTAGAAGCAACCCAAACGTCCGTCAATGGACATAGGGATAAACAAAATGTGATATATACACACGAGGGAATATTACTCAGCCTCAAAACGTGGAAAGGCATGAAGAAACGTTGAGAACATGTAGCTAAGTGAAATAAGCCAGACAAAAACATATAAACATAAGTACTGTATGATTCCTCTTATATGGGATATCTAGAAAAACAATAGAGAAGGTGTAGAACAATGGTTACCAGGGGCCTGAGGAGAGGTGGGGAATAGGGATATAGTGTTTAATGGCTATGGAGTTTCAGATTGGGCTGGCTGAGAAGGTTCTGGAAACCGATGGTGGTGGTGATTGGATAACAAAGTGAATGTACTTAGTGCCACTGTACATTACACTTAAAAATGGTTAAAAAGTAAAATTTATGTTATATGTATTTTACCACCAAATAAAGCAAAAAAAAAAAAAAAAAAGTACATTCCCTCTGACTTACTAATTCGTCTACTGGAAATTTATACGAAGGAGCCAGTTAGCTAAATGCACAAGGATGTGGACTGCAGATCACAGTGGAGTTTGCAGTGAAACAACCAAAGGCCAGTGGAGGGACGGATGAAATGAGCTAGGACAGATGCTTATGTTGGAATATAACACAGCCATTGAAATGATGCTGTCTACATTTATTGGTATAATAGGTTCATGATATGTTTTTAAATAATTATCAAGAATGTATGGCAGGTACTCATTTTGGCCAAAAAAAGAGAAATGTGTGTGTGTGTGTGTGTGTGTGTGTGTGTGTTTATAAGAATATTGGAAGGCTATACAATGTTTTTTTCCTTTTCTCCCCTTTGTACTTTCTATTTTTCCTACAAAGGAAGGTGGATGACTTGGGTAAGAGCACAGACTCAGGATCAGACCAGCTGGCTTGGTGTCTCAGTTTCTTCCTCTGTAAAATGGGGATAACAATGGTACCTGCCCCTGGGGAGGTGGTTCTGTGAGGATTCGGAAGTTGGTGGAGCCTCACATACAGTAAGCACTCCATAAGTGCTAAGGGTTATTTTGGTGCAGAAAACAATAATCTGTTCACCCCCGGCTACTCTTCTGAAGTGACGTATATGTCTTAGAGACTGAAGTGGGCATTGGTGGCTTAGAGTTGTCTCCAAATTCACTACTTTGCTGGATGCTTTTTCAGCCTGGCCTCCTGCGAGTCAGCACCTAATCACATGACTGCCGAAACTCCCGCACCAGAGAATTGGCCTGAGCAGAAAGGCCTTCTCTGCTGGGACCCCAGTTCAGATCTGGGCCTGGTGGAGGGGGAAAAAAAATCTGAAAATTACTAGAGGAAAAATAATTTTTCTGAGGAGTCTCTGTTTTTTTTTCTCTAAAATGTAACACACTTGATAATTTAACAGGCATATCATATTATACAGAACATATATTTTGGTTCCAAAAATAATAAATGGACTAAGTTTGTGAAGCACACTGAGAAAATAAATTGGGCATCTATTAGGATTTCCACCTAAATATTCACTCCTTTTTCTTCAAAGGTCTTTCCTATCCCGGGGGCGGGGTCAGACTGGAAAATTTCTGCCTGTCCCTGTTCATAGACAAGAGGAAGCCGACACAGGCCCCTGGGAGGGTGGGGAGGGAGATTACAGATGCTGAGTAGTGGGACACTGGTCTCCCAGATGGGTCGAGTGCTCAGCCCCTGCCCCCCTTCTTCCACAGGAGCCTTCTTCATCCCCTACTTCATCTTCTTCTTCACCTGTGGCATCCCGGTGTTCTTCCTGGAGGTGGCGCTGGGCCAGTACACCAGCCAAGGCAGTGTGACAGCCTGGAGAAAGATCTGCCCCCTTCTCCAGGGTGAGTGTTCCCCTTTGCCCTCCTACCAGGGCCCCCAAGAGAGTCCATCCCTCCGCTGCTCCTCCCCTTTCCTTCCCTGCCACCACCTTCTTATTCGTCTATTGTGGGGGACACAAGGAAGTGTCATCAGAATTTGGGGGGCCCAAAATTTATAGATCCTGGGGAGGAAGGCACTCAAGAAAGACAATACAAAATCACCAGTGCAAAACTAGATACAGAGCCTGGAAGGGGTCCTTGCCAGTGAGGAATTGTGAAGGTTCATCTTCCTCAGCTTCCTGAAAAGTTGTTCCGTGTATACGGCACGGCCGCAGACATGCCACCGAGGCCCATAACCATAGTGACGATGACAATGACGATGGCTAACAACTACTGAGCACTGCTACATGTTGGGGCTCAAGTAAGAACTTTACGTGCATTTCCTCATTGGATCCTCTAGTAATAACTCACTTAGTTATTTGTAGATGAGAAAATGAGATCATTCACTGAGGATTTGAACCCAGGTCACCCCGAGCTGAAAATTCACGCTATTTCCTGTGTTAGGTTAGGGATTCGGTTAGGCACCGCTCCTGTTCTCTCTGTGGATTTGCTGGTTAATGCGAGCAGCTTGGGGTGTCTTTCCCCCACTCCAATTTTAGTTGATTGGGCCAGTCCCCTGGGGGCCATTGGGAAACCCAACCTTTGTCTCTGAGGGGTTCCTGGCCTATGTGAAATGAGGAGAGGACTCTTCCCCTCACATCAGCCTCTGAGAGAGCCTCGGGGACTGGGCTATCTGGGGTTACTGCCCAGCTTAGTAGGCTGGGCAGAGGTGGGCATGGGGGGAAATTACTGGTTCCTGAGCAGGCTGGGAACCTGACCACTGACTAGGGGTTTGGCTGTAGGGACCAGGCTAGTTTGGGGCTAGCTGATTCCTCTTGGGGCACCCATGGGACCTCTGGAGGAGCAGCAGTAAGGGGCTGGGGCAGGGCAAAGCTTGGCTTGCACACCTTTCTACTCACGAGGGCTGGGTCCTGCTAGAGTGCTGTGGCTTCAGCCAGAGTAGTTTCTCAGCATTCTGCTCTGGACCCCAGGGGTCGCCTAATATCCCACACAGCTAGGCTCTATCCCTAGGACCCAGGGACGAATCTCCTGCAGGTATCTACTAATTCTCCGAGGGGATCACTGCAGATAGGGTGAGCAAACCGATCATTGGATGGGGGTTGGAGGGAAGGATTGCTGCTCCTTCCCTCTTTTCCAAGTAGAAGAGACAGACTCTGAGGCCTGGGGTCTCAGGGAGAGAAGCATTCAAGGTGTGTGCACCTATGTTGATGGGAGGGTCCAAGGCTGCTTACTACCTTGCCCTCCATCTGCGTAAGATCACCCTCCCGTATGTGCTCACCCTCCCTCCCCCTCAATTTACACACAGGCACAAGCTTCCTTCTCCCCCACCCAGATCATCCCTCCCTTCAGAGATGGGGCAAACCACCCCCCCCCACCAGCCCTGGCGCGCTGCCTCCTCCTGGGTCAGGTCGGTGTTTACTGGGTGGTGGGAGCACAGCACGTTCTGGCAGCGGCAGAGACGAGCGGCTGCACAGTGGCCGCTTGTTTGGGAGTATCTGTGTGCTGCGTTCGGAACTGCAGGGCTGAGGGGCTCCCCGGGGACCCTCCGCGCCATCAGCAGCCCCCGCCCCCACCCCTCCCGAGGCCCCAGCCTGTTGGTTTAGGGCGCCCCCCCCACCACGCCTACATGCTGTGCGGAGACCCAAACGCAGGAAAACATGGGAGGCCTCCAGTCGAGGTGGCCAGGCCCATGGGAACAGACAATCAGGGTGGGCTCGCCCGGCCAAGGGCAGGTTTTGTGGACAGTTGGCATTGATTTTCTGACCTGCCTCTGGGCTTTGCTTCATTAAATCCTTCTGGAGCACCGGCTTCCTGGGCCGCCAGCCGAATCTCCAGGACTTGGGGCCCCGGGGAGGGGGTTGCTGGGACGCAGGACAAACAGGCAGGCCCTGGCAGGGCACAGCGCCCACTTCTCCGCCAGTTTTCGCACCTCGGGACTAACGGCCGCTCTGGCAACGTGTTACTTTTAAAATGACTGTGGAAAAGATCCCACGTTTGCAGGAGCAGGCGGGGCAGGAAGGGGGGGTGGGGGGTGGTGTACTGTGCCTGCCCTTGCTCCTTCCCAGCCCTGATAGGTTTGAGCGCGGGAGGGGTGCCCCATGGCCAGCCTCCAGACTGCTCCCCTGTGTCAGACCTGGGTGCACAGGTCGCGCCTCTGGGGGACACACTTACCCCTCGCTCCCCTGTGAGCTGGCATTTTGAGATCCACTCAGGCTCCCGGTTCTCCACGGTGACCACTTCTCCTTTTTTTTTTTTCTTTGCTGGTTTCTTTTGGTCTTTGCTCTTACCTTGAGCAAAAGATAACTCCTCTGTTCTTCCTGCCCCTTTTCTTTTTACAAGTCATGCGTGACTGTCATAGAAAAACTAGAGAATGCAGATGGACAAAAGGAAAAAAAAAAACAACTTTAAAAAAGTGAACTGAAATCTTATCACCAGAGAACCACAAGGAGCTTCTGGATGGCAATCCTTCCAGAGTTTATCTCATTTAAAAAAGGGGGGATGTAAGTTAAGTAAATTATGCATAATGAGAAAAAAAATTAAAAAGAAGATATATGTTCAAACATGTATTGCAAAACTGGAAGAATGCAAATTGTGGTATTCTGTAGCCTGGGTTTCTTAGAAAAATGTGCTGTCTGTGGCTTCTCAGGCCAATAAACAGATGTGGTGAGTCTCTTCGGGTAGCACCCAGTCCCTGGCCAGCCACTGCAGGAGGCTTCCGTGCGGCTCTGTAGGACTAACTTGATCTCTTGGATTCTCCTTGTTGCTTCCCCATTCCCCTCCCCCACCCTCCCCACACACAGGCATTGGTCTGGCATCTGTGGTCATCGAGTCCTATCTGAACATCTACTACATCGTTATCCTCGCCTGGGCCCTCTTTTACCTGTTCAGCTCCTTTACCTCTGAGCTGCCCTGGACAACCTGTACCAATAGCTGGAACACAGGTATCCATCGTTTCGGCCACTGGGCTGGGGCCTCTCCCAGCTTGGATGTACTAGACGCCCAAGGGCGAGCAAAAGCCACGCGGCCCCAGCCCTTCACGAGCCTATGGTCTCGTGGGAGAAACAGACCAATTAATCAAATAATTACAAATTGCACCGGGTGAAAGAAGCAGCAGAAAACCGACAACAGCAGGAGGAAAATTGATGGCTGAGGGCTGAAGGGTGAGAAGGAACCCACCATGGGAACAGCAGCCCGACTGGGGGGAAAGGCAGGTGTAGGACACAGTCCCTCTGTGTGTCGAGTGGAGAGACAGTGGGCCAGTCATGGGGGTGGAGGAGGGATCTGAAGTCTGTGTCAGAGGTTGGTGGGTGGGGTGGCCAGGGCACAGCCAGATTCCCTGGAACAAGAGCTGTATGAGGCACACAGGGAGGGGGGGCTGGTCCCATGAACCGCCTGGGTGGTCAGTTCCTAGGAAATGGGGCTCTGAGGGAAGCTCTTGGGATCGGGAATGATGGGGACCGCCAGGCTGTAAGGTCAGAGTGTTGGAGGGGACCAGAGTGTCAGAGCATCTCTCCCCATCTGGTCCCTAGCTAATGCCCAGCCCTCCTTGTCCCCAACAGAGCACTGCATGGACTTCCTGAATGGCTCGGGAGCCCGCACAGCCACTCCCTCCGAGAACTTCACCTCGCCTGTCATGGAATTCTGGGAGTAGGTGCTGGGTTTGGATGCCATGTGCCAGGGGCCCCAAGCGGGAGATGTGGATGACCGAGACCCGGGATTTGGAGGGAGGGTTTAAGCCTTTCTGTGCACACTTTCCAGTGCTTACTCACCTCCCCCACCTGCACACCACTGGGACCTGGGGGCACACTCGCATCTACCTGGTCTCATCCACTGACACACTCCCAATGACCCTGAGTCCACCGTGTCTGCCCAGGCCCACACATTTACCCGTGTCATCTTGTTGCCTTGCACCAATCCACCCCCACCCCCACAAAGGTGTCATTCCTACCGACATGTGTCCCCCGGTGCCTGGCCAGTGGTCTGTCCCGGCTCGCAAGAGCAGGTGGTGCCCATCACTCCCCAGCTCCGAGTTCAGGGATGTCATGTGGGTAGCTTGAAATGGGCCAAGGTGAGCGTATTGGTACCGCAGAGATTGGCCGACCCCGTACTCGCACCTCCACCCTCCCATGTGACTACGCCCGTCCATCTGCCCACGCCCACATGTGTCCAGCTTCGTGCCCGCAAAGGTCCGCCTGTACCCTTACGTATTTACCAACACTCACACGTGTCTGCCTGCACCCGCACGCTCGTGGGTCCCCATGTCATCCAAAGCTCACACATCCACCAACACTTACGTGCACACATTTCCACTGCTCCCTGCGCTCTTCAGGCGCTAACACACAGTCAGCCCCCCCGTTTGATACCCATGCACTTGTAACTCAACCTGCCCGTGTAAGTATCTACTCTCCATCTGCGCGTCCATGCCTTACTTACCACCCTCACTCTCTCTCTTTCTCTATCTCTCTCTGTACAACAGAGAAAGCTGGATGGTTAGAAAGACAAAGATACCTATGGGATTACGTGATTTGGTCTTCTAACAGCAGGGGCATACAGACCACAGGTGGGAACATGGCATGGCCATGGGAGGGGGGGTGCAGCGGGATGGGGAGGGGAAGCCTGGAACATGAGATCTGTGGGGTCAGCGCTAAGAATCAAGAGACTTGAAGACAAACACCAAGTGGTCCCCTTTCACCCGCCACCTGGTTATTAATTCTTTTTCCATCCTCAGGAGACGTGTTTTGGGCATCACCTCGGGCATCCATGACCTGGGGGCCCTGCGCTGGGAGCTGGCCCTGTGCCTCCTGCTTGCCTGGGTCATCTGCTACTTCTGCATCTGGAAGGGGGTCAAGACCACGGGCAAGGTGAGGTGTTCTGGCTCCTGGTAATCTCTCTCCGGCCCCCAGAAGCCCTGGGGACACTCACAGAGTCCCCCTGGAGAACTGAAAGAAAGAGTAGTGTAAAGGAGAGGCAAGGTGAGAACAGGGGAAATGGTAAGAAGAGTTTAACTCAGTCTAAGGTAAGAAAGGTAAGACTTTCTCTTTCAATATGATTATAAAAGATCCGTTTATGTAAGTAACGTACAGATTGAAATAAGAAACCTAGAAGTCCCCTTAATCACTGTACCAGCCAGCATGGCGGCCATTTGGATCTACGAGTCCCCGTTAATGTTTCATTGTATTGTCTTCTAGTTTCCTTTATGTGTATGTCTGTGTCCATCTGTATTAATTATGTGTGTACATGACACAATGGGCATCGTACACTTTTATGACTTGCTTTTTGTAGTATGTGGTATGAACCAGCAAACAGAACTGTCTTTGAGGTGGTGAGTTTCCAATTGTCAAAAAGGGTTCAAGCCAAGAATGGACAACAGTGCTTATTGTGTGTGTAGAGAGTTCAAATTAGAGCCATTATTTCCAACCCAGGAAAACTGAAGTTGAGGTTTCATGCTTTTTTAAAAAGCCAGGAATAGACAGGATACTGACTGCACCGATTAGCCTGTTCTGGGGGCAGCCCTTCCATTCCCAGGATTGTTGTAATAATAATAAAACTAGTGATGGCAATAATAACACAGATATCGCCATCACCTCTGACAAGGAGCTGAGCTCGGTCAGGGGCAGAGTGGACCCCTTGGAGTGTCTCCATATCCCAGAACTCAGGCCACGGCTGCTCCCCCAAACTTAAGCCTGGAAAAGCAGTATAAATTTTGTCACAGGTCACTCTGTGAGGATCTGCTCCCCCTCTGTCTTCCGAGACCTACCCTCACCAGGGGGCATAAGGAGAACAGCCAGGATGAGGGATTCCGGGAGACCAGATTCCGGATTTTAAAATAGCCTTTGAAATGTTGTGGCTGGGAGCTTGTGCCTCTCCCTGTCTTTCTTCCGTCCTTGCCCTGCTGGTGTGCATCTCACACTCCACCGCCTTGCAGCCCAAGACCCGCTAGAAATTGTAAGGAAGCTGTGGCGAGTTATGGGTGCTCACCCCTCTCGGCATCTCTAAGGAGGCATCTGACGCTGAGCTGGGGGCCACTCTGCTGCCTGAGGAGGGGTGACTGGAGGACAGCCGGAGGTTCCCTGGCACCTCCTGGCGTCTGTGTCCCCAGCAGGAGTGACCTGGGGATGCTTCCCTGCAGGTTGTTTATTTCACGGCCACGTTTCCCTACCTGATGCTGATTATCCTTTTGATCCGTGGCGTCACCCTTCCCGGAGCCTCTGAGGGCATCATTTATTACTTGAAGCCCGATTTGCTTCGCCTCAAGGACCCCCAGGTAGGAGCTGTGCTGGGAACCTTTCCCTGCTGTCTCCCACCCCAAACCATAGCCGTACTTTTGAAAATCTCTGGTTGCTTTTCTTTTGGTTTAAAGGCAGTATATCGGGAACTCAGTCGGTTAAGCCTCTGCCTTCGGCTCAGGTCATGATCTCAGGGTTCTGGGATCGAGTCCTGCATCAGGCTCCCTGCTCAGTGGGGAGCCTGCTTCCCCCTCTTCCTCTGCTGCTCCCCCTGCTTGTGCTCTCCTTCTGTCAAATAAATAAATAAATAAAATCTTTAAAAAAATTAAAAAAAAAATAAAGGCAACATATCCCTACTGGAGAACAATTAAAGATCTCTTGAAATCCCACCACTTAGCTGTTTCTCTATGAGCATTTTAGATTTCCTTCCAAGTCTTTTTCTAGTTTTGTGTGTGTGTGTGTGTGCTTTAATATAGTTGAGATAATTTTGTAGAAATATGTCTTTTTTCATTTAAATTATATTGTAAGCATTTTCCATATTATTAAATTCATCTGTAAATGTTATTTTAAACACTTGCCTATACTGTGTCCTCCATCTATCAACCATTCATCCAGAATGTACTGAGGACCCATCAAGGGCCAGATAGTGCTCTAAGAACGGAGCCGGCAGTGTACATGACAGACCAGGCTCCGTGTCCTCTGAGCACTTCCATGTGGGGCAGGTGTCATCAATCTGCTCCTATTCTTGGACAGTTAGGTCAGGCATTTTTTGTTTATTTATTTGACAGACAGAGATAGGCAGAGAGGCAGGCAGAGAGAGAGAGAGAGAGAGGAGGAAGCAGGCTCCCTGCCGAGCAGAGGGATCCCTGGCTCGATCCCAGGACTCTGAGACCATGACCTGAGCCAAAGGCAGAGGCCTAACCCACTGAGCCACCCAGCGTCCGGACATTTTTTTTTTTAATGATCACATATACAGCTGCAATGGACACCTTGTGTTTAAATCTTGGACCACATCTCTGATTATTCCTTGACAGTCTCTGGAATCACTAAGTCCAAGAGGATGTGCGCTTAAGTTTCTTGAAATGTACTGGCTTTAGAGAAATAGAGACTTTCTCCACCAGTATTGGAGGACACCCTTTTTTCCTCCAGGGCCCATGAGAGATTCCATAATAATTTGCTTTAAACTTTGATCTAATTTGAGAGATCAAAATAGTATCATTTTGTTGTTTTAATTTCTCCCTCCCCTTCCCCACAGATTTACTGCGCATTTCCATTTCCTCCTATAGGATTTGTCTGAGCACATTCTTTGCACTCCCCCACCCCCTTCCCCAAGGAGTCCTGGGTTTTTTCCTTATATTCTAATGAAGTGGCTCTTGGCCCCCTGTGTTGGCTGCCTAAGGCACTCAGTGCTGTGGAGTGAGCCTGGTACTCTCAGTTCTGCCCTGCCTTCTCTGAACCCAGCCCCTCCACTCAAGAAATCCTAGTGTGTGGGGCCCCCTGGGTGCCCCCAGAGCCGCATTTAAATGGCCCTGTCTGTGAAGCGGGACATGTGAGTGGACGGTGATGAGTGTGGAACTCCAAGGGCACACCCAGGGGACCAGCAAGGTCTGAGGGGCCAAGGCCGGGGGCCCCCCACCCCCTACCACTTTCTTGGGGTCTCACATAGGTGTGGATGGACGCAGGCACCCAGATCTTCTTCTCCTTTGCCATCTGCCAGGGGTGCCTGACCGCCCTGGGCAGCTACAACAAGTACCACAATAATTGTTACAGGTGAGTGAAGGGGTAAGGGTGGGGTGCCGGGGACCCCAGGTTGATGGGGGGCTGGCCTTCCTGGAGTGTGGCCAGGAAATCATCGCTTTAGTTCCTAGACTGAATTTCTTTCTTCCCTCCTTTTCTCCCTCCTTCTCCCTCTCTTACCTTCCATGATCCTTGATCTTGGTCCCTCCCCCATTCTCTCTCCCATACCTCCCCATGTGCATCTTTGCTCCCCCTTTTCCTCCTACTCTGCTCTCTCCGCTTGCTCCACTGCTCCACTGTCTTTGGCTCTCTCCTCCCTGGTGGCTCTTCTTCCTCTCTTTCCCCTGGCTCCTCGCCATCCCGCCCTGCCCCACAGGGACTGCATCGCCCTCTGCTTCCTCAACAGCACCACCAGCTTCGTGGCCGGCTTTGTGGTCTTCTCCATCCTGGGCTTCATGGCGCAAGAGCAGGGGATTCCCATCTCCGAAGTGGCCGAGTCCGGTAAGTGCCACTTTGCTGCCTGGGCCCTGAGGGGAGGACACAGATCCATCCTCCAGGGTCCCAGGCAGGGGTCCCAGCAGCTGGCTGATGGGAACATGTTTAGCCTCTGGGGGCCCTGCTTGGTGCAGAAGAGGGCCTTCTTAACGACGCGTGGGCGAGGGAGCATGGACTGAGGGGGCGTGGGCAGACCCACAGTCAAGCCAGCTCCTCAGAAGCAGAAGAGCAGAGTAACGGAAGAAACTACTCTTGAAACACACATACACGCACACACACACACACACACACACACACACACATTCCCCTTGCGCATGCACGTGTGTGCATGTGCATGCTCGCTCTCTCTCTCTCTCGCTCTCTCTCTCTCTCTCTCTCTCTCTCTCGCATGTGCTCTCACACAGGGCCTTGGGACAAGGCTCCTCCCTGCGGGTAGTGAGAGCCCGGAGGGAGCTCTCCTGACCTCTGTGTGCCTGGCAGGTCCTGGTCTGGCCTTCATCGCGTTCCCCAAGGCTGTGACAATGATGCCCTTATCCCAGCTGTGGTCCTGCCTTTTCTTCATCATGCTCATCTTCCTAGGGCTGGACAGCCAGGTTCGTCACCCCACCCACCTCACTGCACCCCTCCCTGCCCTGTTGACCCTCTTCCCAGCTTCTGCACTTCTGGGAATTACCTTTCCCCCCCAATCTCTTTTCCCCCTGACCATATATTCCAGATCCCCCTCCACCTTCCAGGGCTTGTCCTTGCAGTTGGTTGGAGGACCCTGGGCCTCAAGACCAACCTATTCTGTGAGGGGGCCATCTACCTTCTCCCCCTAGGCCTGATCATTCCCCATGCATGGACACCCCCCTCCCAAATGGCCCTTCAGCCTCCTTCTGGCTATCCAGCTCAAGCAGCCCTAACCCACTCCCCAGCCTTGGGGACAGAACATGTCTCCTGCTCTGGTCCCCATGTTGGGACCCTTGGTTGTCCCAGGGCAGGACTGGTACCCCCACTTCTGCCCTTGAACCCCCTCCTGTGCTCCTGTGCATCAGCATGGGTGAGTGCCAACTCCCCTCCTGCCCACAGTTTGTCTGTGTGGAGTGCCTGGTGACAGCCTCCGTGGACATGTTTCCCAGTCAGCTCCGGAAGAGTGGGCGGCGAGAGCTCCTCATCCTGGCTATTGCAGTCGTGTGCTATCTGATAGGGCTCTTCCTGGTTACGGAGGTGAGTGTGTGGGGGGGTGTGGCCTGCAGGATGGGCTCCAGGGTGAGGGAGCCAGGGGCCACACCTTCCTTATCGGCTACTTGGGGGTGCTGATACAGGCTCTGCCCTCATCACAGTGAGGATGTAGGTAGAGTTAGCTCTTTTGGTGTCCTGTGACAGAAACCAAATGCTAGCCAGTTTGAGCAGAAAAGAGAGTTTTGGGGGGCCAGGAAACTGAAAAGTTTAGAGGTTATTGGTTTCAGGTATAGTTGGATCCAGCTGCTCTAAGGACATTGTCAGGAATGCCATTCTTAGCCAGATTTCCCTCCCAATATTAAAGAGCACTGGCAGAGCTTCAGGCTTACCTTCTACCACCCACCCAACACCTGAGGAAAGAGAGGGACCTTTTCCTAAGAACACAGTGAATGTCCAGCCCTAGCTCCGCTTCAGGCCTGTAGCAGGGAAAGGAGCACCCTCAGAGTGAGGTGGTGACAGCTTCTACAAGAGAGGATGCTGGGAAGATACAAAGTGTATGTCCCACACTTCCCAAGAGTCAGAAATTGTGGTCCTGATGTTAAATGAGGGGCCTGGAGGCAAGGACAGGAGAGGAAAACTCCCTTTAGTTAGTTGTAAGGAATGGGCTTGGGCAGGATGGGTGCCCAGACGGGTGGTTGCGCCTTCGCTGTGGAGCGGGTGCCCTGCCAGCCCTGGCCAAGGCCCTACCCAGCTCCCCGGCTTCTCTGCAGGGCGGGATGTATATCTTCCAGCTGTTTGATTATTACGCATCTAGCGGTATATGCCTGCTCTTCCTGGCAGTGTTTGAAGTGATCTGCGTCAGCTGGGTGTACGGTAAGTGGAGAGAGGAGTGCTTGGGGGAACCTCCAGCCCCCTCCCCCAAGAAGGGCGTGATCTGCCCAGGAGAGACGGGATATGCCAGCCCTCTGGTTTCTATAGGTCTTTGTATTGCTGCCCTGGGAAGTTCATCCATCCCTGGGAGCCCAGGCATTTGTCATTATGGCAGACAGAGCTGGCGTAAGGACAAAACCGATTTCCCGCAATGGTGAGAGGAATTAGAAACAACGGGGAACAGTTTTGTTGATACAGAAGCTGCTGGAAGCCCTTCGCCAGTGGGAATCCTAGCTTTAGGGCTGCTTCGTCCGAGCCTCCGCACATCCCCACATTCCCTTTCTGGGTTATCACCCAGACTTGCTTGAATACTTCCCCAAACAGGAAACTCATTCCCATGTTTTTGAAGGGGCTTTTCTCCTTATGGCTGTTACACATTCCTTTCTTAGACTGGAGTGAATTCTGCCTTCTGTTGACTTCCACCACCGGTCCCCCCACCGGGTTGGGGTATCCAGCCAGTGATGCTGAGCTAGAACGTCCTATCTGGTGACGGTGGAGGGAGGAACCTTTATGCATTGAGTCAATGCACTGTTAAATCCCAAGAAACAAGCTGACTATGGCATACCTTACTCTCAGCCCACACAGCAGCCCTTTGCAGGGGGAGGCAAGGCTCAGAGAGGTAGTTCTCTTGCCTAAGCCCACACAGCTAGTATGCGGAAGAGGCATCATCATATCCCAGGACCTTGGGGCGGGGGAACATGCTGCCGTCGTAACAAGGCTTGGGGCAGAGGTGAGGAGCTGGGTCCATTTAGCGGGACTGAGGAGGAAAGCTGCGAGTAGGAAGGTTTTTATTTTGCTACCTTGAGCCTTCCTATCTAATGTCCTTCCTCTCCTGGGACATGTCTCCTGTAGTCTCACTTCAAACATGTGATGTCTTTCTGATTTCTCTCTACTGCTTCTCGGAACTTGTTATCAAAGAGGGTCTGATAGACTTCATCACAGTGAGTTCTAAAAAGCTGAGGAACTATAATAGTTTATGCCTCCCCAGCATTAGCTGGTATCCGGGGGAGAATTTTGGAAGTCAAAGCAATGACGCCCTAATGGGACATTTCATGCACCCTGGTGATGAGTGGGGAGTTATTGCTTTGCTGAGGAAGGGCTTGGAGAGGGACCATCCCAGGATCTTTCCCGACCGGTGGCTCTCTCCTTAGAGGACCGGCTGGGCCTGGATCTGGAGCAGACGTGGAAACAGAAGGACACTACCTAAAACCAGGCAGGGTTTCCACAAACCCAGATCAAGCCTCTTGTCAGGCTTTCCCGAGAACGCGGTGTGGTTCCTCCAGAGTCTAGAATCTAGACTGTTGTTCCCTCCCCAGTGGCTCTCTGGCCCCTTGTGAGTTTGGCGTGTTACGCAGGCATAGCGGGACCCTCGCCGTTTTGCTCTTTTGACTTGAAACTGAATTCATCTCTGCGGCATAGATAAACGAGCATGGACGTAGCAATGGTGCCAGTTTAGGCCCACGCCGTCCTCTGGGTTTAGGATTTAGGCTCTTCATTCCTAGACAAGGGGATAAAGGATCGCACTGGGAGGTTGGGTAGCTCTCACGAGGGCTCCTGGGTTTTTCATGGCAGCCCCTTCTCCCTCGTCACTCCCTGCCTTGTGGCTGCGATGCCAGCGACCCTGCTCATTCACGTGCCCTGACCCAGTTTCCCCTGACAGGGTGGGGGGAAGAGGGCAAAGCCAAGTGAGTCCTCCCCGAATACCTACAAGCTGTCTCCCTCCTCCCGTTCTCACACTCTTCTCCCACTGCCCTGGGCAGGAGCAGACCGTTTCTATGACAACGTTGAGGACATGATTGGCTATCGGCCATGGCCCTTGGTGAAGGTCTCCTGGCTCTTTCTGACCCCTGGACTTTGCCTGGTATGTGCCCTGCCAGCTACCCTCCTGCCGCCAGAGGACTCAGGGACGAGGAGCAGGACGCCTGCGTTCTGGGCTCCTTCCCTGCCTATCCAGTTACCCAGGGAAGCTGGTCCATTCTCCCTTTCTGGGTCGGTTCTCCCTGCACTTCCTTTCAGTTCTCCTGCCTCATTCCAGTTTCCGCCCCGTTCCTTTCTCTCTGCCCAGCTTCCCAGTTTTAGTGGTCTCTTTCTGTCTGCCGATTTAGGGCTCCTCCACGTCCCCTCCCTTCCTCAGAGCTCCTCCTATCTCAGTCCTCGGGGGAGCCATGCCTTGGCTCACAGCTTGTGATGGCTTTTACCAGTCTACCTCTGTATGTACCACAGTGCATTAACTCATCCTCTGTCCCTGGCCATTGAAGTGGGTGAAGAGAGGATTTCAAGGACTCTGTGTCTCATCTGTGTCCACCTCTCCCTCCTTCTAGGCCACCTTCCTCTTCTCCTTGAGCAAGTACACCCCTCTCAAATACAACAACATCTACGTGTACCCTCCCTGGGGCTACTCCATCGGCTGGTTCCTGGCTCTCTCCTCCATGGTCTGCGTCCCACTCTTTGTCATCATCAGCCTTCTGAAGACCCAGGGCTCCTTCAAGAAGGTAGGGACCTGGGGAAGGGGTACATGGAAAGGGGTTTCTGAGAGATGGTGTGGGGCCCAGCTCTGAGTTTGGGACTGTCCTTTGGTCTCATGGAATCTTTGAAGACCAATCCCATGGCTTCACTGCCAGAAACGTTCAAGAGTCCTCAGTTTCTGGACATTCAGAATCTGACCTCCAGCAGATCATGTGGGCAGGCTGAGCAAGAGTAAACTGTCAGAGGCTTAAGGAGGAGACTGAGTCACAGCAAGAACTTAAAGAAGTGCCCAGGCAGAGATTTAGAGAGTACAAATCCCTTGCTCCCAGGAAATTAATAACCCATTACCATGGTTCATTTCATACACAGGCTTCCGGCTTCTTTTCTTCTCTTAATTCTGCCTGGGAAACCAATGCAAAGGCTCCCTGTTTAGAATTTAAGACATGCCTTCCGAGAAGGGGATAGAGCATGTCCCACAAAGATATTACACTTGTAGAAATTGATCTGGCCTATAAGTAACAGAAAACTCAACCTGCAATAAGCAAATTGGCTTATTTTCTTTTACATCGAGAAGTCCAGAGATGTATCCTGTTGACATTTGGTTCAGCTGCTCGAAAGAGGTCATTAGGGACCAAACTCTTCCTATATTTCTGCACCTCTGTCTGAGCATGTCTTTGTCATCATGCTCACCAGCCCATGGTCACAAGAAGGCTGTCATGACTCCAGTCATCACATCTGCATTCAAGGCAAGAAGGAGGGGGAAGGAGATGGTACCAATAGCAGTAATAATAGTAGTACTACTACTCATATAATAGGGACCTATTGGTCACATCATAATAGTAATAGTAAGAACAAAAATAAGCACTTATTGGTCAACTTACTTTGAGCTGTGTACTATTAATATCTTTGTTTTACAGATAGGGCACAGAGGGGTTAAATGGGTTGCCTGCAATTGCACCGGTAGTTAGTAAGAGCCAGGACTGGAATATGGCCAGTTTCTGGTCCTAGTCACCACGCTACTGTCTCTTCTCTCTTCTTGAAATATTTATTCCCATATTCACTCAGATTCTACCAATGGCCCCTATGTGTCTGGCTCTGGGCTGGGCCCCGGGGACACAAAAAGGACGAAACATCTGTGCCTTACTCACCAGTAGCACCCATCTGTCCCCTCTCATCTCCACAGCGCCTGCGACAGCTCACCACCCCTGACCCTGGCCTGCCACAGCCCAAACAACGCCTGTATCCAGATGGTGGTACCAGCCAGGACGGCGGGCCTTCTCCAGCAAAGGAGGGATTTATAGCTGGGGAGAAGGAGACCCACTTGTAGGATGTGGCCAGCAGTCAGGTGGCTATGGAGCCAGGAACCTCTGTTAGGGCCACAACGGTGGACAGCCTTCACCTCCGTCCCCCACCGCAGTCCAGCTTCAGACCTCTGTGATGTCCGTGGGTGCCCCCAGCCAGAGGCCAGGCCGCTCGCTCCTCAGCTGGGGCAGCTCCTTCTGTGGGCGAGAGGTGGTCTGCTACACCACACCATACTGTTGGAACACACCTTCTTATTTATAAAGGAGGGTGGTCTTCTTTGAGTCCACCATCTGATTCAAACACATCACGCTGTATGGGAGCTCCCGCTGTAGGGATGTTCCAGCTTCCTGTATTTGTGCTTTGGGAGGGTAGCGCCGATGGGGATACGTATCACGTTTGGACTCAGAGAGCCTGATGGAACATGGTGGGTTGGAAGTGACAACAGAACACACCATATTTGTTCACACATTCCATTAGAGGAGGTTCTTCACTAGGCTTGGTGTTCTGAAGGAAGGAACTAGAGATACAAAAATCTTCCACGAGCCATCAGGGTCTCAAGTTTTCCTGGAGGCTTCTCAAGGTGCCCCTGGTTCCCCACGCTTCCTGAAATCTGTGTCCTCGGCTCATGGAACATTGGAATGGAAGGAACTTAGAGATGATCCCTAGACTGTTCAAAGGCAAGAGTGTCTGTACCTTCCTGTGCCCAAGGCAGACATTGCTAATCGATAACAGAGTCTTCCCACCACACAGTCCTTCCAAATACAGAGCTCCAGGCAGCTCCATTGGCCACCCTGCTTTTGTCCCATCTCCTGACTTCATGGGTAAGAAAACTGAAGACCAAAGAGAAAGTGACTTTTTCAAGTTCACATAACTATGCCCAAAACCTAGTCTCCTTTTCTCAGGCCGAGGTTCTTCCCATGATACCCTCCTGCCTTAGTTAACAAGTATATATGGATTGTCTGCTATGGTGTGCTAGTCTTCTCTGCCTCGACCCGTTCCTGTTTAGTTCTAATGTCTTGGGGTGGGAGGGAGAGGGTCCCCTCTCTAGAGGGGTGAGCGACTTTCCCCACATTGGCATCCCTATCTTGGCATTTCCTCTGCCGGCCCATACTCCTCTGGCCAGATTTCCTCTCTCGCTCCTTTTGTTCTTGCCCTTTTCTATCTCCTCTCCCTCCGGAGATTCCTTGGAGTATGTGAAAGCCCACCGGTCTCCCACAGAGCTGGAGGTGTTGCATGTGGGATGCTCCTCTCCCCGGGCCCTTATCAAATGATGCCAGGGCCTCCAGAAGGCAAGGGAGGGGGAGGAGTTGGGGTGGGGGAGGCCACTTGGGGACAGTGGCCTGGGGCAGGACCTGAGAGCTGGAAAAAGGGAAGCCACCTGTATATACCTCTGTATCTATAGATAGCCCTCTGCAGGGATGCAAAGATAGATGTCACCCAGAGCCAGTGGCTGGTGGCCAGAGCAAAAATCTGTGGTCCAACCAGGGTGAATTTCATCTTCAGAGCACCCAGCGTTTTTCACCCAGATCTGTCAGGGCTTCCCCGCTGGGCACAAGCAGATGTCTAGACCCCTGGGTTCAGCCTCCCTTGGACTGCTTTGCATATCCGTGCTCGCTTTGGTCAGACTAGTTAGTGGGTGAAGAAGGAGGTCCAGGAGAAAGCCATAGAGAGAAACTGCTTCAGCCTGACAGCTCTCCTGAATGACTCCAGGGGACCTGTGGAGCAGGTGTGCTGCTTTCTGCTGCCGCCTGGTGGCAGATGGGAGCAGTGCCGCCTTCCCTGGCCCTGCCAGCCTCTGGAGCTCCCCATAGGAGCAGTAGGAAAGTGCTCTTACCCCTGCCCTCGCTGGCTGGCTAGCTGAGCATCTCTTTCCTGTGTAAGCTCACGCTGTCTGGAAACTAAATACTTCTTGTGTCCTCCTCCCGTGGCCTCAGCGGGGCTCCCCAGTACAGCTGGTTTGGTTTGGGGGAGCCCAGCTTCAAGGGCATGGGGGCTGAGGCCGGCCAGGCTCCTCAGCCCCCTGCCTCCTCCCCAGGGTGTGCTGTGCTTTTTGGCCTGGCCCCCTTTCAGTCTGGGCTATGGCGTTGTCTGTTGTGGGTGGCTGTCCTGTTCCGCACAGCGGTGGGGCACCAGCTCTCCCCAGCTCCCTGGGCCCTCAGCCTCCGTCTTGATCTCTGCAGACGGCAGACACCACTGTCCTGTCCCCACATCAACTCATCAAGACTCTCAGCTGCTCCAGATCCCCTGGCTTTAAGCTCGCCAGCATGTCCAGGAAAGTCTCTGCTCTCGCATGGGGGTGAGGGAAGTGGCGGGGTGGGGGCTGGTTGCAGCTGGAGAGAACATCAGCCAGAGAAAAAGGGACTTCAGGGAAGCCACTCATTGGGCCCACAAGATGGGCAATGTGCACGAATTTGACTCAAGTGTCCAGAGCACTACTTCAGCTGTGCGTGCGTGAGTGTGTGTGTTTACATACACATGTATGCATAAGAGCATAGCTATGCCTCTGTGGGTTGTAGGGTCATAACTTGGGGGTCTGTTTTCATCTCCTCGAGACTATTTAAGTTTTAAACTGGTGGCCCGATCAGGCAACCATGACTTGTTTGGCCACTATGATATTTAAAGAACAACTTTTTTCACGGCGGACACCTCTAGGCACTCTCCAGTTTGCCACAGACCCCCCTCCCAGCCAAGTCCCTATTACTCATACCTGATCTTTTCACACATTCATGCCTGAAAGCATTTGCCTTCATAACCGGTGCCCAAGCAGAACAGAGAATTCGGCGCAAGGGAGGTCACTGGAACCCTCGCTGGAGCAGGACAGGGACCCAACACAAGTGGTCTCAGGAGTCCCAGCACCTCCGAAGGGCTGGAAGTTCATGGCTTGTTCATGAACTTCCCACTCTGTAGACCCTCTGATGCAATTTATTAAACCTGGGTCACCTCCCCCTCCCACCCAGACTCTTCTCTTGTCCAAAGAAAGATGGTGGCTGAGTTTAATTGCGAAGCTGGATCTAAAATGTCAGTGCACGGCAGCCCCTAGGGGCAGGGTGGGCTGTGTTTTCTGAAGTCTGGGGTCTCTCCTGCCTCCCAACCCCACTAGTGCAACCAGATGTGCTGAGAAATCATCCTCCCCCTTCCTTTATTTTAGGCAAAAGCATTTTTATCTGACTGGCACTCCTCTATGTTGTGAGGCTAAGACTGTCCCTGCTTTTCCCTCCCCACCCCCAGGCTGGGATTCTGGGGAGCCCACCCTCTAAAGCTGGGGTTTGCTGTCCCCAGCTGCTCACTTTGTCTTCCCTGTATGTCCCCCTTGCGTGGCTGGGTCTTGGTGCTGGCTTGGACTTGGCTCTCCCCGTCCCATCTCCCCTGAGAGTCAAGACGCTGCCCGGTGCAGGAGCTGAGGAGGGGCTCAGGCGAGCCCAGCCCCCTCCGCCCCATACCCCTGAGCTGGGAGAGCTCTGGGAACTGAGAGGGGCCTTGAACTCTGCTGACACTGGAGCCTCTGACCTCAGGGGAGCTGACTTCCCATTTCAGGCTGTGGTCTGTGTGTGTTGGGCCAGAAGATGCCTGACTAGGGGAAACTGTTCCCCTATCTAGCCTGGCTTCCCCCTTTTACAGCTTCCCCACCCCATCCCATGCGGAGCCCCAGAAGAGGGTAGCTGGCCCTGGTTTGGGGCCTCCAAGAACTATCTGGGCTTCACGTCCAGCTCTTTGCTCAAATCCATCCTTAAGGTATGGGCCACCTTGAGGTTGACCCTTGACTTCCGGCTGGTCTCTTGCCTCTGCTGTTGCTGTCGACAGGAGGCACAGCTCTGCCCTTTCTGCTCCATTCCAGTGCTGCCTGGGCCCTCAGCTCAGAACTCCCCCAACTGGGTCAGAGAGAAAGACAGAGAGAGAGAGAATGTAATGTCCAATCTCTCAGCCTTGTAAGATTTTTGGCTGTGGGGGGAGAGGGGACAGGGTTACAGGAATGGGGACTGGGGCAGGAGAAAGAAGCAGAATCAGATAGCATTAGGGGGAAGCATGGTGGGGCAGAGGGACCTAGACTACATGCCCTGGAAGAGAGCTGTATGAAGTTTTGGAGGAAAGAGCCAGGATGGGGCTTTGTGGGGAGGTATCATAATCACAAGGCTTGAGGTCAGCTCACTGGAAAGGCTAGCACCTTGTCTTCAAACAGCCAGGGGATAGAAGGAGCTCTCTGAATAAAGCTTCCAGTCTATCCCCTTCCTCCTTCTCTGCTCAGGACCCTGGTAGCCAGCATCCAAGATGGCTGTCTGTGAACCCCACCTCCTGGGACCCACACCCTTGATCCACAGTGTGTGTGACAGAATCGTGGCAAGTGACTTCTTCTGTCTTGACCTCTTGGGTCATTCACTCGGGGAGGGGAGGGGGAAGCCAGTCACCATGCCATGTAGACACTCAAGCACCCCAACAGAGAGGCCCATGTGGGCGGAACAGAGGCCTCGGACCAAGGGCCCTCATTGACCTGTCAGCCACATGACTGAGTCACTGTGGAGGGGGGTCCTTCAAAAGGGACCAAAGAAGGGTGGCTGATGTTGCAGGCCTGGCTGGTGTCGACTGTAACCTCACGAGGGGCTCTGTGTCAGGAAGGTCCAGCCAGGTGGGCTCTGAATTTGGAGCAGTTTATTATGCACCAGCAGGTAACCAATATGGATCCTTGACTCCCCTGCACACCAGAATCTCCCTGTTTGAGGGGGTCGGGTGCCACCCCTCATCAGAGGCGACCCTCAGTACTCCCTGGGATTCCTCCCGTCTGAGCCCTTTGCCTTTCTCCCCCATCCTCACCACCTCTGGCCCTCCAAAGCCCTGCCCGGACCCTGGGCTTTGCCCTCCTCTCCCTGCTCTGAGGCAGGGGAAGCCGGCCTGCCACCCTGGTCCTCACGCGTCCATTCCCCGGTGGCCCAGGGCACGTGGATTCCCTGCGAGTTTAGCTGCTCAAGAAAGTGACGCGGGCTGATCAGATCTGACAGGGAGGAAAAGCTTGCTAGCCAGCGGTTGGCACAGAGAGGTCAGGAGGACAGCAGAGGGCTGCGGAGGGCCAGGCTCTGCTCCCAGCCCACGGGAGTACATGAACATGGCCTACACCCAGTCTGTCCTCAGCTGGAGGGGGTCTGCTGATGAAAGGACCGTCCCCAGGAGAGGAGCCTCAAGGCTATGACTTTTCATCTGTTCCAAAGTTGCTGTTTTTTGTTTTGTTTTGTTTTAAATCAAGACCTTTGAGTGGGTGGTAGGACCTTTCTTTTCTGTAGGGGTGATTGAAATGTGACTTTTTGTGCAAATTAGATGGCTAAATTATTTCTTTTGGAGCAAGAGGGTCTACCTTTCTCTCCACGATACACAGTTGTATACCCCTTTATGGTTTTCCAGGAAAGTAAAAAAAAAAAAAAAAGATGTTGAGTTCTATTGATTGCTTTTTCTGCATCAATTGAAATGATCATATCATTTTTCTACTTTAATCTGTTAATGTGGTGAATTATATTAATGGGTTTTTTCCTAATATTTAACCATCTTTAATTCCCAGGACCCATCTAAGCTGGTGGTGGTCTACCATAGTCTTTGTTATTCACTGCCAGATTCAGTGTGCTAATATTTGGCTTGGAGTTGCTATATTCTAGCTATATATATGCCCAGAGGCAAGAGTGGCTTCTAGTTTCCCTTTCTCATGTTGCCTTGTCTACTTCCGTTTTTGTTTTTAAGATGACTTTAGCCTCGTGAAAAGCCATTTGGACATTTTCTTTCTTTTCCCTCTCTCTGAAGGAGTTAATAAAAGGTTGGAACTTTCTGTTCCCTTGATGTATGGTAGAATTGTGTAGAACCATTTGGCCTGGTCTTGTGTCGTTGTTTCCATGGAGGGAGGTGGCAGAGAGATTTTTTAACACGTGCTCGAATTTCTTTAATGACCATTCATCTCAAATTTCCCATTTGTACTTGAGTGAGTTTTGGTAAAGTATTTTTCAAAGATCGTATTCATCTTACATGACAATTTTCAAACATGTTCTAAAGTGTGTAGTTTATTTATAGCTGGTTTGTAGTATTCTGTTTATAAAAACATTTCTGCAGGATTGGTAGCTATGTGCCCCTTCCTGTCTCAGTTTATTTATCTGTGCCAAATCTCATTGTCGTGATCAGTCTAATTGGAGGCTTGTCAATTTGATTAGTCTTTTCTTAGAACTAACTTCTGCTTCTGTCAATCCTTTCTGTTGTGTATATCTTTTCTGTTTCTCTGTTTCTGCTTTTGTCTTGATTAGTTCCTTTTTCCTACTGCCTTTAAGATTATCCTGTTTTGTTTTGTTATTTTTTATTTTATTTTAATTTTTTGAGACCTCAACTTCTTAATGGGAACAATCCTGTCAGAGATAGCAGTTGGACTGACTAAACTGTTTGCTTCCGGGTCCAACATTCGGGGACTCTGTGGCTCCCTGAGATGGTGGACTAGGCTCCCTCAATCCTGGGGGGTTGCGAGGGAGGCCACTTCCAAGCCTGGACGTCTTAGAAGGAGAAAGGATTGGGGGTTCTGGGGGCAGGGAAGCTGGGAATGTGGAATAAGAGCCAGCTCTCCTGGAGGCTTCCTGCCTTTCCACAGCTGGTTCCCACAACTTCTCCACAGCCTGCCTTGAGGTTCCTTAGGGTCATGGAAGCAGGAAACTCAGAGGTGCTCAGGGCTAGCTAGTGGGTCTAGGGCGCCTGGTTCTCTAGGGAAAGGAGCCACCCAGACCTGCAGGAGGGATGGGAGGAGAGGGTGAGGAAAGAGTTTTCATCTGACCCCTTCATCTCCTGAGCCCAGTTCCCTCATCCTCCAGTCTCTTCCAGAATGGAATTTTCCCAGTGGGACCGGTTCTGTCTCCAGGCTGGAACAACATGGGGCCTCTCCCTGGGTCTGGCTCCTTCCTGGGAAGGGGAGAGGAGCAGATAAGAGGTCAGGCTGCCACTTCAGGCCACGGTGCTCTTGTCGGGCCCCACATTCTCCTGGAGGGAACACGTCACCCTGCCCTGTGAAGACTTGCCTGGTGGTGGTGGCCTCTCGGGGCCATGCTTTGTCCTGGGATGGAGAGCTCTCCTCAGTTCCCGTTCCCCAGACACTCCCTGTCTGTGACCCTGGCTGCTCTCTTGTACCTCAGTGACTCAGTCTGTGGGTCAGAGGAGAGAGGGAGCTGATGGCAGCTGAGTAGAGCAAGTGAGGGGAGCTCCTGGGCCAGGGGTCAGTAGGGTACCAGAGCAGGGTGGACCCATCCCTAAGAGGGAGCAGCCGTGAGCATCGGCCTGGCACAGCATTGGTGAGCTATGGAACAGTGAGGCATCCTCCTGAGCCCTGGCACAGCATTGGTGAGCTATGGAACAGTGAGGCGTCCTCCTGCGCCATTTTCCACAAGCAATCTGACAAGAGTGGGCACAAGCATCTGCCGCCAGGCTTCCTCCTAGGTCCCGGTCCCTCAGTCCATAGAGTTTGCCTGTGCCACCTGCTTTAAAACCACCTCCGTCCCAAATAGCTTCCTTCAGGGCAGCTCAGGAAGGACACCTGGGGTGGGCGGCCTCTTCACTTCATCCCAGGGGCCAACATTTGTTGATTGATGGGGACTCCTGCAAAGCAGTGGTCAACAAGCCCCGTCTGTCAAGGCTTGGGGAAGGAAGGGAGGCGTACCAAGGTCCCTTCTGCCAGCCCTGCGAGATGAGAAATTGACCCTACCACAGTTTTGGGTAATTCATGCTGAGGTCAGAAAGGTTGCCAACCCAGGTCTTGTGGGTAATGGGCCGTGGAATCCATCCTGTTACTTTAAAAAGCAAATCTGAGTTTCCTCGGCATGGGGTGACAGGGAGGAGGTGGACAGAGGGCTGCGAGCTGGCCCACTGGGCCCTGGGTGGGGGGCGGCAGGCGGCTCTTCCGCACCAACTTTTGCTCTGGACAGTAGCTGTCCCCACCTGGCCAGCCCCTGGAAGTGCCTGCCAGCCTGTGTCCAAGCCCCCTCCTTCCCCACTGATGATGGTGCCCCGCCAACTGAAGTTTCCCAGGAGAAGCCCAATTTTATCATTTCCTCAGTCGAGATGGTCCTTTAAATGCATTTCAGGAAGATATAGTAAGAATTTTCATGTCAGGACATTCGCAGATTAGGAGACCGTCCTGTGGCAGAGCGTCTTTGTTTTTGCCTCAGAGAGCTATGGTCATTCCGCCCCCTGAACTGCTCCCCTGTCCTCGGAACTGGTCTTGACCTTGCTGTGTCTGGCTCCCTGCAGAGGCCTTCCTTGACTGTTCACCCCCTCCCCATCTCCCCCTCACCTCTCCTGCGCCACCACTTGCTCTGTGAAAACAGCTGGTCCCTTTGTGTTTCTGTGACAGCACCGCTCAGTGTGATCTCCTGGAGGGCAGGACCCTTGTCTGTCCCATTCACTGGATGCCCCCCACACCCGTACCAGTGCCTGGGGCATGCTGGGCTTCCTAACCTTGCTAACTGCTCCCTGAATTCTCACGCTGCTGTCCTGTTCTGGGCCATTGCTCTCAGGTGCCCCTTATTGGAAACATTCTGAATCAATGGCTGAGGAGTTTCTCCCTGCTCAAGGATCACTATAGGAAGAGGCACTGGCCAAGGGACCCACGGGGCTTCTGTTAGAGCCCCGTGGTCTCCCTCTTCCACTAGAGAAAGAGTGTTCCTTCCAGACGACCTCAGGGGCCAGAAGGCTTGGAGGATGGCGCCGCCCTGTGTTCCCACACAGCAGCAGCCCTTTTGGCCTTCAGCCCTCTCCCAGGCCTGGGCTGAACTGGGTCCCCTCAGGGGTGCTCTCCAGGGACCCGTCCTCAGATTCCTGGGTCAGAGAGTTCCCAGGATGGGACAGGTCATTGCTGGCCCCAGACTTCTCCTGGAATTTCCCGTTTCCTGGAAGGAGGGTGAGGTCACGTTCCTTCTTACTTGAACTGGGGATAACGGGCCCCAGCCTGGGGAGCTGCCTGGATTTCTGGGTGTTCAGAGTTCTGGTCACCAGGAGAGTGGGTCACCCTCTTTACAGGTGTCCCCGGACCCCCCAACCCTGGCCAGTCACTCTTATCCCACGGTGCACTGCCTCTGAGACGTTGGCTTTGCTGCAAGGCTCTGTCCTCTCTCCCCAGCCAGGGGAAATCGCTCTCTGTGAAGCCCCTGTCCATAGCAGTGAATGCTCGCTCAAGCCCCTTGTCTCTCCTCTCCACCCTGATGCTGTTGTCGTCTCCTGCAGAATTTGGGAGTCCCCTCCTGCAATCTGCAGACGTCTGCCCCACACACTCCGTGGTTGGGTGCAGCTTGTCGGACTGGGCCCTCTGGCCTGTTGACCTCCACCTCCGGAAGGGCTCTCTACCCCAGGGCTGGTCAAAGCAAACCTGTGATTAGAAGGTCAGACATTCAGAGGCTGATGATCAAATGTGTTCAGTGGGACCTGGGAACCCCAACACGGCCCCGCTCTCCATGGCATAAGGCCAAGCACGGCAGATGGGGTCCTGACCCCTCCTCTCCCTCTCTGCGGGGAGGCACACTGGAGGTCATAGGGCTTCTTCCCTCTAACGTGGCCCGGGTCTCCACTGTTAGTGGCTCTCTTACTTGGCTGAAAGGTGCTTGCGGGAACGCGTGTATGCGCATGCGCGCAGTGTGGCGGCGCGGAGTGTTGGGGCCCCCAGCTCTGACCCATCCTATGACTCCCACACAAGCCCCCAACTCTTATTTCGGATGGGGCTTCCTAACCGTGTCCTATGGTGGCACCGAGTTACCCCATCGTGGGGTCAGAGGTGACACCGCTGTGGCCAGAGGAGAGCAGCCTGGCAATCCAGCTGCCCCCCAAAGCCCTCGGGGCTGAGGGCTGCACAGCAGCCTCTGGCTTCGGACTCTGGTCAACCGGACGCTCAGACCCAAGGTAGGACCTCCCTCTGAGAGAAATGGAACCAACGCAATTTGCTCAAGTGACATATTTCAATATAATCTCTAAAACTCTATGAATTGAACAGATAAAATACCTCTGGGCTATTTTGTTACAAAATATTTGCCATTTGGATTCATCGCTGGGTGCAGCCATCCTGCCTTTCCCTAGAGAGGTTTCTCTCCAACGAGGAGAAGGGGCAGATGCGGGGGGCTGGGGCGGGGGTGGGGGGATGTTCAGCAAGAAGGTCTGTACAGCAGGACACAGGGACAGATGGACAGATGGCTACCAGGGAAGCCTATTGGATGCAAAGAGACATTCTGGCAGGCTGTGGGGGAACAGGGTTCAGTCGGCGGGGGGTTGGGGGTTGTCCAGGGCCCAGGTCTGATTGATAGGTGTGTCTTGGAGACTAGCAGGCTTCCAGGCCAAGCTGCCAGGGTGGGGGCGGGGGCTTGTTCCAGCTCCAGTGGGGGACTTGCACAAACTGTGTGGGAAAACTGTTAATCATTCCCATTCCTGCTTCTGAAGCTGGGACTGGATGGATACCACTGAGAGGGGGCCCAGGTCCCCTAAAGTAAGGCCTAGAGAGCTGATCCAGTGGGCCCATCCTGGGGTCATGGGGGATGTGCTCAGGACACTGTGTCTGGGGGCCCAGTCCGCACTCCACTGCCCCCCCCCCGACTGCCTCGGGGAGCAGGGAGCCCTAGTGCACCTCCAGCCAGGCCCTCTGGGAGGGCTGGGGCCTGATGCTGCCATGGGGAGGAGCAGGAGGCTTGTCCCACGTCTCTGGGGACAGGGAATGAGGGGGGTCCCAACCTCAGCTTGTTGGCTGATGGAAGGAGGGCAGTTAGAGCCAGTGGGAAGTCTGGCTTTCCTGACACTGAGGGGGGCCATCAGGAATTAAAAGCCCCTCAGATCCCAGGCTTGGCTCCAGGTGCTGCTGACCCCAGGCTGATCTGCCTCGTAGGCCGGGCCTCCCTGCGCTGCCAGTGGGGCCCAGGGTAAGCACCCCAGTGACAGCAGGTAAGCCCCTACCTGGGGAAGGGACTCTGTGATGCCTGGGCATCTGGTCTTCAGAGAGAGGCTCCAGGCATGGTTTCAGCCCTAAGACCTTTGCTGGGCCCGGCCTGGAAAGTCAGGGCCACAGCAGAGATGGGACGGAGGTTGTGTGCCCGTCAACAGAGAGGAGGGCACTTTCCAACCAGAAGCACTGGGTGGGCAGGTAATAGGGGTCCAGCAGTTGGGATGGTGTCCCTTCTCAGAGGTCCCTGGCACTCACGGTCCCTACCGAGTGAACACAGCCATCTCAGAGCTCCTGTTCCTTCCTAGGCAGCTTCCCTGCCACCCAGCATAATTACCGCTCTCTTTCGGCCTGGCCCCTCTTTCAAGGTTCATCCACTCCCCCCACTGAGTCCCCCCAACCCTGACTCATGCTGTCTAGGCCTGCATTTTTTTAAGGGCATTCCCTGCCTTGGTCAAGGGCACCAGAGGTGACTGAATCTGTGGGCTCCATCTGTCAGCCACTCCGCTCCGAAGGCTATGACTGTAGCCACCTGTTACAGGAAAGGCACGGGGCGGGGGGTGTGGGGGGTGGCAGAGAGAGACAAGTACAGGAGATCAGCTGGGCAGCCACCCGGGGAGGAGGCGGCAAATTGGTCACAAGTTATGGAAACGGGGCTGACAAAGACAGAGCCAGAAATAAACTCACTGGGTGACATCATATGACGTCTGGGTGACCGCACACACACATTAGAAACTAGGTCATCTGGAAACTCTGAGACTGGGGGAGGATGCTGCGTCTCCTAGCTGGCTCGGGGCACTCCCTCTGGGGCACGGGGTAGGCGTCAGGGAGACGCAGATTCACTTTAGCCCTAACCAGTAGTCCCTTCCTTGTCTGGGCAGGCTTTGCTAATGAGCTTCAAGTGGGAGGAGATCTTAATGAAGGACAGCAATGAACTCTTGGCACAGTGCTGGAGAGTCCGGCCTGACTTGGGACAGATACTTCCTGAAAGGACTGGGATGGGCCAGGCCACCGTAGTGCCCAAGGGCTTTGAGGCCAGGCTGCCTCGGCTCCGCAGGGCCTCACAAAAGCAGACACTCTGATTCTGGTGGGCCCTGTTCAGCGGTTAGTGAGCCCTGCTCGGCTCTCCTGTGCAACTGTGATGGTGTGGGGGCTCTTTCAGCCATGCCTCCTGGAGGCAGGTCTGTCGCCTTCCTGGAGGAGGCACGGGGAGCAGGATTTAAAGGCTGCCGGGCTGGTTGGGAATGGCAGCAGGAGGAATGCCGGTGCCTTTACAGCACCTGCTTCTCTCGCCTGCTTCTGTCTCCAAACCTCTCATGGCGGCCGTGGCAGTCATTCCAGAAGGAACCCTGACTTAGGTCTGAATTCTACCTCTGCTGGCTGCATCCGTCCCTTGGGCAATCACCACCACTTCTCCGTGTCTGCTTCTAGGCTGGAAGAGCCTGGTTCAGATGAGTATGTTTAAGTCTTCACCTCTGCACTTCACCTTGGCTGGGCACTATCTGGGACTAGCGAACTAGGAAACTCTTTAAAAGGTGTGTTTGGTGGCTATATGGCCTTACGATTCCACAGCTCTGCTGACGGGCTCCCTTTCCCTTTCCCTCTTAACTTCAGAATTTTCCTGAAGTCTGAGAAGCTCCAGACAGGCAGGGCCCAGCTCTTGAGAATGTGGGAGAAGGCCCTGGGAGGAGGGGGAGGATGTGACCAGGACAGCCAACATCCCCGGGGGTTAGGGGATCCGCTTGGGGGCTGCTGAAGAGGAAGCCTCCCACCCCTTGCTTTCCCCACCTGGCCTGAGGCCTGGGACCCGACAGACTCGGTCTGGGGCCCAAGGGGCCAGAATGGTAGCAGGACGAAGGGGTCCCTTGCTGTGTTGGGCCCCAGGAGAGTGAAGTGGTGTGCCCAGACTAGGGGGAAGGGGTGCTTAGGACCAAGGGAAGCATGGTGGGCGAGGCCGACCCAGGCGCCTGGGATTGAGAATCTCTTTCCAAAATGATGGTGAGCAGTGGCCAGGAGTGCATTGTGCTGGAGTGTGGGGAGCAGCGAGCGAGGGGGTGTTGGGGCTGCTGGGGGCAGCTAAGGGCCCCCCACCCCCACCGGCCAGCCGTTCCAGGACAGCAGCGCAGTGGGGAACAGAGTCTACACCAGGCTCCTGGAGCCGCTGGAGTAGCGGCGCCGGTGCAGCAGGGAACCTGGTGGGCAGTACTGGTGGGGGTGGTTGTATGGGGGTGGGGGCGGGGGCAGCGGAGGCTGGTGGATGACCTTGACGGGGGAGCCTGGGCCACCCAGGGGTGTGGAGCCACAGGAGTCGGAGGAGGACGAGGCGTAGCAGGAGAGGGCCTGGCTCAGCAGGGGCTCCATGCGGGCCAAGCACGGCTTGTCCAGGACAATGACCTTGACAATCTGCTGGCACTGCACCAGGGTCCCAGGGGGTGTGGGTGGCAGCGGCGGCAGCAGCGGAGGCTGCTCCCTCAAGGGGCTAGGCTGCGGGTCTGGCGGCGGCGCTCCCCTCTCGGCCCCCAGCCTGGGGTTGTGCTGAGACGTTTGAAGCCTGTTGTGAATTGACACCTAGTTTAGAAACAGCCAGAGAAGCATGAAATGTTATAAGACTAATTCCCAGCTGCTAGGACTGGCTACCCTGAGCCTCCCTCCCCAGCCCTTTCTCGTCTCCTGGGCCCCTCGGCTGCTTCCAGCCCTCACCTTGAGCCGCGCTGGCTGCCTCCCCACAGGCCTGGAGGAACTCCAGCTGCCATACAGAAGGGCTGCCCCCCTTGTGGTCCAGAGAGCTCGGCTCTCAGGCCTTTCTCCTCACCTGGGGCTCTGCAGAGACACAGGCCTCTGCAGGTCACATCTCATGGGTAAACCTCTCTCTACTTCCCTCTCTACTAACCTCTGAGCTTAGAAAACAGGCCAGTGGTCTTTGCCCTCTCCCTGCCTCCCAGGGCTGTGGCGAGGACAAACAGAGACCAGACACTGGGACAGTCCATCATCTTTGAGCCTCTCAAGCCCCCTCCTCCCTTTGTTAAAGGGGAAGCTTCACCAGCCCTGTTGAATCACAAAGGCGCCCAAACCCAGAGCTCTGGGGGCCTCTGAAGGGACGATCTGGACCTACCCTGTCCTCCTAGATTTCCCCAGGGCCAAAACCATGAATCTAAAAGCAACCCAGATAGCCAAGGCCAGAGCTTAGTCCCCAGCTGCCTTTCTGGGCCAGCCTGTATCCTGGTTAAATTTGTCCCACTGCAGGAGAGGGTCCTCAGTAAGGACTCTAATCGTTATGCCCTCCCTCTACCCATGGAGGTCACTCTGAACCAACCTGGCCTCCTCTCGCTAGCAGGGGGAGGTTGGGGAAATGGGAGAAAAGAAGCTCAAGCCTTCTGGGGGGTGGGATGTGTTTAGTTCCTCACCTTCCAGCTCCCCAGCCTGTAGGTATGACATTGCCACAAACTCCTTCTAACCCCTGGCCCTCTGAGGTGGCTGACACCCTTCACTCTGAGGCATCCTACTGTCCTTGGGCCACCACCACCCAGGATGGGCTCTCAGAGCACAGAGGGGGACATCAAGGCTGGAGTGGAGGAGTCCTGATTGCCAGGTCTAGACCAAGATGCCCATCTCGGAGCTGTACACCAGGGGTTCCTAACCGAATTTATTGGCACAGGAAACAATTTCTGGGACCCCCCCCCCTTCTGGGCCCGTGCACTCCCCATGGGCTGCTTCCCTCTCCACAATCCCCCAAGCCCCTGTTTTGTCTACCCTTTCAATAGCCACAAACCCTGCTGTGCTCAGCACATTGGAGGCTCTCCTCTTCACTCTCAGCCTCCAGCCTTGGCTGCATTTTCTAGGCTGAGATCCATCTCCCCCCAGTCAAATGAAGGAGTCCCCCTCCCCGGTCCCTCAGTGCTCTGCTGAGACACAGGGTAGGCAGAGGGCATAGCTGGGGCCCACCTTCTTCTTGGGGAGCCCTCTGCCATCCCCACTCTGGCAGAAGGCTTCTGCCCTCCACTGCTGGAGGGGACCAGCTCCTTTCTCCATCTGCCTGTATTCTGAGTTACTCCCCAAGAGAAAAGTGGCCTAGAGAGTGGGGGCAGGCCTTCTGCTCTCCTGATCCCCCAGATTTTATAGCTGGTGTCTAGTTGCCCTAGTCCAGACCCAGACTGGACTTCCTTTTCCTCCTCCTGACCCGCACCCCTCCCTCACGCAACCCACAGCTCTTGGCTCATCTCTGCCCCCTCATCACCTCTTACTTTCCGACGCCCCCCCCACTGCCTGCCCCTCCCTTCTCTCCACCCCAGCCTGGATTCCTTATCTTTAATGCTCAGTAAGTGAGAAGCAGGAAGTGACAACAAAACATTTCATTCTGACCCCCTTCTTACCTCCCTGCTAATGGAAGAACAGAGAGAGAGCGGGGGAAGAGAGAGAGAGAGAGAGAGAGAGAGAGAGAGGATGGATCATGAGTAGCAGGTCAGAACAGCTCAGAGAAGATGGAGAAGCGCCTGCCAGAGGGGCTCGGCCAGGCAGTGCTGGAGAGAGGGCAGAGGACGAGAGAGCTTGGGGTCCAGCTGAGAGGCTGGGGGCAGCGAGGCTGCCCTCTGTGCAGGGGAGCAGAGGCTGGCAGGGCCCCGGGCTAGCTGGGGGTGGCAGCCTTGCAGATAGCCACGTGGCCCTCTGGCAGGTGGGGGGGTGGGGAGGACTGGCCATCAGATGGCCTGTGCTCCCTAGGCAGGCCAGGCTAAGGCAGGGCAGAGCTGGGAGAACAAACTCGACTGGGAGAACAAACTCGACGGCTGGGAGCCTTGTGTGTTTATCTGCAAGGCTAGAGAATGGGCAGCTGCAGGAAGATGGGGAGAAGAGGGGGCACGGGATGGGATACCCACCCTGGGGGCTTGTCAGCTGCTGGGGCAGGAAGCTCCTCCGTGTAAAGGTGCCTCCTCCAGACCCAGGTGTGTGGGGGGTGGGGGCCATGGGAAAAGAGGGAAGAAGCTGGGCTCCCCTGGGGCATCATGGTGGGCAGGCTCCTCCCTCCCTCTAAGTGGGGGCTCCTCCAGCTTGGGGTGGGGCTGGGAAAGGAGGTATCTGTGTATGAGAAGCTATTCATCCCTAGAGGCCTGGCAGAGGAGTGAGGGGTTCACTGGGGTGGGAGGGGAGAATGGGGGAGGACTGGGGCCCAGTGGGGCTTATGGGGGCTCTAAGTAGGGCCCCCACTTGGGGGCTTGGCAAGGACTAGCTGCGGCGGCTACCTCCCCAGCCTCTCCCTATGTGGCTTGGGAGGGAATCCCCCTCCCACGTGGGGAGTCTTCGGATACCTCTGCTGTCCCCTCAGGGAAATCCCCAAGGTGACCCAACCCTGCTCTCCCTCACTGGCTCCCACATGCACCCCTACGCCTTTGGCCCACTTTCCAGTTAGACGGGCGGGTCCAGGAAGGAGCTCCCCACTCTCAACTGCCCCGTCTCTGTTCTCCAACTGTCCCAAGAGGCAGCTGGGCAGGCAGGGTCCACCCCGGAAGTGGTCCCTAGGGCTGGACGTGAGGGGTGAGTCTCCAGAGGGGCCCAAGCTCCCTCCTTTGGGGGACAGACACCCCACAGGGAAGGACTGGTGGCTTCCCTGCTAGAGCGTGTATTAGGGGATCAGTGAGCAGTCTGCTGGGGAGGTGGTTTGGGGGGCTGTGAGCGGAGTCGCTACGGAGGCATCATGGGCATCGTCTGCAGGTGTCAGTCTGGGAGCTCGGCCTCGGAGAGCACGCGGCCGGGGAGTGGGCAGAGAGGGCTGTGGCTTAATTAGGCGCTGGAACAGTGGCATTACCCATGCTAGCAGTAACTTTTAATTGTATCTCTTGAAATTGGTAAAATGGTGAGTCGGGCTGGGGAGGCATTGATTAATACCTGAGAAGAAAAACAACAGAGACAGTGAGAAGGAGGACAAGCAGGGGCTCGGAACCACTCACCTGGGCGACCAGGCGTCCACTTACCTCCACCGTGCTCTCCACTGGCTTCTCCCCCAGCGCCGCTTCCCTTTTGGCTTTGAATGCAAAGAGCACAGGGCTCACTCTCTACCCAGCCCAATACAAATTCCTGCCTTTCCCAACCACCGCCCCCCCCAACCCGCCCCGATACCAAGCATCCTTGCAGTTAGCCGGTGTGGACAGAAGACTCCGGGTACTGTGCCACTCCTGACTGGGACGCAGCCCCAGGGCGGTGGACCTAAAGGCAGAGCCCAATTCTGCTCCTTGGTTGCTGTGTGACCTTGAGCATGCAGACTACAGGATCTCTGATGGTTTTTATGTGAGCATTGTTCAGTCTCGTTTACCCATGGTCAAAGCCTCCCCAATAGGGACAGTGAAAGTCAGTTTCATGGTGCCATTGGCTCTCAGTAACACAGGGAGGCTCTGCTGTTAACCTGTCCCTGACCAGTGCAGGCCCCTTGAGGGAGAGGCAGTGTTCATTTTGTGTTCCTATCCCCGCTACTTAGCTCTATGGTGGGGATTCAGTAAACTGAGGCCTGTACAGGACCTGGCGTGGGAAGTGTGGCTGTGTGAGCCCTACAGGGCATTCTCACTGGCTTGGCACAGCACCAGGAACCCTGTGGGCCTCCAGGGACAGTGTGGTGGCTTTCTCTGGCTCAGTCACTCCTGGCTGCCTCCCTGACCCTCATCAGGCCTCCCACAGCCCCTTCGGGGAGCCCCTCTGACTGCTGTGTGCCCATGTGTGTATGTGTGTGTCTATGCGTGTGCGCTCCCGTGTGTGCAAGTTCCCTTGCTTGGTCCATCTCTCTGCTTTCTGTAGCACAAGAGGGAGCTATACCATTGTTTGGGACCGAGGAGAACCCCAAGCAGGAGGTGACTGATGGACTAGGCCCTGGAGACAGGCATCCTGGCCTGACCAGGGGGTGCAGCTTCCAAAAGAGGCAGGCTGGGCTGTAGAGTGGGGTGGGATGTCAAGTAATTAATCACAGCTGAGGTTTGGCTCTGGAGTTTACACAGCTGTGCAAACAAGCAGTGACCCGTGTACTGTGACCTGATAGAAATGGAGGGGCTGGCTGGACACTCAGGCCGGGTGGAGAATTATGAATGCGCGATGTCAGGCCAAACCCACACGCGGAAGAGGACGTCACAGTGAGAATCCCCGTGCAGCTAAAGGAGCCTCGGGTCTTGCTTGGGAAAGGAATCACATCTCCAGAGTGACCAAGGCCTGCAGTGCTGTCTGGCCCAGCACCGTGGTGTCACGGCTGTCACCGAGGGCTGGGGCCCAGCATGAAACCCACCAGAGTGTCTCGGCTCAAGCCGCGGTCTTGCCGGAACCCTGGTCTTCTAGTGCTTGCAGGGGGCACACAGCAGGCACTTGATAAGTGTTTGTTCAATGTAAGAATAAATGGCTGAATTAATTAACCAGTGAGCAGTTCTGGATGGTTTACTGGAGGTCTGTTGGGATGGGAGTTCATTCTTGTGCCATCTCGGCCTCTGATTTTTATATGGGACCGCAGAGTGGGGGTGGCGGTGATACTTCTCCCTGCGGTGGGGGGTGGTAAGGTGAAGGCCAAGAGGTAAAAAGTAGGAAGATGTCAGAGGCAGAAAGGAAGCAGGTCTAGAGAACATGGCCAGAGCTGATAACAAAATCTGAAACCGGCTTGAGTCGTCTGGAGTGAATAAGTCAATTTGAAGAAACCACGGGGGAAAATGGGTTTGAAGGTTTATCTGGATGTTGGGGTGGGCTGACTCTGGCCTGGAGCACTTGTGGCTCATTAGGGAAAAGACTTGACTGGCAGACCAAGATTTCCAGATCCTTCTGCCGTCCTCCTGACTGGGCTCCCATCATAGGCAGTAATTTTTCTCAAGCTGTTTCTCTTTATTACACCTCCCACCCCCCACTGAACCCCAGCAGTCCCCGGGGAGTCTGGATGCAGGGTGGATGCATGCATGGGAGGCTCCCCCACTGGGGCCAGGCGTCTGGGCTCTTGGCCCCACTTCTCTAGGGAGGATAGTGACATTTCACAGGGACCCAGGGCCTCAGGGCAGCCTGTAAATGGACACGTTCCTCCCTCGATGTCCTCCTCACTCCCACTACTAAGGCCCGTGAGATTAGCCTGGAGCTCTGAGCAGAAAGAAATGACCATGGGAATGAGCACTTCCCTCATCCCAATTCCCCAGGAACCCAAGGCTGGGGGCGGAGAGTGGCCTCCCTGTGGGCCCAGGACCATCACAGGCCTGGGGTTTGGGACTCCAGAGTGGAACCAGGGCTCACCTGTAGGCGATCCTTGCTTCGACTGCGGGTCCACCTGCGCCCCGCTGGACTTGAAGGAGAGCGTCTTTGCTCCCTGCTGCTTCTCCAGCTCCCCTAGAGGATGTAGAGGAACCCAACCTCAACCACAGTGAGATGGGAGAGGAGTAAGGAGAGAACAGGGAGAGGGGCTGCTCCCTGGCCCAGGCTCTAACATGTGGCCTGAGTCTGGCACCCTCTTCACAGCAAGTTAGAGACCCCCCAGAACCGCAGTTTCTTCCTCTGTCTGTGGGGGTGCTAACGGCTGCTCCAGTGTCATAGAGGCAGCATAAGAGGCGGAGAGGGCAGCGGGCAGTCTGGGTTTGAATCCTGGTTCTGGGACTTCTTAGCTGTGCAACTATGGGCAACTTACTTAACCTCTCCATGCCTCACTCGAGGGGACAGCAGTACCCACTTCCAAGTGTGGGTAAGCAGATTTCAAGAGGAAATGCACCAAAGCCCATTAGGAGGCGGCCCGGCTCATGGCAGGTACTCAGTGAATATTAGCTTTTATGACAACACGGATGAATCACCTGGCACAGAGGACCTCAGTGACAGTTAGGGCCAGCCTGCGTCCCTTGCACCCGATGGGAAAGAGCCCGCCCAGCTGGCTGAGCCCCCCCAGGGAGGAGATTCCCCACCTGATAATGTCGGTGGCTGCCCAACCCCCAGGACATCCGCCTTGCCCTCAACCTTGATTCCTCTCACTACACTGTAAGCCTGGTCCAGACATGATTCAATCACTCCTTCAGGGTCTCTCTTCCAGGAGATACAACTCAGGTTCCTTTTATTAAAGCTGCTCTCCTGGGTCCCATTTTCTGTGTCCCTAGTTGTCTATAATCCAGGGCCTTGGACTGCAAACCTCCAAGCCAGCCCAGGTTGTCCTGACTGCCTGAATCACACCATCAGTCTATACTTCATACTTCTGCTGAGCAGAGGGTTGTCTCTCCCTGGAGAGGGGCTGTCTTGGCTTTGGAGAAATTAGCATTGTAATTATAGGAGTCCAAGGAACTTAGTGCAAATCTTGTTTTTTCACTGACTGTATGAACTTGGACAACTTCCTTCAGCTTGGTTCCTTATTTGTAAAATGAGGACAAGCCTCCCTGACTCATGGGCAGTGGCGGCAAGGATCAGATAACAGAAGAGGGCCAGCACGCAGCCCAGCGCCGGGCATGGAATAAACGGTGGCTCTGCTGTTTCCATTTTCCTTTGTCTATTTCCTTCCCTCCCTGCCTCCCTGGCTCATGCTTTATCTTTTCTTAGCTGTTGCTTCCCCTTCTCTGCATCTGAAGAGGAAGAGCCAGACAGACGTGGGTGAGCCTCTCTCCCTGCTCCCCTGCCCTCTGGGCAGCAGGGAAGGACATTGCTCTTGATAGACTGATTCTGGCAATATCTACTCCTTTGTGCTTTGGGAGGGCTGGGTATGCTGCTCCCAGGCAGGTGGGGGCAAAGGGGCCTCTTCCAGCAACGCACTGTGCCTCCCCAGGGTGGGGCAGAGCCATCTGTAACATTTTGACAATGACAAAAGTGACCTTTTAGGGTGTGTCCTTGAGAATGTTCAAGATCAGCAGCCAAGGTGGCATGTCGGAGCCTCCAGTCCCGCCGCTGAGCTCAAGCATGCCAGCAGAGTACAGCAGGGCAAATTACACTCCACCCCCCCACCTCCGAGCCCTACAGTCTGGGCTGGTCGGCTTCTCTTCCAACCTGACTGAGCTGTTTCCTTATGCTATTATAAACGGAACCTCTTTCGTCAACGTTAGAGTAGAAAGTACATGAACCTCAGAAGCAGACCTAAATGCAAGTGCCATGTTAACTTCTAAGATGCCCGATGTTAAACACATCCCTTAACTTCCCCGGAGGCTGGTCTGTAAACTGGGGACGAGCACCACCTTGCAGCATCACTGTGAATGCTGTAAGCAAACTGCCCGGCACGTAGTAGGTGCTCCAAAAACGCTGATTAAAAAGCACTGGCCTGTCCCGTTGTTGCCTTGCCCCCAAAGTCCCTCTGCTTTTCCTATTGCCTAATGGGTTTAAGTTAATTGAGAAGCACTTTCCAACAAACTGACCATAGAAGGCAGACCCGAAATCTATCTGCTCTTTTCGTTTCTGAATCCACGGTTGTTTGATTTCCCATGAAAGGCAGTCTGAAGCCAAGGGCTATGTTACAGCAGGAAAAGCTTGCAAGTGGGCACAGCTTGTAGGCCCTTGCTGCTCCCTTCCTCAACCACAAAGCTACCTAGCAAACCACCTCCCCCTCCAGAGAGACCCACGGAGTTTCTAAAAAGCCTGAATTGGAGTACTCAAGAATCCAGGCATTCCTTAGGGGAATCAAAAGACAGCTCCTAGATGAGGGAGAGTCAGAAAACCAGGCAGGACCCTTCAAAAAGACCATATGGTGAAAAAATAAAGTTGGGGAACGATTCTAGATGAGAAGAGATGAACGAAATGAAGCAGACAGATGTAAGGTGTGACCAGACTGGATCCAGGGGTCTATGTCTCCCCTGGGCACAAAGACCATTGAGGTGGGCATGGCTGCCTTGCTCAGCTGGCTCAGCCGCGCTGGCCAGACACAGCCGGTCCTCCGCTCCCAGGGGTCCACATGCAGCCCCACAGCCTGGTGGGTGTGCACACAGCCTGGTGGGTGTGCACACACGAGCCCCCACTTCAATTGTGAAGAAACGGGAGCAGATGCAGTGGGCCTGGAGCAGGGCTCGGAAGACAGGAGGGGCCGGCTCACCCCACCGCATTCACTCCAGGGCAGGGGTAGGAGTCAGACTCCTGCCCCAAGCAGCCTCCATTCCCTGCTGACAGGGAGCCCACCCATCCTCCCCCCCGTGCCGCCCCCCGTGGCCCTTACACTCTATCCGGATCTGCTCGAGCTCCGTCACCTCAGCGATGGACTCCTTCAGATCTTCCACAAACTTCTGCATCTCGTCCGAGCCCAGGGCACAGAAATGCAGCACTTGCTTCTTCTCAGAGCCCGAAAGTGGGGTCACCAGGGTGATACCGTGAGAGTAGTCTGGAAAGGAGACCCCAGGCCCGCGTGGCCATGAGCAGCAGCAGGAGAGGCTAGAGGCAGCCCCGTGGGGAGAATGACCAGGGACTTGGGGGCCCTGTCCCCTCCCTCCTCCCTCCAGCCTCCAACTTTCCCCTCCAAAACTGCCTCTGCCACGTCTCCGGGTCTGTGGGAGACTTACACTCATTCTCAAAGAGATGGAACTGCATGCCCAACAGGCCGACTGATTTGCAGAAGGTGTATGTGGAGGAGCTCTTCTTCTTTGGGCAAAGTTTCAGAATCTGTTCAGAGAGGGACAGAGACAAGCACTGACAGCGCACATGTGTGTGTGTGCTCGGGTGCACACACGCACGGGGCACTGGGGAACACACGAGTGCATACAAAGAAATGTGAACACGCGTGTACACTTAGGTTACATTCACACATATTCACATGTTTCTATATACACACACGCATACACATTGCTATCTATGTGTCCACACACATACGCATGCGTGTATACACATGTATATAAATACACACTATCTCAAAATATGGCGTTTTTTTTTTTAACTTGCTAAACTCCTCAGTGGCTCTTCCCACCGCAGTTAGAAGAAGCCAGCCCACACTCCCTGCCTCTCCCCATCTTTTCCAGGCCTCACTCTGGCTTTATGCTGGGTCCTACTGTCCTCCTTTCCGTGGCCTGAATAGGGCAAGCTCAGTCCCCCCGCAGGCCCTTTGCACATGCTATCCCGGGGCCGCAACTCTCCCTGCAGCTTTTTGCATGGCTGGGTTACTCTCATTACTTACATCTCAACTCAGATGTGGCCTCCTTAGGAATCCCCTCCCTGAGTAGCCCAAGTAACGAACAGAAACAAACTGCACCAAATCCCCCCTCACCGTTGCTTGCTTTTATCCCACCTTCTTCCCAATTTGATAATATCTTGTTAATTTCTTAGTTATTTCCATCTCCCTCCCCAAGGAAAATGGAAACTTAGCCAGTTGCTCAATACACAAATGCTTCCTCAGCGCCCTTCCTCCAGCTGGGCCCTGGAGACACTGGAGCCACCAAAAGAGAGAAGTAACTACAGCATTCTGAAGGAGGTCCCCGGGGACAGGGCTGAGGCTGAGGAGGGGCCGCAGGGTGCCCTGGCCCGGCCAGTCCACTCACCACCAGCAGGTCGTTGAAAAGGAACACCTCCCTCTGATGCGCGGCCTGTTTTTGCAGCTTGTTCACATCTGTCACCTCGAAGAGACGGCTGCAGCAGACCAGGCGCCGGTGGGGCACGGACAGCACCTGGAGCAGGGGCGTGGCCATTGAAAAGAGCGTCCAGGTTGTTCAAATATGGCCACCGTCGACCCGTTTCCCTCTAGGACCTTGTGGAGGGCTGTGGAGGGCCCTCCACGACCCAGGCTGCCGGCTGCAGGGCTGCACCTCCGTCCCCTTGTCCCCTGCACACCAAATCCTAGTGTGCCAGAGGGAGGGGATGGCCAGGAGGCCTTGGATCTGCCGTGTGTAACCATCTACTGCAGCGGCACCTGCAGACCAGGCAGATGCTGAGACCTCAGCAATGGAGGTGCCTGGGGAGCTCATTCAGTTCAGCGTCTGCCTTTGGCTCAGGTCATGATCGCGGGGTCCTGGGATAGAGTCCCACATTGGGCTCCCTGCTCAGTGGGGAGTCTGCTTCTCCCTCCCCACTCCCCCTGCTTGTGCTCTCACTCTCTGTCAAGCTAATAAATTAAAAAAAAAAAAAAAAAAAAAAAAGACCTCAGCAATCAAGGGTCTGGGCAAAAAGGACCATCCCAGCGCAGAGGAGCCCAGTGCAGAGCTCAGATGACATCCCCATGCTGCTTCTGGGTCAGCAATTTAGGAGGAGAAAGTTGAAAGAAATACCAGAACCCACTCTACATCCTTTATATTTATGGCATGAACAGCCTCTGCTGATGTGTGAGTAGTAAACTATAGAGCGTCATTACCAGCGTGGACCATATTGCCTGTGACATAGGTCATAACTGAGGGGCAGCCAATGGTTGGGACACCAGAGTCTAGAAGGCTTTTTAGCTCTTTCCTGTCTTCTGTTCAGTAGGACCATTCAGGAACGCTCAGCATCCCGCCCATCCTTAGTCTCCCCATCGGGCCATCCTGATGCTTCAACCCTAGATCACTGGCCAGTCTTTCCCAATACCTCAGCTCAGGCCCTCCTGCTGTTGTGGTTGGTAGCCACGAGGAAATGAGGCAAGAGGAAATGGGGGTGGGTGCGGGGGTGCCACACAGTGGGAATTCAATCACTATGAAGTGAGCAAATAATGCAAAAGTGTTTCTGAAAGGAAAGGAGAAGAATGGGAGGAGATGTCACACAAGAGACAGAAGCAGGCTCAAGGTGGGGGGCCTGGCAGCCATGGGAAGCAACCCCCATGGAGTGAGTGCAGTTCTGTGGGGGGCACTTACTGTCTTCATGCCCACGATGGACTTCTCCACCTTGGTGACATACGTGACGTGGTCCTCATTGGACTTGAGCTCCTTCTGCTGTATCCTTTCATAGATGCCTACCACCAGCTCCCTGGGGATGTCGGCACCATCATCCACACCTACCAGCAATGGAGAGGGAAGGAACGGTCAGGGAGGCAAGCAGAGGGAGGGCGGGTGGTCTTAGAGGCCAGGGGCCAGAGAGAGGAAACCCTACCAGACTGAGGCTCTTCAAGGGTGGCCTTGATTTTGCCCTGTCCCTGTTCCAAAGCCTTCAGTGACAACTCCCTTTACCTACTGAATTAAGGACTCCTGAGCCAGGCACCAGAATACTATAATATAACACACATTGCAGCCTCATCTCCTGCTGTTCCATGACCGGAACCTCCATTCCCCACTCCTACCTCTTTCCCCATCCCCAAATACAGCCTCCATGCTCCTGCTCAGTGCCTTGCTTCTGTAGTTCTCTTATCCTCCGTGCATTTGTCTACCCCCACCCTGCTCCCTGTCCCCACCATGAGAGTCTCTTGACAGCTATGTTCTAGCTTGTTCTCTCTTGGATTTCCTCCCTCTTGAACCCTCCGCACCCCTCCACTCGGAGGCCTGGTGCCCCATGATTAGTTGCTGCATGTATGACACAATTCTTCCCTCACTGGGAGCGTGGGAGGTTGGTGGTGGTTAGACATCAGGTGAAGAGAAGCGGAGGAGACCTTACGTCCATCTCCTACTTCACAGTCATTACACTCTGGCAACAAAAAAATAGTAGCACGAAATTGACCAGCATGGAAACAAATTTCTTCAGGAGGTAGAAAGAGAGGCAATAAAAATTTCTTCTTTCTACCTTTACTAAAGCTTTTTTTTTTTAAATGACTGTATGTTTCTCTTACAAGAGAGAAAAGTGGAAAATAAAGCAACTCTGCCAAGTGTGCTCAAAGGAGATTTTCTAACTTAGTGAGAGGATATTATACCTTCTACAAGCAACTCTTTGTATCAACCTTGTTTCTTCTCCATCTGACCTTGGTTCTTCAAGTCAGGCACATTAGCCATGCAGCACCCCTGAGGGCCTAAAAGGCATCAGGCTGGGGGCAAGAAAGAGCAGGGACCAAGACTGAACCCACAGAGGCTCCCAGCTGAAGGCAGCAGGTCATACACTGCTGTTCCTCCTCAACATTCTGGTCAAAGGGAGGTTTTTTAAAAGAGGGCAGGGAAGAAACAATGGCACCACGTGACCTGGGAAGTGGACTAATGAGCCAGACTGGCAAACCTGAGAGAGTGCAATGTGAAGCCAGCAGTGAGGTTAGAAGCCACTCCATACACCACAGAACCACCAAAGGGCTCTGGAATGGTGGCAACAGGAATCCTTGAAAGTGGAGGTAAAGTCGGGCTGGACATAGGATCATAGCTCGATCGTCAGTCTAGAAAGCATTTAGATCTCCCTGTCCTTCTTCCACTCTAGCAGCCGACTGAGGGTTAGTCCTGTGCAAGAGGTGAGATAAGAACTCTGTGGGGGGCGCAAGCCCAGCCAAAGGTGGGAGTCCATGCTGAAAACTAGGGCATGGAGTTGATGTCTATACATTAAGAGACCCTCTCAGTCCTATTGACCCAGAAGATCTCAGAACGAAGGCAGCCAGACTCATACCCTCTGGGCAACAGATCAGACGTTTCTCTTCTGAGAAATCAACAGGCAGACGAGAAAAATCTGAAGATGCTGCCGTAGGGGTCCTTCAGTGAAGCAGCTCAACTAAATCACCCTATGAGAAAGCCCACTGGTCAGCAGCTCCCGCCTATACATATATATATATATGCATATATATATGTTTAAAGATTGTATTTATTTGTTTGACAGACAGAGATCACAAGTAGGCAGAGAGGCAGGCAGAGAGAGAGGGGGAAGCAGACTCCCTGCTGAGCAGAGAGCCCGATGTGGGGCTCGATCCCAGGTCCCTGAGATCGTGATCTGAGCTGAACCCACTTAACCCACTGTGCCACCCAGGCGCCCCATACTTATAGTTTTTAATCAGCCTTTTAGCTCATTCTTAAATATGAGAGAACAACCAAGTTTCATCATGTATATATGTAAAGTGTATAAAGCAAAAGAGAAAAAGGACAGGGAATCAGAAAAAGGAAGCCAGAAGAAATAGAGACAAGCAGGGAGAAACTGAACTTAATAAATACCATCAGAGGCATGTAAGAAGATACCACATCTAAAAAAACAAGAGTAAAATCCCAGAAAAGAGGAACATATTGAGAACAAAATGTTCTTGAAAATGAAATACATGACAGGAAAGGTGAAAACCTTAGGAGGAGACTTGGAAGACATCTTCAAGAAAGTCCAACAGGGGGCACCTGAGTGGCTTACTGGGTTGAGCATCTGCCTTCAGCTCAGGTCATGATCCCAGGGTGCCAGGATCGAGTCCCACATTGGGCTCCTTGCTCAGCTCCTTGCTCAGCCTGCTTCTCCCTTTCCTCGCAGCTCCTGCTCTCTCTCGCTCTCTCTCTCTCTCTGTCTCTCTCAAGTAGATAAAATCTTAAAAAAAAAAAAAAGTCCAACAAGAAGACAAAGATGGCAAATAGAAAGCTGTAAAAATTAGAAGATCAAACTAGGAGATCTAACATCTTTACAATAGGAGTTCCAGAAAGCACAGAGAAAACAAAATGGGGAGATGATCAAATACTATATTTAAGAAAACTTCCCAACAATTGGAGGACATATTTCTAGACTAAAGGATCAACCCAGTGTTAGCACAAGAGATGAGAAAAGAACCATAAAGAAACTCACCAGTTTGAAGAGATATATGCAACCCCAGGTCCACTGAGCATTACTTACAGTGGCCAAGATGTGGAAGAATTGAAATAAGAATCGATATAGAAGATGTAACATATATATAAAATGGAATATTGGTCATAAAAGAGAATGAAATCTTGCCATTTATGACAGCATTGGTGGACCTAGAGGTTACTGTGCTAAGTGAAGCCAAGTCAGAAAAAGAAAGAAAAACACCGTAAGATTTCACTTATATGTGGGCTCTAAATATGAAACAAATGAGCACACAAAACAAAAATAGAAACAGACTCATAAATACAGAGAACACCTCCAGAGGGGAGGTGGGTTGGGGGTGGGCAAGATAAGTGAAGGGGATCAAGGGGTAAAAAGTTCAAGTTACAAATAAATTAAATCACATGGATGTAATGTACAGCATAGGAAACAGAGTCAATAACATTGTAGTAACTTTAGGCGGTGCCAGATGGTAACTAGACTGCTTTTGCAATGTATAAAAATCACTCTGTTGTTTACCTGAAACTAACAGGATGTCAGTTACACTTCAGTTTTTAAAAAAAAAAGAACCAGAAGGAGGTGAAAAGTCATGAAAATTTAGAACACAAAGGACAAAGAGAAAAGCCTGTGAATTTTCAGAGAGAGAGCAAGAGAGAGAGAGAAATTAATATGCAAAAGGAGACAAACTGGAATGGCAGAGAAGCACCATCGTTAAAAGACAATGGAGCAGCGCCTTAAGAATTCTGAGTTCCCTGTTTCCAATCTGGAATTCTTTTCCTAGCCAAACTCCCAATCAAGAGTGAGGATAGAAAAAGCTATACTCAGACACACAGGTTCTCAGAAAGTTTGCCCCCCCCCCCCGCCCCTTTTCTATGGAAGTGAATTAGAAATGAGCAAACCACTACTGGGTATTTACAACTAAAGATACAAGTGTAGTGATCCGAAGGGGCACGTGCACCCAAATGTTTATAGCAGCAATGTCCACAGTAGCCAGACTGTGGAAAAAACCTAGATGTCCATCAACAGATAAATGGATAAAGAAGATGTGGTATATATATACAATGGAATACTATGTAGCCATCAAAAGAAATGAAATCTTGCAATTTGCAATGACATGGGTGGAACTAGAGGGTATTTATGTTGAGTGAAATAAGTAAGTCAGAGAAAGACAATTATCGTATGATCTCCCTGATATGAGGAATTTGAGAAGCAAAGTTGGGGGCTTGGGAGGTAGGGAAGGAAAAACAAGATGGGATCGGGAGGGAGACAAACCATAAGAGACTCTTAATCTCATAAAACAAACTGAGGGTTTCCGGGAGGAGGGGGATAGTGAGAGGGTGGTTGGGGTTATGGACACTGGGGAAGGTATGTGCTATGGTGAGTGCTGTGAAGTGTGTAAGCCTGATGATTCACAGAGCTGTATACCTGGGACTAATAATACATTATATGTTAATAAAAAAATTAAAAAAAAAAGAAATGAGCAAGCCATAAAATCTAGGAACTATGGACCGAACATAGAAGCAAGGTGAAGGGGGGCCCCAGATGATGGGGGAGGGATCCCATACAGACTGGAGCAGCTAAAGGCTCTGGGAGGGAGACTCCAAGAAGAACACCTCTCTGGGCTCAATGGGTTGAGAGGGACGTGATACTTAGGATGGGGAATTTGGAGAGAAACCAGTAGCGTGTACCTAAAGAGCTAAGCAAAGAGAAGAAGAACACAAGTGCTCACTTCACTCCAAGGAAAGCAGAAATAAAAAAACTTTGTAATCATGACATACTTCAAGACTCAGCTTTGGACTGTGTTTATGTCTTTTTTTTTTTTTTAAAGATTTTTTATTTTATTTATTTGAGAGAGAGAGACAGTGAGAGAGAGAATGAGCGAGGAGAAGGTCAGAGAGCGAAGCAGACTCCCCATGGAGCTGGGAGCCCGATGTGGGACTCGATCCCGGGACTCCAGGATCACGCCCTGAGCCGGAGGCAGTCGTCCAACCAACTGCGCCACCCAGGCGTCCCTGGACTGTGTTTATGTCTTAATAATATAAACGCAGTGTCGTCTTAGTGGGGTGGGCTGGGGATGGTGGATGAAAGAGAGCTAATCCTTGGATTCTGCACAGGAGATGGCCGTGGTCCGAATGTTCGTGTCCCTCTTCCCTATGCATAGGCTGGAATCCTAAGCCTTAAAATGGATGGTATGAGGAGGTGGGGCCTTTAAAAAGTGTGGAAGTCATAAAGATAGAGTTGTCATAAGTGGGATTAGGGTCATTAAAAAAACAACAACAACAACAAAGAGCTCCCCACCCCTTCCGCCATGTGAGCACACAGGTGGATGGGCCCAGCCAGAATCAGGAAGTGGGTGCTCACCAAACACCAACTTGGCCAGCGCCTTGATCTTGGGTGGCCTAGCGGGCAGAACAGTGTGAAATAAATGTCTGTTGTTTATCAGCTACCCAGTCTGTGATATTTTGTTACAGCAGCCTAAACTGATTAAGACAGAAATTAATAATACTTAAAATTAAAAAATGAACAAGTCTCATATAAAAAGAACAAGAGTATAAAAGGAACCAAAGTGTGTGTACTATTTAATCCCACCTGTAAGAAATTCAAGAACTGGCCCAGCTGGTCAGCGGGGATGGCAGTTAGGAGAGTTGTCCCTCGGGCAGGGGCGCTGAATGGGACAGGACGGGACAGACGGTCCTGGGATCAGGGAAATGATCTAGATCGTGAGCTGGCTGTGATCACACACATGTATATTCATACATTCAAGCATTCCTCAAGCCCTCAGATTTATACACCTTACTGTCGGCTTTTATACTAATTAGAAAAAAGGCACAAGAAAAGAAGCAGAAGCATGTTGTTTAGCGCTATAGAAGACACATAATAAACAGCAAAACAAAATTGAGATTGGTTGCTTCTGAAGAAGGAGAGTGGTGACAAGGGCAGGGATGAACTTTGTAGCAAGCCTTGTGGAATTATTTGACTTTATTAAATTACGTGCACGTATAGCTTTGATTTCTTAAATGCTAGAAAAGAAAAAAACGCAGTTGAGCACACATCCCGTCCTACCAGCTTTGCTCTGATCCCTGCCAGGGGCTGCACGATGTCATTTAGGGAAAGACTTGGCTGGTGGCTGCATGACATCTGCAAGGCGGACATAAGCAGACCTAAGACCTAAATGTCATTGTATGTTGTGCAGGGGAAGGGCTGGTATACCTCGGCACTGGCTGTGGTGCCCGCACCTAGAGGTCAGCCCATGGAGGGCGTTCCATGGAGGACAAGGGATACCGCCCAAGGTCTAGGACGGTGGCAATGGCTCCTGTAAACTGACCAGAGGCCTGGCACTCAAGCAGCCTTCCCAGATTGCTATGTGTGACCAAGACCAGATAGTAGCGTCCCCGTGCCCTTGGCTGTTGGGGTGACCATCTCCAGTGGACTCAGGCTCACAGAATTAAGGCTGAACAGATGGGGGTCCGAGCTGTGGCCTCACCCCTGCTCCCCCTCCTCCTCACCTCGCAGGTTTCGGATAAAGTCCTCCAGCATCATCTTGCGGTCAGGCTTGATGTTGGGGCTGTACATGTCGGTGTTGAGGAGGATGATGGCGAAGGCAAGAATGAAGATGGTGTCGGGGTTGTGGAATTGTTGCACCACCTCGGGGTTGCACATGCAATAGCGCTGGCTGTCGGGGGGACATGGAGTGGGATGCCCAGTTACGTCCTCTCCCCCCAACCCCTCATCCCCGGGTCCCTGAGCTCCAGAGACTGGGGGCTGTTGGGGCCCGTAAGATGGTTCCCCAAGGGCATCCGGTCCGTAATAGTGGTTAGCTTTCCTCTAGCCTGGTCCTCTTGTCCACTGAGAGGACGGGGCAGGTGTCGACGCAGGATGAGGGAGAAACCTGCAGTCCACTTGGGGAGCCCGGCGCTACTCCAGCCTAAGGACCTCAAGGGCTGAGGGCTCCTGTCCCTTTTCTTCCCTTCCTTCCATCCCACCCAGCCCACCACCCCCGCTGCCTCACCAGGAGGGCTTCTCCCCAGCCCTGCACTAACCCCCCCCCCAGTATCTCCGTCCCCCGTGCCCCCAGGCATGTGTTCTGAGGGCTGGGGGAGGGGAGGGAGGCTACAGAAGGGGGTCCTACCTGAAGGCCTCTATGAGCCGCTCCACCTTCTGGGCCTCCCCTTGCACGCGTATGTGAGCCTGGAACTTCCGCAGGGCCTCGTCCAGCTCCATGCTGGAGAAGTCCATCTCGTCCACCACGCAGCTGGGGGCGGGGGAGGGGTGGAGGGGTCTTGAGGAGAGGTCGGCCCCTGAACCTCCCTCAACCCAAGGAAACTGAGGAGCAGTGTGCAAGGTGCACTTTCCTACCCTGCTGGACAGCCCCGCCCTGCTGGGGGCGGGCCTGGGGTCCCAGTGACCAATCAGGAAGGGCCTTCTAGGCCAAATACACCCCCCCCCCCCCCCCGGGCCCCTGTCCTGGGGCGTTCCTTTGAAAACCCCCAGAGGGCAGCTGGTGGTGGAAGCCTCTGGGTCTAGCCCGGGGAGAGGTCACTCTTGATTTCTCAGCAGCGTGTTACCTCTTCCCTAGGTCCTCCCCAGGTGGCAGGTGAGCCCTGAGAGCAGCATCATGGGCCCCATAGCCACGTGTCCCCCAGCCCAGCACAGTCAGCCGTTAGGGATCGTGCATGATTGACCCAGACCACGAGGCTGGTCGGAGGAGGTGAACCGGTGCGGACTGGCAACGAGGGGACCAGGAGCTAGAGCCCGGGAGGCAAGGGCAGGGCGGGGACAGGGATGGAGACAGTGAGAGACGCAGAGGATTCAGAGTCTGGTGAGAAAGACAGGGAGGACAAAGACATAGAGACAGAGAAGGCAAGAGAGACAGAAAAAGAGGGGCAAGGAGGTGAACAGGGAAGCAAGAAAGAAAGACCCACAAAACAGGGGAGAGACAGAGACAGAACAAGAGACAGGGTTGGGAAGAGACAGAGAAAGAAACAGACAAAGAGGAAGGAAAGGAGGGAGAGAGGCGGAAAGTAACAGGACATGGAGGTGAGAACACCACAGACTGGACAGGGTGGCCTGGGTGTGTGGGGGGAGTGGGCTGCACAAGCTCATCTCTGCCCCTACCTGACGTGTGGAGACCACCGGGGAAGGTGGTGTGGCCCAGGCTGGCCAAACCCAGAGGACCCCAGGCTGGCCCCTGGTGCCCTGGCCAGGCGCCCAGCTGCTGCCCAGGACTTGCCCCGTCAGTCTGTCCATCCCACTGCTGCGGGGCCTCTGAGGCCCTCTGTGGTGTCTTTCCCAGAGCCTCTGCCTTCTGTCCCACTGCTCTTCGGGGGTGGGTGCCTCAGGCCTCTGAGGGGGTGGGAGGCCCCAGGCACCATGGCAGGGGGCGAGGGCAGCTTTAAGGAGGCAGTGGAGCAGCTGGGAGAAAGTGGGATCTGCTCGGCCAAGCACGATGGCCTAGTTTCCCGGCCTTCACTCAGGTGACCAGCAGCCTGCTCACTGGCTCGCTCGGGGCTGCGGCTGAAAGCTCCAGTAATGAGCCCAGAGCCCGAGACTCAGCCAGGTGGAAATGCCAGCCACAGACTGGGAGTGTGGAGTAAATCGGCCACAGGCCACCAGGGAGGTGGGGGGGAGGGGATGGGTCATGGGGTGGGGGAGGGGGAGGGGATGGGTGAGGGGGTGAGGGAGGGGGAGGGGATGGGTGATGGGGTGGGCAGGGGGGAGGGGATGGTGGGGAGGACCTTGTGAGAGGTCACCTGGGCCGTGGGGTGGGGAGTCTACACCCCAGGTCCTCGAGGGCCCCTTGTAAGAATTGTGAGATGGCTGGGTAAAATGCAGACCCCTGAGGCCCATCCCAGATCTACAGACTAGAATAGATCTACAGACTAGAATAGTGAAACCTGGCAATCAGCATTTTTCCCAAGCTCTCCAGGCAATTCTTAAAAACCTGAAAAGCCATGGCTGAGCTGAGGGTCAGAGTAGGAGCGGGTCCAGCCTGTGTGGAGGCTTTTAGGAAAAGGTGAATCCAGAAACTCATGGGCCACAAGGCAGCAGCTCCTGGGGGCACACAAATTCCCCCGTCAGGCTGTCAGAGGCTCCTTTTGCAGAGTGGTGGTGAGGGGGCAATGGGAGGAGGAAGAGACAGATGCAGAGCCCCCTACACACACACACACACACACACACACACACACACATACATGCATGTGCGCACTTATTTCACGCCTTCCTCCCGGGAGGACTGCCACCATGGGGCATCAATGTTCGATGGGCTGATGGTGTCCTGGGGCTCTCAGATCCCGAGGGGAAAAAAAAATCTCAGTGTGTTCTGCCAAACCCCAGATGGCAGGGAAGAAGCTGTTCTGAGTGGTGGTAGGGTATTACCATCCCTGAGAAGACAAATGCCTTCCTCTCTGGAGACTCGGGGTCCAAGCGCTCAGGATTGCCCCCACTTGCTAAGAAAGACCCAGAAGCAAAGACGGCCACAGTCAACAGCAGCATTCCTGGGGGGCATTGGAATACAGAACGGGCAATGACGGGTTGCTTCTCTCCCTCGCCCCAGGGGACCACCGGGGGTCTTCCTGGTGGGGACTGTGCCTCCTGGGGCAGCTGGCAAGGCCAGGCTGTGCTCTCTCCTGACAAGCCTGCCCCAGTGGACCCTTACCTCAGACGCCTCGGCCATCCTGCAATCACCCAAACCTTCGTCCTTCCACTCAAACATGATGCTTTTTTCTCTCCCGAAGGGCCAGCTCAGCCTTGCATGGCGACCTCCTCTCCCTCTCCTCTTCTCTCCCTCTTTCCCACGGTTTCTCTTATTTTGCTGGGTCTACCGTAAAATCACCCCTTCCCCATCCTTCTTTGCCACCCCGGAATCTCTGTGGGGTGCAGACTGTTTGACAGTTTTCTTTTCTTTTTTTTTTTAAGATTTTATTTATTTGTCAGAGAGAGAGAGAGGGAGAGCGAGCGAGCACAGGCAGACAGAATGGCAGGCAGAGACAGAGGGAGAAGCAGGCTCCCCGCCGAGCAAGGAGCCCGATGTGGGACTCGATCCCAGGACGCTGGGATCATGACCTGAGCCGAAGGCAGCCGCTCAACCAACTGAGCCACCCAGGCGTCCCTGTTTGAGAGTTTTCCAAACCCATCCTCTGTGTCCACCCAGAAGCTGTCCATCCATGGCTGTCTCTCCTCTTAGAGGAGCTTTAAGGTCAAAACCATCACACATTTCTGCATGGTCTTGTCTGGCGTATAATCTCCCCGTTTTGCAGAAGGCAAAACTGAGACCACAAAGGGGCTTGCCCTATGCTTCCTGCCCCTGTGAGGCCTCTTCCCCCAGCAGGACCTCTCCACTCTAAGGGGGGGTCCAAGACCAGTGGGGGACACGGCCTCTGCACTCACATTTACTAAAGACTGTTCTTAGCTCAGAGCTCTGGCTTGAGCGCCTGAGGGCTGGTGGTGCTGATTTTTAAGTGGAGGCCAGATAAGGTGGACTCAGAGGCAGGAGAAGAGATTGAGACGGCCAGTTGAGACCCATTCAGTCTGAGATGGCCTTGCCGGTAGTACCAACTTAAAATCATCCCCCTTAGTACCCCGAGTCTTGTCTTTCCTGTTTCACGAATCAGGACCCTGCCTTAACTCTTCTTTGCCTCTCGTCACTACCCCTTCTCTCTACTCTTCTTTGGAGCCAAAATTCTAGAAGGTGTGCCTACCCATGCTGTCTGTACTTCCTCAATCCCATTCACTTTTCAACCCTCTCCAGCCAAGCATCTACCCCAGCATTCCGTTAAAACTTCTCCTGTCAAGGCTATGCTGGCTGCCTCGTTGCCAAGTCCAATGGCACCAGCTTCTCATCCCACCAGCCTCTTGGCGGCACGGACACGGTTCATCGTTCCCTTCTTGAAACACTCCTCTCTCCCGCTCTCTTCACACCACCCTCCCCTGGGTTGACTCTTTCGTCTCTGGGGGTGCCCCTCCTCCATCCAGAGCCTCCCTCCCTTGGCCTCCAGCTTAGGTCCGGCCACTAGTCTCGCTTCTCCCTCTCAACACGTCTGTCTAGGTGGCCTCGTCCATCACTGTGGCTCTGAACGCCCCCTGCCACCACTCGTACGTGTGCCTCTCTTGTGATGAATTCCCCCTTTCCATGTTATTATTCATCACTAACTAGTTAATTTTCTTTTTGGTTGATTTGTATTGTTAATACAAGACAATGATGCTGAATCCAGAGGGGCCAAGTAAACAATCAACTGTGCGTCTGATCGAAGCCAACCAACTTCTGAGTTCTCACTGTTGACCTCATGGGGGTGCTCGGGTCTGAATGGCAGTCAGAGCTGGTCCGGGCACACTCACAAGCCCACAGGCTGCGCTGGCATGTCTCGCAGGGAGGTCACCCTGCGCACACGTCATGCTTCAGTGGCTATTTAATATTTCAGCTTGTTCCCGGTAAATATTTGATAATACCTGGTTTGAGGGATTCTTCAGATCAAATGTTCCCGACCCCAGCATCTCCCTTCCCAAACTGAAAATATGCACATGTTTATTTGGTATAATTTCACAAATTACCCTAGAGAGCTTGAAGCACAAACAAATTCATACGCTAAGAGGGAGGGTTCTGAAATCTCAGCCGCTATTGAGGCTGTTCCTTGGATCAGCAACCCCCTACCACAACAGCACACCTGCCTGGCCACGCCTCCCCGCCCCGCCTACTTCTTCCTTCCGTGGCCACTGCTTGAGCTCAGGGTCTCAACATTTCTCCCCAGGACTGTGCCTGCGATGGCCTCCTAACCAGCCTCCCTGCCTCTAAGTCATGTTCCAGTACAATCCTTCAAGGACACCCATTTAGTCCTGTCACTCACTCCTCTGCTTCTGCTTTTTTCCCCAAGGCTTCCCACATCCGTAGTCTGAAGCCCCAGTTTCTGGGCCAAGCAAACCCCAACTTCTACCCAGCTTCTCCTGACCCTTCCATATATTGGCTTCCCCTCCTGCAGTCTGGGTCTCAAGCCTGACACTTTTGTACATGCTGTCCTTCTTCCTGCTGCCCAGCCCCAACCTCAACGTCCTGGTGAGCTCTCCATCTCTCCAGGACCTCCCGGACAGTCCTCTGTCGACCGCCGCGGCTGTCCCTTGTGCCATAACATTTATCTGCCTGCCTTCGCACCCGGCTCTGCGCTCCTTCCAGCAGAGGCCTCTCACTCTCTGCATGCCTGGCATGCATGTGAATTCAATAACCGTTTCTGGGATGAATGAATGCGTGAGTGAGAGACCAGCTGGGCGAATGAATGGGACCTGGAGCGTGTGCTCAGCTAGGGAGGGAGCCCAGTGGCCTGAGCCTCTGGGAGCTCTGCCCAGTGGCTCAGGATTGCTGGGCCTGCTTTGCCAAGATCATCTGGAGCTGCCCCCTAGACGGGGCAGAGCTGCCTAGGAAACGGCCCTGTGGATGCCAGACCGCAGGCAGTCAGGCAGTGTGGCAGGCACAGGCTTCCCACTGCCTTCAGCCGCACGGGCGAGCAAGTGAGTGACAAGAAGCTGGGCAAACTGGTGCCCATTAAGCCGCTTCCAGCAGAGCCTGCCTGCACCTGCCCAGGGTGGGGCCTCCGATCAGCGAGTGAGTGGATCATGAGAGTTGGAGTTCTGCTCGGGCCTCCCTCCCTCTCTTTCCTGTGCAAGCCCCTTCTAGGGGCTGTGGGGAGCAGAGGCACAGGTGTTCCCTGCATCTGTATAAACAGGTACAGCCTTGCAGAAAATGGTTTGTTAATACTGATCTGTGCGTCGAAGAGGTTTGTGTTGCAAGGAGGTGAAGCATCGTACACGACTGTGAGCAAAATGAATTTCGTCATCTCAACTTTTTTTTTTTTCTTTTACGATAGCAAGACTGTGTCTGGCAGACAAAGGAACTGACTGGGAGCTGAAAATAGGTAATGATAGCAGCAGGGATTTTTAATTGGCCAGAAGAGACAGCAGAGACCTGGAAGGTGAGGCTCGGGCTGAGCTCGGAAGAGGTGCGAGAGTGCAGCTGACAGCAGGGGGGGCCCTGGTGCTCGAGGCGGGGACTGCATCCAGGCTCCAGGATTAGGATGGAAAATGAAACCGCCCACTGCCACGGGATGTAGGAACCTTGGTTTTATTTCTGCAGTTCTTGGCTCATACAATTCAATTAAAAATATCCCCATCCGCCAGAGAGTTATTTTTGTGAGGCAGAACTCATAACATGCCCAACAAAGGTCAAGGCTTTTTGGAAAAGTGTGATGTGGCTCAGAAAATAGAACAGAGGGAAGCTGACGCAGGAGGACCTGCCAGCATCCCTGGTGACGACATGGGGACAAAGAGAGTCTCATCTGGGAGGTCCTCAAAAGGGATGGCTGCCGGTCACACGCTGGGGACTCAGGAACCAAAAGAACAAAGTTGAAACTACCCGAATGAACTCAAAGTCAGTGTGGATGCCTGGAGGCGACTCTCCCTTCGCTGGGCCGGCCAGCATCCCCGCTTGCCAGGGATTCTCCAACTTGAGTGTGCCTCTGAACCACCCGGCTGGCTTGTGAACCCACTGTTGCTGCCCCCGGAGTTCTGACTCCGTGGGTCTGGGGTGGAGTCTGAGAATTGATATCTCTAGCAGTTTTCCAGGGGCTGCTGCTGCTGCTATTCCGGGGACCCCACTTTGAGAACCACTGCTCCAGGGTATTAAGAATGGGCAGCATGGGAAGTCAGGCCTTTGGTGTCAGACACCCTCGAGGCTGAATCTTGCTTCCATCACTGAGCCTCTCAGTTCAGGTCACCTAGGCTCTCCATGCCTCATTTTTCTCCACCTATAGAATGGAGCTGAAACCTAAGACCTCTAGTGGACGGGTGGTTCTGAGTTTTAAAAAAGACCGTGTATGTAAAGCTACATAACAAAGCTTCAGAGATGACGGTTTTCATTATGTACCTGGACACCCAATCTGAATTGACATATGAAGTGAGTGAGTGAATTTGAAGTCCCTTCTAGCATAGGGATTGAGACCTTTTCCATCATCAGCAGTTAACTCTGCCTGAAATTTCACCTCTAGATGTTCATTCACTAACTCTTGAAAATATCCACCTATAGGGGAGAGAGGAAACTTGATCCAGCTCAGACCCGAGATGTACGGATCCATTTCTCAGTTTTGCTTTCTTCTTGAATGAGCAGAGCCAACAAACGTGGGTCAAGGGATGTAGGAGTACCTGATTTTGTTCAATTTGCCACTGGCTAGGGGACTAGTCATTTCTTCTCTCTGGTCCTCTCTTCCTGCTTGGGTGAAATGAGAGGGCTGGACAAGCAGGCCATGTAAGGGGCCTTCCTGCATCGCATTTCACAACTGAGGTCATCTGGACCACACTTGCCTTGAGATGAGGCAGAGAGGAAGGATGGTGTCGGGCTATGGGCTCAGGTTGTAGATCCATTCTGCCTGCCTTCAGATCTCAGCCATTGGTTAGCTCTGTGACTGTAGGCAAGTTACCTACCCGCTCTGTTCCTCAGCTCCTTCATTTGGCACAGATTAATAGCACTCACCTAACAGAGCTGCTGAGAACATGGGATGAGATTTTGCACGTATGGGTCTTGGCCCAGTGCCAGCTGGCACACAGTGAGTGCATGATATATGTGAGCTGACACTCTTACATCTCACAGCCTACTCACTCACAGCTGACCCTCCTACAAGCCCCAGAGTACTGTAATCCTAGCAAGCCCCTTCCCTAGAATCCTACTCCCTAGAAATCCCACTTAAAAGAGTGGCCAGGTGAAGGCACACCTGAATGTCACACAGGGACTGAGAGAACATTCCAGAGCTAGGGCCCAAAATATCATGAAGGGACTGGGTGTGAAAGTCCAACTTATACGCTAATGTGACCAAGCCAAAGGGAATCTCAACATTGGACTTGTTCGCCCCACACTTAAAATCCAGAGATCTCTACACACAGGAGCAAGTGGGTCTAAAATGTTCATTACTCTTTATTGTTAAGGAAAATCTCTTGTCTGTGTGTGTACGTGTGTAATGGTGGGGGGGAGATCAGGGGAAAGGGCATTGGAGAGGTGAGAGGGTCAAGGCCATAAACCTAAAGCCTTCTCTTTTAGAAGAGACCCCCTTCCACAGAGCTGGAACAAATAATCCTAAAATTTATGGAACCAGAAAAGATCCCAAATAGCCAAAAGAATGTTGAAAAAGAAAACCAAAGCTGGGGGCATCACAATGCCAGACTTCAAGCTCTATTACAAAGCTGTTATCATCAAGACAATACGGTACTGGCACAAAAACAGACAATACATCAGTGGAACAGAACGGAGAGCCCAGAAATGGACCCTCAACTCTATGGTCAACTAATATTTGAGAAAGTGGGAAGAATATACAATGGAAAAAAGACAGTCTCTTCGACACAGGGTGTTGGGAAAATTGGACAGCCACATGCAGAAGAATGAAACTGGACCATTTCCTTACACCACACACAAAAATAGACTAAAAATGGATGAAAGACCTAAACGTGAGTCAAGAATCCATCAAAATCCTAGAGGAGAACACAAGCAGCAACCGCTTTGACCTCAGCCACAGCAACTTCTTGGTAGACATATCTCCAAAGGCAAGAGAAACAAAAGCAAAAATGAACTATTGGGACTTCATCAAGGTAAAAAGCTTTTGCACAGCAAAGGAAACGGTCAACAAAACCAAAAGATAACCGAAAGAATGGGAGAAGATATTCGCAAATGTCTTAACAGATAAAGGGCTAGCATCCAAAATCTATAAAGAACTTAGCAAACTCAACACCCAAAGAAAATAATCCAATCAAGAAATGGGCAGAGGACATGAACAGACATTTCTCCAAAGAAGACATACAAACGGCCAACAGACACATGAAAAAATGCTCAACATCATGTGACATCAGGGAAATAGAAATCAAAACCACAATGAGATGTCACCTCACACCGGTCTGAATGGTTCATGTTAACAAGTCAGGAAATGACAGATGTTGGCGAAATTGTGGAGAAAAGGGAACCCTCCTACACTGTTGGCGGGAATGCAAGCTGGTGCAGCTGCTCTGGAAAACAGTGTGGAGGTTCCTCTAAAAGTTAAAAATAGAGCTACCCTATGACCCAGCAATTGTACTACTACCCAAAGATACAAATGTAGTGACCCAAAGAGGCACCTGCACCCCAATGTTTATAGCAGCAATGTCCACAGCAGCCAAAGTGTATAAAGAGCTCAGATGTCCACCGACAGATGAACAGATAAAGATGTGGTATAAATAAATAAGTAAATACACACACACACACACACACACACACACAATGGAATATTACTCATCTATCAAAAAAATGAAATCTCGTCATTTGCAATGATGTGGATGGAACTAGAGGGTATTATGCTAAGTGAAATAAGTCAGAGAAAGACAATTTTATGATTTCATTCATATGTGGACTCTAAGAAACAAAACAGATCACTGAGGAAGGAAAGAAAAAATAAAACGAGGAAATCAGAAGGGAGAAAAACCACAAGAGACTCTTAATCTCAGGAAACAAACTGAGGGCTGCTGGAGGGGTGCTGGTTGGGGGGATGGGGTAACTGGGTGATGGGCAGTAAGGAGGGCACATGATGTAGTGAGCACTGGGTATCATATGTGACTGATGAATCACTGAGCTCTATCTCCAAAACGAATAATACACCATATGTTAATTAACTTAATTTAAATAAAATACAATTAAATTAAAAGAAAAAAGAAGAGACCCTGTCCTTCTATCCTGCTGGGTGGTGGCAGTGTCAAGTTTTTAAAGCAGTGGAAATAAACACAGAGTCTATCCCGGCCTGCCCGGGGCCTCTTTCCACCCTCCTGCAGACCTATAAGGGCCAGCCTGGGCCCCAGCCTGCTCTCTCCTTCCTGGTGGAATTCCCCAGAAACAAAGTAACCATTCTGAGGTTACCCATGGCAGAGTGGGCAAGACATTCTCAAATAATTTCTTCCTCACCACGAAAGGCTAGCACCTCCCAGCCTGTTGAGCTGGACAGGCAATCTGTCTTCATTTCTGAATGTCCCCTCAGAAGAACAAATCTGTTACACTCTGGCCAACACATTTCCAAGGAAATGAAATAATGCGATCTGACTAAAATGTCAAATTCTAATATTGAACAAGAAACGGAGTAGACGCAGCCAGAGAAGGAACATCCAGGAAACCCTTCTGGCAATTCAGCCCAAAAGCTGCCCTCCGTGCACTTCCACAGAAATGACAGATACCCACACCCGCCCTGCGTCTGTGATTCCCCTCAGAAAAGATCACCCAGCCCAGAAAAGAGCCTGCTCACAGCCAGCATGGAACGCTCCCCCCCTCCACCGGCCTTCAAACTGCTGAGGCGAACATTTCAGAAGGGAAATAGAGCAGAGCCAGATTTCCCAGCCATGTGAAAACTGAGAGGGAGAAGCTTCCAGCGCCCCAGGATCCTAACCCCAGCTGATGTCTGGCTCCTTAGGCCAGGCCGCCAGGGCCCTTCTCTTCTCAGCACCAGAGAAGATTTCCTCAGAGTGCAGGATGGCCCCCAAATGAGCTCCCCTCCCTCCCTAGCAAGCTCCAGCAAGTTCTTGCTGTCTGGGGAGTGGACCTGATTTCCAACCAGACCTGAGGCGTCTGAGGGATCCCCCCACCGGGCCGGGGCCAGGCTGGGGAGGCGTCTACCGTCCTGTGCTTCCAAGTGAGAAAGATAATAATTGAAATAGCTAATATTTGTAAAGAACTGACTTAGCCTCAGTCACTGACGTAAGCACTTTACATGCATTTTAAAACTGTAATTTGCATGACGTGGGTCCTATTGTCCCCATTTGACAAGTGAGGCAAAAGGCCCTTTTCTCCTTTATAAAAACCAAACCCTTCCCACGTAAACAGTGAAATGGACATGGCCTCTGGAGCTCAGGATGCCTCCTACTAATTCAATACACCCTGATTAAATACTTTTCTTCTTGGAACGGATCTGCTATGGAATCAGGGCACTAAGGGACGAAGAAATCAGCTTCCTAGAGCAGCAAGGGCCCGATTCCGGAGGCGACGTCACGGAATCCATGGTGCTCAGAGGTAGGCCAGCAGCTGAGGTGGATTCTGCTTGGCCCCTTCTATCTTTCTTTTCTCCACAGGCCCGTAGGTGGTAGGGGTCGGGGTCCCGCCCCATCCCCTCCTAGAAGCTTCCACCCTCTCCCCTTCCTGCCCAGCTACATCTCGGAGAGTGCAGTGGCCGGGGCTGTCTCAGTCTCCAAGGGGATGGGTGATTTATGTCCTTTTATTCAGCAAGCAGCTTTGTACAGAACGGACGAGACATGCTGAATGTCACCAGGCGGGGGCAGGGACGCTGTGCAGAATCCCAATGAAGCCTTTTCGGCCTGGGCAAAATGGCACCGGTGACTTTGTTATTGTGTATGTTCTCTGGTGGGCGTAAGGAAGAGGCAGCAGATGCCCAGAGGTGGCGGGAGAGCTGGCTTGAGTGACAGGGAACCCCCCCCCCGAACCCCAGCATCTGGCTGCCCTGTGAGTGCCTGCCCCCTTCCTGCCTCCCATCTCCCACGGACACCCTACAGGAGACAAGCCAGGCAGGCGGCAACTCGGACTTGGGTGAAGAGGGTCCCTTTGGTGCTGTTTCTGTGCAGAGGCCGGGTGGGCTGGCGAATAAAGCACAAGGGTCCGAGGCACCCACTGGGGCGGAGGGGGCTCAGCTCTGCATTCCACTCTCCTGACACCCCTAGGCCTGTGGGAGGTTCCCTGTCTCCCTTTCCATCCTCCTCTGTTCATCTCTCCCACTGACACCAGGGTCTGTGAGTTCCCCTGAGGCCACGGCCACGCCTGCTCCTCCCTGCCCCCATCCTGTACTCACAGGGATACCCAGCAGAGCCTCATTCCCAGCCCGAAGCAGGCACTGCGTGTTTGTGGCAGGAATTGTGAGCTCCTGGCTCTGGAGCCTGCGGGCTGCTCTGGGATGCCCCGGTGGCCTGACAAAACATGGCCTTGACCTTTAGGGCGAATGATTCTGCAACCATCCCAGTGTGAGACGATACAATACCAAGAAATACGTAAGATCTCAGAGTCACAGGAGTTGAAGGGACCTTGGAGATTGCACAGCCCGACCCTCTTGCTTGCTTTCCAGGTAAGGAAACTGAGGCCCAAAGGAGGCCTCCCAGCAGGAGAGGAGCAGAGCCAGGGTTCAGAGCAGGCTCTGTCAGGAGCAGCTCTCTCTTGCCACCACACTGCCCCCTCATCCCTAGCCTGCTCCCCACCTCAGCTGCCAGCCTGGTCCCAGGCGCCCAGCGGCGCCCCTCCCCACGGGGGCTGCCTGTCTCCAGCCCACACACTCGGTCTCCCAGGGAGGATGGCAATTAGTTAGCATCGTGCTACCAGGCGCCCGCACCACCCGGGCTGCCAGAAAACTGCGTGTTCCCAGTGTGCCAGGTCACCGTGGACCTAGCAGGTCAGAATTTCAGGGCCAGGCCACAGGGCGACTGGGGAGGGCAGAGGAGACACAGTCGGTCAGAGCTGGGAGTGAATCAGGAAGCCCCCTGAGCAGAGAGACGAAGCAGGGTCCCCCAGGGGCGCAGGGAGCCAGGAGAATGAAGCATTGAGGAGAGCACACCCCCACTCACCCTCCCACAGAAACAGGGCGGTGGGGGGGAGGGGCGGGAGTGGAACGGGGACAAAAGCAAATGAAAAGGCCAGAGAGATGAACTACGTGGAGGGAAAGCCTGGGCGAAAGGAGACAGAGAAAACTTGATCTTTCTCCTCTTTCTATCATTTCCTCAGGGCATCCCTTCAGGGCACCTCAGAAGAACAAAGGGTGGGGGGTGGCGAGGGAGAGGGAGAAGAAAGGAGGAGGAAGGAAGCAAACTTATCCGTTCATTTTCTCTGCATGACCCTCAGAGCATCTTAAGCACTAGTGGGGGAGGGTCTGATTGTCCAAATAGGGGGGGACTGAGTTCCGTCAACTAAGGGGCATCCTGGGATTTCAAGGTCCCTCAGATGTGTCCAAGCCCCTGCTCTTCGGACTGTACTCAGTTAGACTGAGTGGATTCAGGAACGTGACAGGGATTCTAGAGGACAAGGGGACGACCCCTCATAATCCAGCCCCCTCCAGTCCACGGGCAGGGAACTGCAGGCCCCCAGGGCAGGGACTTGTCCAAAGACACAGCACCAAGACTACTGCGTAAACAGAAGCCAGGTCTCCGAGCTCCCGCTCCAGGCACAGTGACAATCTTGCCAGTCAGGCTGCTCCCAAACCCTTGGGCAGGAGACCCCTGTCCTTCCTACAGCAGCCCCTTGCTGCTCCAAGAGCAAGACGAAAGGGAGAGATTGTTTCAGAACCCCCGAGAAACACGTCTGCTGACTTCCCAGGGAGAGGCTTCCGACAGCATGGTGACCTTCAAGAAGGGAGTCTGGAGCAGACTTTATGGGGCCTTACCCTCTCTCTCTGCCAGGGGCAAGGTGGCTTCAAGGCCCCAAGGATGCCACCCCAGACCCGGGGGCTCTCACCTGCCCACGCCTCCACGTGAACAGAGCCAAGAGCACTAGCGAAGCCAAGCCCACATCCTGCCCACATCTGTTGATCTTGGTGGTAAACGTATGTTTATGGAATCACTGTATTTTCTTGCTCTAAAACCCATCTAACTCCCTTTTCCTGACTTGTGTTTGCCTCCACCAATATGAAACTGAACCCACATGGGGAGCAAGCCAGCCAGTGGGGGCTCAGAGGCTGGGCAGACGGCAGCAAGGTGGTGGGCTGAGGGTCTGTTCACCAGGCAGAGATAGTCCCCGTGTAGACCCAGTCCTCCTCTCTGGCCCCACAGGGTAATAGGGAGGGAGGCCTTTTCGTCTCCTTCGACCATTTCTATACCCCTGGTGCCTCCAGTGGGACCCAGCCCGGAGCCCGCTCAGTAAATGCAGGACCCCAGGAGGGGGAAACAGAGGCTGGTCAAGATACAGCGAAGGGGCCCAGACTCCAGGGGTCCTGTTCCCTCCCCTGTGTCCTGTGGGACCCTGGGCCATGCGTGGGGAGAGGGACACTCACTCCAGCACATCGCGGTTGAACTGCTTCTTGCTGTTGCCTAGGAACTCCCCGATCATCTGCCGGCTGAGGCCCTTGCGCTGGAGCAGGAAGTGGGCCACTCCGATGGGGGTGTCGGGGATGAAGCCTCGGGAGATCAGGAACTGGATGCCTTTGTCTGGGTTTCTGGGGGTGGGAGTGGAGGTGGGAAGAAGAAGTAGAGAGTGAGCCAAGGCTATCCACGACTTCCTTCCTCCCTTTCTTCCAGCCCAGGGAAGCTACAGAAGTGCCTGGAAGTTTCTGGGAAGAATTCCACTGAAAAGCCAGGATTCCTTCTGCTGCAGACGGGCTCCTTGTCCCAGGGGCTTCACCTAGGAACCTTGTCTTCCTGAACACCCCCACCCCCCACCCCAATACACACACAGAAGTGAGATAGCATGGGGAGAGAAGGAGTTAGAGAGGTCTGGCAGACAAAGAGAATTCCAGAGCAAGTGGAGAGGTTTCTTTTTGTCTTCCCCGAAAGGCCCGGAGGCTTGCCACGAAGGCCCTTCCACCCTGTCTGTGTTCTGTCCGGATGCAGTACTCGCCCCAGAAGCAGGGCTCTGGGGAGCAGAGGGGAGCTCTCCTACCGCACTGGCCACAGGGACACAAGAATCCTGCTCTCCTTCATTCACTTTCTCAGGCTCTAGTCTCTACGTGTGAATGTGGGTGCTGTGTTTTTAGGCAAATGTGCTCACAGTATGGCCTGTAAATCCATGCTGTTCCCTGAACTGTATCTGACTGGTTCAGGAGAAGCTAAGTACAGAAACAGAGGGCAAGCGTTTAGAACCTTTTATAGCACTCTGACATTTTCGGGATAACCAAGCATGTGATTGTTTTTCTAGAAACTCATTTTTATTGCATTTCACAAAAGTATCAGCCACCACTTAGTGGGTGAAAACCCAGACTGGTCCTTTACTACAGAGAGTTTGAGAACCACTGTCTTGAGGGATCCCAGGGTCTGCGTGAATGTGAGCGCACAACTCGCCTTACTTGTGTGAGCCTGCTTCTTTTCTGTAAAATGGCATAATAAGGCCATCTCTAGATATTGTTAGGAAGTTTGCAGATGTTTTATGTAAGGTGAGCCGGGAACAGTAGCTGTTCCTCCCTGGAATAGAAGTTTTTGGAGACCAGGGCATGTGTCCTACTCATCTCCATGGGCAACGCGCCCGGCATTCAATAAGTAACAGTTGAGTGAATAAGTGAACGGACACGTGGCTGGGAGAAATGTTCAATTTCCTGGCTCGGGGCTCTGAAGAAAGGGGTGAATGGAGGGTGGAGATGGAATTTCCACGGGAGGGGTGCGTGTATACTGCTGGCCCCCGGCTCTCTACATTCTAGTTGCAAGGACAGCTCTGGCTGAGGCTCTGGCTGGGGACTCTGAACCAAAACCCTTGTTCATTTTCCTGCTTTCCTTCTGTTCTCTTCTGTGCCACCTCTGCGTCCTTGTCGCCCCCTTTTATCCCCACCCCTCTCCTGTCTTTTACTGGATTCCTTATGCTAGTTCTCTTCTTTCTCACCCACCCAGACCCTCCCTTGCCTTTCCTCGTTTTCCTCCTTGCTCCCTCCTTGACGTCATCCCCCTGAGACGATGCTGTTTCCCTGGCTTCAGGTCTGCCTGAAGGATTTTGGCTCAATCCTCATACGACCTGGACTATTACTTAATACTGCATTTTCTTTTCAATTCCCTTGCTTTTCAAGCCCTAGTAAGCAGGAATAGTGTTGAAAGCATAGGCTTGATGTGTTGTTTTGTCCCTAATCCTGAACATAAATTTGTTAACCATTAAAAAGAAAACGTGCATCCCTACCCAGCACCTCCAGGAGCAGGTGCAGCACAAATGTCACCAGGCAGGGCGCTGGGATGATGCGGGAAATCAACCTGTACCCTGCTCACCTGTCATTGTAGCCCCTGACCCTTCCCCACCGACCAAGAGCTTCCTGGGTCTCCCCAGAGCTCCCGAGTCGGTGCTCACTCACATGTTGAAAAGGTTGAGGCCGATGCGGTAGAGCCGTTTGCGCAGGGTGTCCGTGGAGAGCGTGGGCGACTTGCAGCTGGCGGGGTTCTCGCAGTGGTAGCGCGGCAGGCTCAGAATCATGGCCTGCAGGGCCTCCTTGGAGGCTGAGGCTGACGCTTCCGAGCCCGACTTGGCCGACTTGGTGGACGTGCTGCTGCTGCTCAGCGGCTCCGAGTTGTCGCCAGCCTCGGCCTCAGTCCGTTTCCCCACATCCCCAGTCCCCTCCTCCGCCACCTCTGCCTCCGCCACCACCGTGGCCCCCTCCACCAGCGCCTCCACGGCAGCCTCAGGAGGGTGGGTGCTCGGGGCCCCGCTGGCTCCGGCCTCTGCACCCGTGTTTTCGGCGGGCACATTCCCCTGAGCCGCGGTTGTGGTCACCGAGCCTTCCTGCCCCGGGGCCTCTCCCTGCTCGGCTTTGCCCGCCGCGGGCTCCGCCGGGGCCTGGGCGGTCTGCGTGCCCAGACAGTTGGCTACCGACAGAGCCGTGGCGGAGGAGACAGAGATGTTCTGGTTGGCGATCTGCACGGTGACGTCCCGGAAAGCCATCATGAGGGTACTGCCGTGGCCCTGGGGCAGGCTGGCGGCCTCGGCGGTCTCTTCCCCGGGTGCGGGCGCGGGGCGGGCACTGTCGAGCTCCCGCATCTCGTCCTCTAGGCCCGGCGGCCCCGCGCCCGCGTGCAGGGCCTGGTGGAGCTGGTAGGCGCCGCTCTCCTGCAGGGAGCACATGGTCTTGAGGCTCCAGGTGCTGAGCGCGTCGTCGATGGATTTGGCCAGGGACTGCACCTGCTCGGTGAAGGAGTCCTCCAGCTCGGTGAGCGTGCCCGCGAAGGTGGGCGGCAGGGAGGGCGAGCGCACCAGCGGCAGCCCCATGAGGCCGTAGCCCTCCATGAGCGCCTTCTCGGCCGCCAGGCTCTCAGCCGTGGGCGCGCGGACTTTGCGCAGGGAGATCCGTCGCGGCAGGCGGCTCTCCAGGAGCGAGTTGCGGATCTTCTCGAAGTTCTTGCTGAGCTGGTACTGGCGGAAGGCGGTTTGGATGGTGCAAGCGGCGCGCCGGGACACGAGGTGGCCCCCGTACTTGTGTTCTAGCATTTCAATCTGTGGCAAGAACAGATTAGAGGAAGAGCGCGGTGAGGCCTGGGGCGGGGGAAGGGAGGAGGTGCGGGGGGACTAAAGGACCAAAGTCTGAAACTCCAGCGTGTCACGGCCTGGGATACCAGATCCTTGTCAAGACTCCTAGATGTGTAGGATATAGGACTGGCTTCCCCCCGGTTGGCGATTTCCTGGGGGCAGGGCGTGGGGCGGGCAGAGGTCAGGGCGTTGCATTTGGGGATCAGATAGCTGATTGTTTTAAAGCGTTCATATCAGAGATCTGTATGGAAGTCCTTATGGGTGAAATACACGGGATCTTGAGTTTGTATTAAAATACTACATCAAAAAAACTGGAACCGTTAGAGGAAACAATATTAACAAAAATTGTTGGAACTGGGGGGTGGTTATCTGAAAGTTTACTACAGTATTCTTTCTACTTGTGTGCACATTTAAAACAATAACAAATTAAAAATTAAACAGGAATGCTTAAAAAATAATGCTGCTCCTCCCGTTCACCTTTCTTCCTCATCACTGCATTGCGGAAATTTCCAACCCTGGGATCATCATAAGGGGATGACTGGGGATTGATCAATGTGCTCCTGATACCCAGCCCAAGGGCTGGCGCATAGTAGATGCTCAATAAATGTGAATTTAATAGATGGAGGACTGAGGAGTGGGTGGACGGATATTTCAAGAGTGGGAGTCCCTCCAGGCTACCATAATTTGGGCGCCCCATATTATGGGTGCCCCATAATTTGGGCCACCTCTGTTCCCAACAACAGGAGCTGTACAATCAGGGCAGGGCTGGGTGGGGCTGGTGGGCACATGCTACCTCATGTGGGCAGCGTGAACCCAGGAAAACTTGTGGCAAGGGACCGGTGTTTCTTCTAGGCCCTTACTCGCCTCCTTCCAGCTCTGTCCTCCTGCTGTGGCCATTTCTCCCTGTCATGTGGCAATGCTCTCACTCTTTCTACCTTATTGAAACCTCTTAGAAAAGAACCAGAGAGACTTTCCCCCTGTGGCCAATAACCTTTAGTTTAGCCACATTGGCTCACCAGCCACTGCAGGTGGAGTGACTGCCTCTCACGACCTCAGCAATCCGCTGGGTTCCCTCCCCATGGGTGCCCCCCTACCCCCGGACTAACAGAGGCATCCTTCTAGCCCAGGAAAACTGACAGGCACAACCCCAACCCCCAGGGACGATCCCGGGTAAAATGGCATGACATCAATCCTATCTTCGGTTCTTCCGTCTCACCATTCAGGGCCCTTCCCCATCCCCAGACCTAGTGGCCTTATGCTTTCTATCTTCCTCAGTCTGGCTGTCCTCTCTGAAAATAGGGGGGAAGCTGAATCTCACTAAGATTTGAGTGGCCAGTAGGTATCCTAAGTTCAGCTGCATGACATTCCAAGGCTGAGGCCCTTAGTCACAGCTACCCAATGTTCTCTGCCACATGGTAGTTTGGCCCTTTGAGGCCAACAGGAGAGTGACTCTGATACTTCACCTTCTTTTAAAGGGTTCACCTGATTAGGTCAAGCCGCCTGGGGTGATTTTCCTTTGATTCACTTAAGGTCAACTGAGTGGTAACCTAATCACAGGAGGGATACCTTATTATGCCTTCTAGTCCCACGGCACTTCCCATGGAAGGGAATTATACGGATGTGCGCACTAGGGGGGGCGGGAATCTCGGGCTGTCTGAGTTCTGCCTTCTGGAACGTTCGGACAGTTGCCTACAGGGTTTCATCATGTACCCAGGATCTCCAGAGAAAGAGAAACTCCTGATATCTCAGAGGCATTTCGTTGTTGCTTTCACAGAAATCACATCAGAGGGGAGAGATCACTGTGGCTCAGTGTCCCCGCAGAACTCTGGCAGGTTCCCTGAGGTCTGGAATGGCCAATCGGCCTTAACGAGGCAGGAGAGCCCTCCAAGGTGCAAACTGAGGGGAGGTGACCACTTAATTGCCTCCTTCTGTCAATTTCTGTCTGGAGGACCAGGAGAAACAGACACCAGGCAGAAATTCTTACTTCTTTCTAAACTGGCCTACTCACGCTTTGAGGGAAACGCTAGGCCCAAGAGCATTCTCTTCAGGTTATGAGATGCTATTGGCAACAGAGGGAAGGTATGAAACCCCATTGCCTGAAATGCTTCCAGAATGGGAAAGATGTCCATTTCCCTAGCACAGTATCATCCTACCTGGAGACAGAAGGCTGAGCTAAGCCTTGGAGACTTCTACCAGCCAGTGTCCTAGTGTCACCCAAGCAGAGAAGAAAACCAGATTTTGAATATCTTGAATCTATTCCCATCAAGTTCTCCACTAGACTGTAAGCCCCACGAATGCACAGACTCTGCCATGTTCACTCCTTTATCCCCAGTGCTTAGAGAGCACCCAGCACACAGTAGGACTTCAGTGGATATTTACTGAATACATTAAAGAATTAATTGCAAAGTTATCTTTGTGACTCTCAAAAACCCCACTTACCTAACCCATAACTTTCTTCTCCTGGAACTGATGTATTTCACTTGCATTTCTGAACTCTACTGTGTCACTGGCTCCTTTCCACCTGCCTACAGACCCTCCCAGATCTCCCCAGGCTAAAACATAACTCCTCTTGACTTCACTACTCTGGGGCACTGGCCCAGGCTCTTTTTCTCTGTTTTCCACCAGACCTCTTGGAAGACTAGTCTGTACCCTCTGCCTCCTTCCATGAACAAGTGCCAAACAGCCAGCCCAACCCTGTATGCGCCAGCTCCTCAGGGTCTGCCTCCTGCTCCCACCAGTCTTCTAAATGGACTCTCAGGAAGGTCACCAGAGACCTTTAATCATGAAACCTGATGGTCCTCCTTCACTCTCCTTCTCCCCCTTTTCCACAGTTCTTGGTGTTTTTATCACCTTGAGACTCTGTCCTCAGCTCTCACGACCCAGTCTACCTTGGTCTGCCTGCTTCCATAGCCCTTTCATCCTATATTCTGACCGCGAAACCCCTACGCATGTCAGTTACGAGGCCCACGTGGGCCATCTTCCACTCTGCAGACACATCTGAGCCCTTCCAGACATTCCATGACTGCCATGTTGGACGTCATCAGAGCAGCCTCTGGTAACTGATAATTAGGCACTAATTAAGAGGGAAGCTGTCTTGGGCAGAGCCTTTGTGGCAACATCTATAGACTAATGTCTTCTCACCTCTTATGTGAGAACCTTGTTTCCTAGCATAACTTCACTCTACTTTAATGGACTGATGAACAAGCCTTAGGAGAGATACTCGGGCCCAGATCTGCTTCTTCCCGGCTGGTTGACCTTGAGCAAGTTTCCTAACATCTCTGATTCTCCACTTTCTTATCTGTTAAATGAAACTAATCCTGCTTATCCTGTACCTTGTTAAGAGATTTGAACTGTTCGTATAGCGCTTGGCACATAATAGGTATACAGTAAGTGGTAACTATTTGATGACAATGATGATGATGGGAATGACTTTCAAATTTCCATTCCTAGGCTTGATCCTAGACTTGCATTTCCAACAACCCACGGATCCCCCTGTACACCTATACAAAGCCCCTGTCTTCCCCCACCTCCCTAAACCAGCTCTTGATGACTTCTTTTTTTGCATACAGAGCCTTGGCTGTTACATTCTCCAGGCTGGGAAACTTGCATTTGACCATGGGTTCTCCTTCACCCTGGCCTCTGCATTTGTCAGCCTCAAAGCCGTTATTCCACGCACCCCCACCCCAATACCTTTTGCATCAACCTGACCCGACTGTTGCCATGTGAGGCTGTCTTTGGCTCCCCACTTGGACCCTCTGGCAACCTCCCCACTGCCTCCCTGCTTCTTGTTCACACCTACCATCCACCCTACATGACCCTGATCGAGGGTCTTGAAGAGCCGATGTGAACACAGGCTTTGAGTTGCTTGAGAGCATCACCCAAAATAAGTATAAGTGTTTCCTGCTGACCTTCCGACCCTGAGCAATCTGGCCTCAGCCTCCCTCCCATCTTCTACTCCTACGCCAAGCCTGCATACACACTGGCTGGACCCCTGCGCTTCCCCCAGCCCACGCTAGGCTTTCCTGCCCTGAGCATTGGCTCAGCCTTGCCACTCAGTCTGCAACATTCTTCCCTTTCTTCGAGACCTGCCTCCAATGTGCTTCCTCTGTGAAGCCTTCTTAGTCTCCCAACCCGACGGGGAGCTCCCCATTTCAGGTGCCCATGGAGAACGTTGTTTCTTACTTCTCTCTGACACTCACTTCTCTCCACTCGCCTTTGGGATATTTATCTAACCCATCCTTCTCTCCACCCCACCGACCCCAACTCGAACAGAGCAGAAGTTATTCGAGCTCTCTGATCCATGCCCAGCACCCAGCACAGAGCCTGGCAAGGAGCAACTGCTCACTGTGGTGTTTGAATTTGATTGTTGGATCTTCTCCATTTGTTCCAGCGCATTTAACACAACCATCTCCCATTTATTCCAGCCCTGTGCCTGCTGCAACCCCAGCCTGCACTGTCCCCCACTGTTTCTTTCCCGTCCTTTGTAGCCCACCCTCTGTAGCCCCACAAACTGTACCTTACAGACAGGATGGTATTATGTCTCTACATTCCCGGGGTCCAGCATCGAGCCGGAGCCGTGGCTGGGGCTTAATAAATGTTTGCAGACAGGAACTAAACTGAACTCTCTCCTATATCCCAGGGAAAATAAAAATCTAGGCTCTCTTCCGGATCTGGGCTTGGAGTCAAATGCTGCATTCTCCCCTTTCCCTCCACTATCTCGCCCCCCACCAGGGCTCAGGAACTTGGCAGTGTCCCAGATCAGCTCTGTCTACCCAGCCAGGTCCTCCCAAGCACCCTAACACTTTTCTTTTCTTAACCGGGGCCAGATTAGAGAGCTAAGAGAGATGGACACGGGCTTGGGGGTAGTGGGGGGTGGGCCCAGGGAGGGAAGGTCTCTGGGCCCACCGGCCTAAGAGCAGCTCAGCTCACTTCTCTCTAAACCCCATGAATCATGGGTAATTGTAGCCTCGCCTCCTCCCAAGAGAGCAATCTCTCAGCTTCTGCCGGGAGAAGCGGTGGAGGGGGGCTTGGGGGGCTCTGTCTGTCTAATGAGCCTCTCACTGTTAATTAGAACATGCTCCCTCTTTTCAGGTTGCTGCCGCAGCCGGGCCCGAGGAGGGCCGCAGAGAGAGGGCCGCCAAGTCAGGCTGGGGGAGGAAGAGCAGCTAGCTGGGGGGCGGCAGTGCTGGGGAAGGAGGGAGCCAGCCCGGGGTGGGGGTGGCTTTCACATGTGAGCGAGGATTTCCTCTGATCCAAGATTTCCCAGCTGAGAATGTTTAAGCATTACGTGGAATGAGCCTACAGAACTTGGCAAGGGAAGGCTTCCAGGAGGCTTAGGAGCAGACAGTAGGGATGGGAGCGGGGAGGAGCTCGGAGATGCTAATGGCGGCCCCCAGGGGAAGCTGGCCTGCGCCTGGCACCTGTCGGGATGGGACCCCTGCATCTTCCCTGTGTTCCCACCTCCCTGTCCGCTGTCCAAAACACAGAAAGTGCTCGACACAACAGGGCACTGAGGCCTGCCTAGGAGTAAGGATGCTCTTGGGAACCTCTCTGGGCCCCAGCCAGCTAGGGTTGGGGGCTACTAATGACTCTGCTCCTCCTCAGTCACAGAGACTGCCTCAGGGGGAGCTGCTGCTGTGGGGAGCCTGCTTTGAACCCCAGATTGGGCTCCTCGCTGTCACCAGTGCTCCCACAGCATGCCGTCCACCGCTTCCTTGGAACCTACCCCTTTGCTGCTCTTGTGAAAGACCTGGGATAAAATCAAGGACTGTGAGTCCCAGTCTTGGCTGGACCGCGGACACACACTTAGGGACGTGTCCTTGGGTGAGTTACTTGTTACGGCTAAGCCTCAGTCCCCTCATTCCTCAAATGGGGGTAGCAGTAGTCCCTAGCTCACCGACATAGCCTGCAGATCTGGGGAGATAATGCATAAGAAAAGCTTAGAACCTCATCTGGCCCGGATTAGGGCTGTTAGTGCTACTTAGTACCCGCTGCATGTCAGTGCCCACCCCTGGAGTGAGCTCCCTGAGGCCTGGAACTGCGTCTTTTGTAGTGCGAAGGACTACCCCTGACTGGCATTGCCTTCACCATCATCTGTAGGCTGGCCCCTGATGCCATCCAGGGCCATGGTGGGACTCTCACCTTCAGAGGAAGAACGAGCCTTAGATATTCCAGAATAACTTCTTGTTTCTTCAATGAGGAAACTGAGACCAGAGAGTTGGAAACATAATCAACCACCTCTCCCCTTGAGAGGGTGATCACCTCCCGGATGAGGCTGGACCCCAAGGCTCGGGTAGGGGAGATCGCTTGTAGAAAGGACTGCTGTCCAAAAAAGAAAACATGACTTCCACTCAGGACCTGACGTGGGGTCAAGGCCTGGCTGCTACGGACCACCGCCACATGGTCCCCTGGCTTGGATGGCACAGAGACCATGCCATCTGGACATCCCACATGGGCTCCAACAGGGTCCTCCTCAGCAGAGGCACACAACAGGATCCGAACTCCTCGAGAGCAGGGATGAATGTGGAACTCACTTGGCTGCCCTATGCATCCTCTCCACACCACTTTCCTACAGAACCCCCTAATAGGACCTGCATGTTCTTTGTCCCCGGAGGTTGTAACCTCAAGGACCACTGTGAGATAAAGCGACAGAGCTGAGGGCGGAGGGAATGGAGGACGGGAGAAGCCAGACTGGAGGACCTCCCCACTGTGTGAGTATTGGGAGAGGCCTTGGGGGCTGGGAGACAGGGATGCCCGGGGTGGGGGGGCGGACTCATTCATTCTTTTGTTCATTCATTCATCGGTCTTTCATTCATTCATTTGTTTGTTCTTTCACTCCTGCGTTCCTCCAGTGTGAAGCATGTCTTAGGCACCAGGGACTGTGCGGGGTGCTGGGAAGCAAAGGTGGGCGAGAGCTACATATCATCTAACACACAGCTCTGAGGAGCGCTCAGTCCCCACAGAGACTACAAAGGTGTTCTGTGCACAGTCTGCTCGACTCCGTGACAGCCCTGAGAACCACATAGTCCCTTTATGGGTGGGACAGCTCTCAGGTGGCACAGAGTCTTCAGAGGGGCACTCCGTGAAAGCACACAGCCAGGCTCAGGGATACTGAGCTGAGATGCGGAGTATGAGCAGAGATCTCCCCAGTGACGTGTGCTGAGGGACAAGTGGGGAGTATTCCTAGCAAAGGAAATAAAATCTGTCAAGGCCCGGAGGCAAACGACAGCACAGAGGTCTGGAGCAAGGCAAGTGGGAATGGCTGGAAACCCACTTGGGAGCGGGGCAGGAGATGGAGTTGTGTCTGGTGGTAGGAGACCTTGGAGAAGTCTTTGTCCTGCACACGGAGCGGAGCCATGCAAGGCTTTCAGATAGATACCGTGATCAGATGTGCTCTCCAAGAGGGCTCAGTGGCAGCGTGGAGATCAGTTTGGAGGAAGCGCAGCTCCAAGTAGGGGAACGTGTGGCCTCCGCCGCCCAGGGGCTCAGGCAGGAGATGATGGTGGCCTGCCCTGGGGTGGGAGTGGTGGGGGTGGCAGGAGAGGGTGGGAATTGGGGAAATAGTTAAGATGTAGCAGCAGTGGAGGTTGGGTTGGAGCAGATGTGGAGGAACGAGAAGCTACAGAAACTGCCTAGGATTCTGGACTGGCTGATGGAGCAAGACTAGCAGTTGGTGGGCTAGGGAGAGAATGACTCTCCAAGATCCTTCCAGTCCAAGTGCTACAGTATTTGTGCAACTGGTGGGACTGACAGAATCAGAATACCATATCCTAGATCTCGAAGAAACCCAAAGCAGAGCCAGGTCCTGGCCCCAGGTCTCATGCCCCTCTCCCTCTTCAGCTCACTTAGTATTTTCCCCTTTTCATCCCTGAGCATCTTCTTCATGCCAGGCACTGTGTCGGGCACTGGGGATATAATGATGAATAATAAGTTATGCGTCCTGCCTTCAAGGAGTGGTCAAATCAACAGGAAATGAGGATATAGGACTGAAGGGCTATGACTGGGAACGGCTGGGTGCGGGAGGGTCACAGAGAAGGGACATCCAACACAGGCTTGGGAGGGCAGGGAAAGCTGCCAGGAGGAGGAAAGAGAACCACAATTCTGTCTCAAAGTAAAATAAAGAGTAATTGAAGCCAAGTGCCAAGTGAGGAGGGGAGCATGAATGTTAGTGGTAGAGGCAGAGGGAACAGCATGTACAAAGCCCCAAAGAGATAGGAGGCAATGGAGGCCCAGAGAAGTTAAGCAGCTTGCCGGAGGTCACACAGTTCATTTGCAGAAGAGACAGAAGTTGAGTTCAGTCTCTTATGAATGTGTGCCGCATTTTTAATCACTTTTCTCTAGCCCCTCACTTTTTGCCCTCTTCCTACCTCCCTCCCATCTATGCTTGACCCAGATACTCAATCTAGGGGAGTGGGCTGTTCCCTGAGGCTGGGTTCACTCAACACAAAGGCTCCTGTCACACCCTCTGGCAACCCTCCCGCACCTTTCCCACCCCACTCCTGTTGGTCCGACATGCAGAACCGTCTATCAGAATGATGTCCATTATAAAAAGGTCCATGATACCGATCAGAGCAACTCTCCATCTGCCATCGTCGCTCAGAATTAAACTAATTCTACCGCCCAAGTTGAAGCACAGGTTTCCCTCAGTTTTATTGGCCCGATACTCTTTAAAATGAACTACACTCTCTTTGGGGGCCAGTAGGGACCATTTTCTTCTTGTTACCTCACTCTCTTGTTGCTTTTCACACCATAGTTATCCAAATATTATTCACTCAATGAGCTCTTCCTATGTCCAAGACCCTCTGCTAGGTGCTGGGGGAACGGTACGAAGATGGATGGGAGATGGTCTCTGTCCTCAAGGAGCAGTCTTGTGGAACCGAGAAGACGTCTTCTCTGGGCCAACTGACCACCCACATCATACTGTAGTGTTCCAGATGGACTGTCTGCCAACCCCTGCCTGGGCATTCCCAGTAACACAAACTCACTACCTCACAAGCAAGGCCTTCTATATTTTTAACAGCTCTAATTGTTAATTGAGCTAAAAGCTTCCTTTCCTGTAGCTTTCTTACGTTAGTATCACTATTTTTGTCTGGAATGATAGAAAATATATCTAATCCCTTTTTCACATGCCAGCTCTTCCATATTTAAAACTTGTTTTCGTGTCTACAATTTCTCCATATGAATCCAGTCAATCCTCTTTTCCTTCTTGGGAGAACCTTGGAATCCTCAGCATTCTTACTTGCTTCTTAAACACAGCCCCAAGAATCAAGGACGGGCTCCAGACAGCGGAACTCCTGACCAGGAACCAGTGTGGGCCTCTAGCCAGCTGCTTCCTTATCCAGGGGGCTTTATCTACCCTCCTGTGCAGGCTGCTGGACTCACTTTGGCACCTGATTTCCTGGTTATTGACTCCTTTTGAACTTACAGTCAACGGAAGCCCTAAGGTCTCTCTCCCAGGACCAAGCCTGCCCATCTTGTACGAATGCTGTGGGCTTTTCAAAGCTAAGAGAACTTTAGATGTTTTTCCCTATTTCATTTGGACTTTTTCATTTAAATCTTTATGTCTGGATAAGATTTTTACAAAATCTTGGATTCTGTCACCGAGGTATTTGCTGTCCCCTTTCGGCTTTGTGTCATCAGAAATTAGTGCCTTGTCAAAACCTGTTGAACAGAACAGGACCAAGGACAGCACACCACTCACCTCCCCCAGGAACTGGCCTTGATGGAAAAACCAACTTTTTTTTTTAAGAATTCTGTTTGAAAAGAACCCACTTCAAACCCCTCAGATTGTTTTTCAGAGTCCATAGTCTCAGGGGGGTGGGAGGTTGGGGTACCAACTATTATAGAGGGCATGGCTTGCATGGAGCACTGGGTGTGGTGAAAAAATAATGAATAATGTTTTTCTGAAAATAAATAAATTGAAAAAAAAAGAACAACAAAAAAAAGAAGTTGCTAGTGCTCTTAGCAGGGACAGGGTTTTTTTTTTTTTTTATGTATGCAACTACTTTTACTTAAATAGGTAACATGTCTTGTAATGAATATGTCACTTTTCCCCAGCTTTATTGAGGTTTAATTGGTATACAAATAAATAAATAAACATAAATGATGCATCTGTTAAGTTTGGACATATCACCCCAAGCCAAGTAATAAACATATTCATCATCTTCAAAAAAAAAAAAAAAAAAAAAGAAAAGAACCCACTTGACTATATTGTCATCTACTCTGCTTCCTTTCTTGCCCACATATCGATCATGGGGGATTTTTTAAATACTTTGCTGACAACCAGATGTTCCACCTACAACTGACCTTGATGCAGAAGGAAAGAAGTGAGTTTGGTATGGTCTGACTCAGTGATCTTCTTACTAGCTTTCCTTCCCAAGACTGACTTTGCCCATTGAGTTAAAGAATGCTTCTTTAGAACCTACACACTGTAGAGCTAGAAGGGACCTTGGAGATGATTCAAGGTCTAATGCCCAATTTTGCTGATGAAGAAACCAGTGCCCAGAGTGCATAACTGGCATTCCCAAAGTCACAGAGTTAACGAGAGCAAGACCAAGGATTGGATCCTATGTCTCTGGATCCAAGTTCAATGCTCTTTCTTAACAATATCTAGTCATGGGGCGCCTGGGTGGTTCAGTGGGTTAAGCCTCTGCCTTCGGCTCAGGTCATGATCTCAGGGTCCTGGGATCGAGCCCTGCATCGGGCTCTCTGCTCAGCGGGGAGCCTGCTTCCCCTTTTCTCTCTGCCTGCCTCTCTGCCTACTTGTGATCTCTCTCTCTGCCAAATAAATAAATAAAATCTAAAAAAAAAAAAAAACAATATCTAGTCATGATGTTTTTCTCTAAGCATATGTACATAAGTACACACACACACACACACACACACACAAACACACACACATATACACACACGGGATTTGTTCTCCAGTAGGGGAGCTTTGGTTAATCCAGGGAATCCTCAATCTCCTTGGAGGAGACCGTTCTCTTGGCACCTCATTTTAACCTGTGTGTGCCTACACACGGAGCTTGTCCTTTGCATGGACACGTAAGCGAGGCTCTCTCTTCTTCCCCAGAGAACAGTGGGCCACCTGCCTCAAGGTCTGGGGGTGGGGCAGTTTAAGCTTCTGGCTCACGGCGAGAGGAACAGGGCCCTGAACACAGTACCGAGGGGACTGGCATTGCAAAGGTGTGACCCCTGCCATGGAGAGGCTGGTTCCTGACAAACTGGGCTCCAGGGAAGGGCTGAAGACAGCTCCATCTGGGAGAAGTCGTGGCAAAAGAAGTGTGCCTACAGCAGAGGTGGGCCCAGGTGGGGAGATCCCTGGTACCCTGGATAGTCCCCGAAGGCAGGGCCCCCTCACCACCCTTCCCGCCCCCCTTGGAGGCCCTGGGTACCTGTTTATTCTTTAGGTCAAGGGAGAGCTCGTAATCGGAGGCGTTAGGGGCGTGGGAGCAGAGCGCCGTCGCCAGGGCAGGCTGCTGCCGGCCGGGGGAGGCCACGCGGTGGGAGCCAGCCCTCGGGGAGGCACCCCCCGCCCCCGGCCGCTCCTCCTCCTGCTGCAGCTCCTGGGCTTGAGCCTTCGGGGCATGGGCACTGGGTCTGCCGGCTGCCACCGCCGCCGCTGCCACCACGGAGTCCTCCATGCCCCCACCGGCCTGGGTGCAGGAGCCATCGCTGTGAACAAAAGGCAACGGTGCTCGGTTGGGGGAGAGCGGGACAGGGTGCATGTGGGTGCGGGGGTGAGGAGAGAGACTGGGCGCTCCGGCCTGGCCTTTGGGGCACTGATGGGCCTTTCTGGCAGTGGGGACTCGTGGGGGTGCCTCCTGTCATCGCCTCTAGGGAGGGGCTGCCTTGGCAGGGGAGAGCTGCGGGCAAGGAGAGAGAACCTACATTTGAGAAGGGTAGCCCAGGAAGAGGGAAGAAGCAGCGGTGCTTAGAAGCAGTATGGCACAGTGGGGAAGAGCAGACCACCTGGGCTGGGATCTGGACTCTGACTTATCAGCTGCGCAAACCTCAATAGGCTATTCGACCTCATTGTACCTGTTTACCCATCTATAAAATGGGCACAATGATAGTACCTACCTCATAGGGATGTTGGAAGGTTTGAGTTAAAGTTCTCAGAACAGTGCCTGACTCATGGTCCCTCCTATATATCAGTGTTAAGGATCATCATTATCAGTCATCTAGCTCCTGGACCAGTGGCTTAAGCAGCTGGAAAGAAGCTGGTTTAGACTGAACCCGCTCCGTCTTTACACCGTCCCAGTAGCTGTGGGGGAAGGAATGATCCTTACAGGCATGATCTGGGCATGAAGCCCCTCCGGCTGGGTGGACGGACGTCAGCTCTTTGGGGCTGGGGCTATGAAGAGGAGGGTGCTTGCCCTGCAGGGTCTGGGGCAGCAACTGTATTTGACTCCTGGCCCCTCCTTCCTTCCCATGGAAATACCAGCAGGCTGGGCCGTAGCTGCTGTCCACCTCCCTGCTCAAAGCAGGCTAGAGCCCCCACACCCAGCCCATCCTGGAGAACTAGCACCCTCAAGTCGTCCCCCTCCCTGACTGGTCTGCAGGTCCTGCCCCTCCCTCAAGACCAAGTGCGAAGCCCCCTGTCCATGAAGCCTTTCCAGGTGACTCTAGCTGTAGCTACTTCCTCTGTAAGCACACTAGGAGCTGTGCTTAGCGAGTCTCTTCCTGGTCCACAGGAGGAGAAGCATTATGGCTACAGCATGGGCTCAAATTCAAGCTCTACCACCATCCAGCCTCAGTTCAGTTGCTTTTCCTCTGGGCCCCTCTCTGGTTTTCTCCTCTGTCTAGTGGAGCTACGCTTGCCTACTCTATGAGGTTATGGTGAGGGGGAAAGGAGTCAGTATGTGTAAGCTGTTTAGCACACTGCCTGGCACAGAGTCATTGCTTAGTAAGTATTAATTCTTATTTCCCACATCCATCCTGCCCTAGAGGCCAGGGCCTGTAGTCCGATTTATCCCTGCTCCCCACTCAGTGCTGGGCAAGTGGTAGGTGCTCAGTTCACACCTGATGATGACTGACCTGCAGGGAGGGCAAAGGCCATAGAGATGGCCCCCACAGCAGACAGAGATAGAAGATCAGGACTGGAAGGGACCCTGAGGCCCTCTAGTCCAGCCCTCCAATCTCCCTTTTTTACAGATAAGGAGCAGGGGCTCAAGAGGTGGGGTGGCCCTGGTCGGAGAGCCGGGCGACCTTAGGGCTTTCTTCTTCTGAGGCTTTGCCTCCACGGAAGGTGCCCCAAATCATGCCAAAGAAGAGACCTCTTCCTGTTGCTTCCACCCAACTTTGGAGTCTCTGGTACTAGAATAACCACGGGTGGGTGAGAAATCCTGTCGCTCCATCTCCATCTCTCCTCCCAGCACTCCCCGGCCTCATCACCTCCATAAAGGAGAGCTCTTTGGCTGGCCCTAGCCACAAGGAGCCTCAAATCCGCTAAGGAAATCATCCTTGTGCAAGTTTCTTGGCTCCATCATTTCTTGTATGGCCACTAATCAAGGTGCATAGCTGAATGGGCTCCAGAAGTCTGATTAGTCTTTTTCACCGGGATCATCAAGAAATTCTTTTTAAAACTCTGTCGTAGGACTTCCCTATTCTTTCTGCAGGGCACACAGAAATAGCCCTTCCCTTTCCTATCACAACCGGCCTCCAGGGGGCACCGTTCAGTCTCATCTGTCTCTCCTACAGACTGTCCTTGGTCCTCATGCCCAAGCCTCTTCACCCGAAAAGTTTTCCAGACTCTTTAGAGAACTGGTAGCTAGTAGGGCTACAAACGCCCTTAAAAGTAGCCCTTCACTTTCTTTTATTGCTGGAGTGTGCTTGAGAAGAGGTTCTGGGGAGCTGAGGCCTCCAAGTAGCAGTACTCAGCAGATGGTAATGGAGGCAGGTGGATAAACCCCCGGGGTTCCTCTTCCCTTGAGGAATAATCCAAGGCACATTCCACACCATCTCCTGGAAGTGCCCAGCAGTCAAAGCAGTGATGAACATGTATTGGCTTCCTTCTCTTCATCCCCTACTCCTACATTGGCGCTTCTTGGAGTCACCTGTCCCAAATAAAGTACTTGTGTTAAACCAAAACAAATGTTTTAAAAATAGCCTTTTTTATGGTCCACCCCTCTGGGTAGAGACGGACTCCACAGCCTTCTCCTGAACTCATTCATAGGACCTGGGAATTAGGAGACCCCTTATACTGTCATGTCCAGCACACACACGTACATGCATTTGTATACACACGTGTGCATGTGCGTGTGCGCACACACACACACTCACACACTCACACACACACTGACGCATACACAATGCTTCTAACTAGTTCTGTGGCCTTGGGTAATTTGTTCTTCCTTCTGGGTCGGTTTCCTTACTTGTCATTTGATGGGAGCTTACTTATCCCTGAGCTTAGAATTCTGGGAGCTTGGATTCCAGTGCCAAGGCCAGTCTACCAAGGGCCACCAGCCCCAAGGTTCCAGGCTCTCTGGCTGGTAGAACCAACTCTGCCTTTGTCCACTTCCATGCAAAGGGACTGAGAGACTGTGGCCCTCTCGGTATATGATGAAAGGTATTAGAAAGGGGATCTTGTCCTTGCCTTCCCTCCTTAGACTTCTTCACAGACGTGTGTGGTACAAGGTGGCTATTGGAGACCAAGAGCTGCTGTCATCAATATGGGCAAAGTTTAAGGTCATATAGTGGAGGGTAAAGAACATGGGCTTTGGTGTCAGGAAGACGTGGTAACGTTAGAATCTGGTTCTGCTACTTATTATGTGACCTTGGGCAAGTTACCTAACCTCTTGGTGGCTCTATTTCCCCAAAATGGGCATCTAAATAATTCCTTGCAAGGCTTCTGTGAGGAATAAATATAACTTACAAAGAACTTAGTGCGGTGTCTGGCACACAGTAGTCCTTGATAAGCGGTGACAGCTGCGGTGACTGTGTTCTGAGCTGGAGACCTACAGCATGGAGTCCCAAAGGAGTCCCCAGAAGAACAGCATGGAGAATTCCTGCGGAAGGGGTTCTCAACATTTAGCCTACCTCAGTCTTCACAAAACCGAAACAGTAGGGTTTTCCCATCAGATCTCATGGTCTTTCCCAGACCTCCAGGCCAGCTTTCACAAACTTTAGGGAGAGAGATGAAGGCAAACTGGCTTCCTGAGGCTTCCTCCTACACTTGGTCTCCACCCACCAGAGCAACAAAAGAGCCTCAGTCTTGTGGGGGGGGGGTCCAAATCATTGGATCTGTGACCTCTGAGGAATCCATACATATTTACCAGCTACAGGCAGCCACAACATGGGGCATGCCCTAGGCGGACATTTGTCCAGTGCTCCTTGTGTAAATTTGTCTTTTAGTTACTTTGTCAGGGAGCAGTAGAAGCCTGAGTACTTAAAACCTCTATGTGATGGCTAAGCATCAGAAGAATGTTCCCAGCCACAGTTTCCCTGTTTGTACCCCATTTGTAAACATGGTCTAAAGAAAGAGGTTGGAATATTCATCTTGGCTGTCATAGCTTGGAAGGACCGTCTATTTCACGTAGAGATCATCTACTTCAATCTTAGTCCCACGCAGAATAGAAGGCTATTGTTCCAGTGCCCAGAACATGACTCCGCTCAAGATACAGGCTGTGATCCTTAAGTGTCCAGTGCTGGCTGGGCTGACCTTACATCAAGAAACTATTGTCCCTAGTGGATCAGATTTCAGGCAGCCTGGCACTTGGACAGGAATTACGTGACTGGGATTCACTCAGTGACCTGCATAGCTTCCTGTAAAGAGAAGGGCAGGGGAGAAGGGAGAGGGATCCCAGTGATCTTAGCTCTCTTGGGCTCACTATTCAGCTGTGGGAGCAGATTCCTTGAATGGCAGCCCACTAGCCTAGAGAAACTTAGGGTCGCTGATGACATAAAGGAGACACTAGTCTCAAAAACCTGTCCTGGGTTGGGATGCCCATTCAAGAAGGTAAAAAGAATGTGGGTGGCACCAGAACAAGGGGGTCCAGTGAAGGCTTGGGTTGAGGCCATATGACATTAGGCCAGTACACACACAGGGACCCAGGCCATCCCCAGGGCTTATTCCACCCATGAGAACACAGGATGTGAGCATGACAAACGAAAGTCTTTGGGAAGTAGGGGGAATAAGTAGTTGCTCAGAGGAATACTACATGTGCCCAGGACCAGAGTCCTGTGTGTAGGAACTGAGCTTCACCTCAGAGAGGGTCGCTTACGTCGGAATCTGACTTGTGCTCAGAGAGATGATAGGGGCTTGGGGAGCATGGTGTATATATGACTTCCTTGGGGTTCCAGTGACCACTCCCTCCTGTCTATCATCCCTGCTTGACTTCCTAAAATGTAGATACTTTCATATCAGTCCTTGGCTCCAAAAGCATCAGTGACTTCCCAGTACTCCTGAGATAAAGTCCACTGGCGTGGATTCAGGAGCACTGGTGATCTCACCCCAACCTCCTCCTCCAGCCACATTTCCACCAAGTGACCCCCCCCAACCGGGCACACTGATACTCTCCCCAAATCTCCTATGCGCTCTCGGACCACTGTGCCTCTCACGTGACCTCCTTCTGCCTTGCGATGCCTTGTCCTATTCACGCTCCTGCGCTCCCGCCCCTCCTTTCCCTGCCTCATCAGCTCTTTCAGGACTCACTCATTGCCCCTGGAAAGAGTCGGTTCCACCCTCCAATGTGCTCTAATAACTCTTGGCATTTGCCTCAATTTCATCAACGACCGCTTTGTGTTCTAATCATTCATGGATGTGTCTCTCTCCACTAGACGACGCCACCTGCACCTTTTTATCACCGGCGCTTATCACAGTGGGCTGGCTCCTGAGACGTGTTTAATAAATGTTAAATGAAAAGATAGATGGCTGGATGGGTGGGTGGATGGGTATCGTTTAATCTCTCCTACTTGCCCAAGGGCAGAGGTACTGACCCTCCTTCAGGAAATGACTTGTTGCCCGGCTCTGGCAGTGTTGCTGGGGACTGCCCTCTGCCCTCAGCCCCAGCAGTCCCATCAGAGATGGTCTCAGCTGCAGGGAGCTCCTTGGCCCAAAGTCATGTCATTCCTGGGGCTGTCCAAATCCAATGACTGACTGAAGCGGGGACTATGAAGGTTTGGCCATGTTTACCCAACATGGGGCAAGTTTGCTAGGTCGTTCTCACTCCAGAGCCCCGCTGGGATTGGCTGAGGCCCCTGTTGGCCCTCCATCACTTGGACTTCTCCCTTTCCCCCATGCTGGGCTCCTGCCTTCCCTTCCCCAGGTGGTGATCCCAAGCGCATCCTCTAGGAGGCATTTAGGGCTCTCAACTCTGACTCTGCTTCCTGGAGAACCCAATCAAGGACCGATAACCGGCTTCTCTTTATTCTTCCTTTTGCTCTCGACAGCCAGAATTATCTGGGTCCAGCCTGCCAACCACCCTGTAGAACCTTTGCTGGTTCCTAAGACCTTTGAAAAAACTGTCTTTCCATAGAGTTCATGCATGCCAAATTTTACCTCCACACTCAGAGGCTTTATAGACCCCGTAGGGCCCAGGCTGAAAACACCATTCTGGAGAGAAGTTCATGGCTTATCTTCCCTATGCGGAGGACTAGGTCAAGGGCTCTAGGCAACCCCGGCCACCAGGCTATACCACCCACCTCTGAGCTTTCAGACCCTGCTTATTACTATCCTAACACAGATGACACCCTCCCTCACAGGCAGGACAGCGGGCGTGGAGTGAGGCCCCTGGTCCTCCAGTTCACTATTTGGCTGACTCGGGCGAGATGCCTAACTCTTCGGCACCACAGTTGACTCCAGAGAGTGAGAAGGAGAAAGTGAGCTCGTGGATGGGTATGCTGGCCATGACAGGAGCTATGGCCTTTCCGTGAGGACAGAGTGTGAAGGAGGGCAAGGGACCCCGGTGCTCACGTAGCCCCTGCCAAGGAGCTGACTCAGGTCAGCGAGTGTCCTCCCTGGTGACCGGGGGAAGGCCTTGTTGCCCACCACCAGGAGCTGCAGAGACAGGAGGAACTGGAGTGCTGCATGAGGGCTGGGAGAGGGCACCTCGGCCCACGCTGCCCTGCCAGAGGCTGGCTTGGGTGGGGGCCCTTGGCAAGCAGGTGTGGTAAGGAACAGGGAGGGCCCTGGAGACCTAGCTCCCTAGGGGTTTGTGGGTGTTGAGGGTTGCGGGGCTACTGGGGGAGGCTATTTTCCCCCTCTGTGCAATGGCTGGAACAGTAATTTCTAGATGTCGTGCTCAGAGGGTGTGGAAGGCTGAAGGACTCCTCAGGCAGGAAGAAACCCCAGAAGGCCTGACTGATTGCACTACATTAGCCCAAACTCTGCCAGGCTTTCTTCAAGCACTTCTGGAACAAAGAAACTAGGCATTTGGCCGACAAAAGCTAACAACACTCCTCACGTCTGAAGATTTCTCAGCCGCTACTAAAACACTCCTTTTTCCTCCCGTGTTTGAATCAATAAGGCGGTGAGGAAGGGTCAGAATAAAGGCGCCGAGCAAGGGAAGCCAAGGGTCCTCCGCGTCCCAGCTGCCCCTGGGGAAAGCTGGGGTGAGCAGAGGGCCGGTGCTGCAAACGAAGTCACTCTGTGCTGAGTCTAAGGGCAATCTAGAGCACGCTGCTCAGGGTGCTGGCAAGAGCGCGAGCCTGGGAGTCAAGGTCCAGTCTCACCTCTGCTGATGCCCCCTTCCCTCTCTGTGGCCCCCAGACCCTCACTGTACCATCCCTGCTCAGTGGCTGGGCTCTGGCTCCCCTGCCCTCAACACCCACGGACACAGCAGAAGCCTCCCCTTGCTTCTCTGACGTCATCAACTCCATACCCGCACCTGCCCCAGCCCATGGCTCCTTGACCTCCATTATCCAAGCTGGAGGCCAGGTCTCAGAATAGAAAGTCCCGGAGCAAGGCAGCTATGGCTTTCTGGGCCCATTCCCTTGCAGAAGCTGCCCTGACTTCATTGCCTGTGACAGATGCTTCTCCCTCCCCTCTCCCAAGAGCCCTGAGAGAGTGTTATTCTCTCTCCCGTTGGCTCCTCGGAGACGCCAAGCTTTGATCTCACAGCTGTTCCCCAAAGGTGTCGGCTGGTTCGGTTTGCCGGTGGGGGGTTCCCATCCAAGGAACCATGGTCCTTCCCTGGACTCACACCTGCCCCATATCCAGGCCCCTGTTTGCTCGACCCTCTCTCCAGGCTGGTCACAGGAGCAGCTCCGGCAGACCGTCCCTCGACGTCTACTGTGGAAACTTCCCCTGCTCAGCCCACCCCACAACCGATTTGCTGGGCACGTCAGAGCCTGCAGTCCTCCAGGGAAGCCTCATCTAGAAGTTTCCGCAGTACACCTTCCTCACAAGCTCCCAAGCCGGCCACACTGACTAACGCCATCTTATTGCCACTGGAATCCTGATAGTCTTGAGCATTTTATTTTCTCACAGATAGACGTAGATCTGGTAGCAACATCCAGCTCTAAGGACATCTTCCCCGCTCCCTGTCCCTTCCCCAAGACACAGCACACAACTTCACAAACGCACATTTCTCTTAGACCAAGCACAGAGAACTCACAGTGGCCCCAGACGCACTTGGGATCTCCTCACCTTTCCTCACGTGCTGTGTTAGTAAGAGAACAGGGTTCCCATGTCTGGCAGCCCCATGGCACCCGGCCCTGCTGTGAAGCTCTCACTGCCTCTAGAACCGTCTCTAAACACGCGGCCTGAAGTCACTGCAAAGCTGGTGCAGACAACTCTGGAGATTTGCAGCCTCGTAAAACTCGGGGTCTTATTTAATTGTTTCTTTTTTTTATGAGCCACTTTATAGATGCAGATAGGAGTAACATACATGTAAAGTCTAAAGAAAATTATTCCCTTGTACCCAGCTCGAGAAATGGCACAGGAGAAGCCTTCGTACCCCGTGTATTTCTGCTTCTCTCCTCAAAGGAATCTTTGTCCTGAATTTGTGTTTATTGCTCGCTAGCTTTTCCTCAGGGGCAGATTCCTTCCCTGTCTTTACGTAAGCACTGGTGGCTGCTTGGCAGGGAACCGTGTCTGCAGAGCAAGCTCAAGGGGGAGGCTCAGGAACATTCAAGATCCTGCAGACTCCAAGCAGGTCAGGAAGCCTCTCCAGGGGGTGATGCCCACAGCTTCATGCTGGCGGGACAGAAACACTGGCAGGGATCTGGCCACAATCCCAGGGATCCGGGAGCTGGGCGATACCCATTATCTCAGCAAGGAAGACTTTCAGGAAAGAGAATGGACTTGTTCTTTAAGGAACCCTGCTGCCCCCCTGGCCCTTGTGGTCTGGATGTGTCATCATCTTCGAATGGAACGTGGTGACTTCGGGAGCCATGCAGATGATGCTGGGAAAGGCGTCCTCGAGAAAGGCAACAGCCCACCAGCCGGCTGGGAGCCAGGCCTGGGGTGCATGTGCCTTTGGGGTCCCTGAGAGGAGGGAGCACAGGAGGCCGCAGCAGGGTTGGCCCGTGTGTTATCTGGGGTTGCAGTGCAGCAGGTGTAAGTGTGGACTGGGTTTGAATGTTGACTCTGCCTTGGCTTGCTGTGTGGCCTTGGGCAAGTTGCTTCACCTCCCTGGGCCCCACTTTCTTCTCTATGAGAGAATTGAGGTACGAATGTGTATGCAGTGCTTAGCTTTGTCCTTTCTTGGGATTTCCCACAAGCTATTTTTGTTTAAATAAGAAAATAGAAAGGAAAGTATCGTTTAGTTTCCTTATAATATTACAAAAGAATATGAGAAAGTAGGAAGGATGTGACTTCGGAATAAAAAACCGTCCTTGAACCTGAACTATCCTTCCTTTATGTTCTTGTACCAGAGTTCTTGAAATGGAGAAGTATTGTTCTTTTCTGTATGGTATAATTTCTGAAGCTCAGAATTAGAGATGATGCCAAGAGAAGCTCACCAGAGGTATAGGGGCTGGGAGGCAGCCGAACATGGTAAGTAAGAGATTAGAAATCAGACAGACTGCCCGTGGTTTAAAATGCAGCCACTCACTCACTGCGTGGTATTGGCCGGCACCTTGATGTCTCCAAGCCCATTTCCTCAGGTGTGAGGTGGAGGACCTACCACATGACTCTGTGGCGAGAGTTACTAGAACAATGTCCACAAAGCCTAGGGCACCTACTGCTGCTCCGTCCATGTAGGTTTCCTTCCCTAATCTGGGGGTGTCCTGCTTCCCCAGTTTCTGGCTCAAGAGTGATTACTCCCTGGAGAGCAAAGTCCTCATCCAGTTCCTCTTGGGTCCAGCAGAGAGCCCTGTGATGGTGACCTACACACACCGTGTGTGAGCACAGTGCATGCCAGAGGCTGGGCAAGAGACCATGCCTGCCTCTTCTGTAACCTCATGGCTGTAAAGCCCCTTTATTCTATCCTCCTCCTGTCCCACCCAGATCGCCCTGCCTCACCCCAGCAGAGCGGATGTTTCTTTGGTCTTGAGCCATTTCCAGGGAAAGATAACCTCCTGGCTTCTCCCAGGCTCAATACTGCCACGTGCCAGGGGAAGGGTCTCTGGTGGCCAACAGGTGCATATGGTAGTCAGGCGTGTGCTTTGCCAAACACAGGAGTCTTAGGACACGAGAGATGGAAATGGCCACATGGCCAGCAGTGGAAGACACTGCTCCGGGCATCCATGAAGCTGCTAAGGAACATGATTATTTCCCTATTTCCCTAGAGTCACCTTCCTTATCTTTTGCCTTCCTACTTAAATTTCTTCATGTCTAACTTCAATCTTTCTTGCTGTAAGTGTACAGTCACAGAATGGCCATGTGATTTCCCACATGCCTGTGGGTTTCGCACGTCATCTCCAGAAGTGTTTAAGATGAAAGGACTATGCAGGGCACGCTGGCTTTGGGAAGAAGCCTTGGAGATCCCAGCATGGGGGGCCACCCACCCCTCTGGGAAGAGCAGGGGTCAATGCCAGGCTAGAAACCTTTCCCCGAAAGGGTTCAATTGTTTCCTCCTCTTAGGAGAGCAGTCAAACTGTCAGCTGGCAAAGAATTTTCTGATAAAATGCCTCTGCTTTTAATCTCATCTTAGCCTGCACTGTGACAGCCTGGTGGTGGGTTAAATCATTTCCTCTCCTGCCCTGATGTCTAGAAAATCTCCTCCCAGGACCCGTTGGCCCTATTGGATTGGCATTCATGGGAGCCTCTAGCTTCTTTGATCTTTCGCCCAAATTGGTCTCTTAATTCTCAGAGTCCTCTCTCTCTCTCACAGATATTGGGCTCTTTCTAGCCAACACTCCATATGTCCCAAGCGAGGCTTGAATAGAAAGACCTAAAAAACCACCTCCTTCCCATGCCCGTCACCTGCCATCCAGAGGAAGGACTAGACCCTCTCTCTGAGGGGCATGCCGCATGCCTCAATGTCCTGTGTAGTGTGTCCCCTCCTACTTGCCATCTCAGGGGCTCTACCATTAGGCCCTCATCCCCCAAAGTAGTCAGTCCATTCATTCCCTCTAAATTTTTCCTAGTCATACCTGAGTTTCTAGGTCCCTTCTCCGGGACTCCTGAATCTTGATAGATTTCTCCCTCTCTACTCTTGAAAAATCCAGCTTTAAAATAGTTAGCATTTATTGAGGGCTTCCTATGTGCCAAAAACATTTCCATGTAGCATCTCATTTAATCCCCTCAACCTCGGAAGAGGCAAGTGCTCTTGTTACCCCATTTCACAGGTAAGTAATAATAACGGAGAATTAGAAAGTTGGAAGCAGATTAACCGAAGTCACAGAGTTTGTAAGTAGCCAGGTCAGGATGCGAACCTGGATTTGTGTCTGGGCTCTCACCAGCTCCACATTCTAGAACTTCCTTAAAATTTTCCTGAATTCATCTTTGAGCCCAGGGTACTACCTTTCCACTTCTCTCTTCCTCTCCAATGTAGAAGGGAATCCAAGAAAGTGCTCATCCCTCTGCCCTTGGAAAAGAAAAGGGACTCTCGTATTTTTAAGTTCCTTATTCATCGGTAATTATGTGTAGTACCTGTTCACCAATACTATTTCTCATTATGAATTCATAAATTCACACTACTCTATCAGTCTCTTATACATTTGTATCTGGTGAGTCTGTTCTCCTGAAAGCCAGGGACCTCAGGGTAGACTAATCACTCCTCCAAACCTGCCAACTCGCAGCCTCGATTAGAACCCAGAACCACACCGAGATGCTGCCAGTTCGCATGGGTGGTGGCACCGGGCACGTGGCCGAGGCAGCACGTCCCAACGGTGACAAGCAGGACACAGGGCATTATGTCACTCCTCGTTGCAGCCCCTCTCTGTATACGGGCTTGTCTTGATCTTTGTCCGTTTCTACCTTCCTACCGACACTTCTCATTTCTTGCATATGCTCGCACTAGTTTGGATGTGGCTGTTCCCATCTGCTCCTTAGGGTCCACTGTCTCCCCACCCCTCCACCTCTCACTTTGTAAATGCTCCCAGGGGCTCCGTGTGTAAGCCTATGCTGTCTCCGGCCAGGACAGAGTGTCTTCTTACAAAATCATGGTGCAGGGGCCTTGGGGATTAGATGGTTCACCCCTTGTGGGGTAGCTAAGGAAACTGAGGCACAGAGACGTCTGGGGGTGGAAAGCACCAGCTTTTCGGGAAGCCTGAGTTCTAGACCCTGTTCTGCACTTAAGCAGTTGACAGACCTTGGGACTCTGTTACCCCGTCTCCTATCTCTGTGATAACGGGTAGAGCCCCCATGGCCTGGGGTTCAAAAGCAACAGCCCCTTTCTTTCTGCTGCTGTTGGCGCGTCTCCCTGCTGGAGATAGCAGCATATGCAGGTCCTCCTTCACAGACAGCTGTCTTTCCTGTTTCTTCGATTTTTTTTTTTGCCATCATCACAAAAGAAATCTCCAAAAATCTCTTTTCTCAAGCCATTCCAAGGCCTCTGTCAAAGGCATTAAAGTCGTGAAGAATGTCTGATCTGATTAAATCACTCTTACTGCAGAGGAAGATAATTTCCTCTCTTCCGGTGTGATGAGACAGACTTAAAACCCTTTCTGTCATATATCAGAAACGCTTATTGAAATTATAAATTATTTTCATGGTCGTGTTATTGGTTGAAAGATAAATGAATAATGAACGATGACTTTTCAGAGGCAAAAACCAAACCAAACCAAACAGCGTAAGAGATGGTGAGGTTAGAAAAATCTCTAGGACTGCAAAGAGAGGTTATTCTTTCTGGGAGTGGAAAAAGAATACCCAGAAGACTCAAACGAGAAGTTTCCGGTAATCAAAAAAAAGAATCTGTTTCCCCCAATTGGATAAAACTCTGCATTAATGGGCACCAACTGAGCAGAGATAGTCAGACGTGCCTTGTGGTAGCTTTCATTTTGTTGTTCTGGGAGTATTGTCTTTAGTTATGTTTCTTTCTTTAAGATAATAAAGCCTAAATCTTTTCTCCCCCCATAAAAATCCTCTCTCCGCCACTTCTCTCCTCAGCTTGGTTGCTCTGATGTGTCTACCTCCCGCTGCCTGGAGGGTGCAAACAGCCTTGTTTGGAGGGTAGCAAGCAAAGGCCAGCCTTCTCGGTCCCCGAACTACAAGCCAGGGTCTCTGCGAGGAACCCCCTGGAAGCAGCCCCCTGGGGAAGTGGGAGTCAGATGGTCACTCCACCATCACGCTTTTACTTCCCATGCTGAAAACACCTCCCTTCTTGTATCCTCTGACTCTGGTCGCAGAAGCCCTCATAGATGCTTGGTTCAAATCCCGGTTTTGCCCTTCACCGGGTATGTGGCCCTCAGACAAGTCACTCATCATCTCCAATTCTCACTTTGTCTGTAAACCTGGGACTAATCACAGTTCGAGAACTTTCAGTAGGAATTAAGTAAGATCCTATCTGCCTAGCACCTCGCGAGCGCTCTATTCCTCACAGCCAGTATTTTCTTTCTTTCCCTCTCTCACGGGTAAGGGACACCAAACAGAGCGAGGAGGATTTCTCTACACCTCTCTAACCACACTGCTGACAGCAGGTTGTCTGTCTTAACTCGCAGCACTTTGGAGGTGGACCCAAGCCTGGCCTCGCTCACACTCCACGGCCCCAGCGCAGGCCTGTGGACGGGGAATTTTCCCAAGCACCCTCTGCTGACAACCTACGTCTCCTGGAGAGACTGGTCTTAGAGAGTGACTGGGACGGAACAGTACATAAGGAAATCGGCCTGGACAAATTCTTGACTCCAAACACGAGCCTCACATCGCAGCTGAGGGAAAAAAAACCCTCTGAATAGAAAGTCAAAAATCACAAGACAAAGCTTCCCTAATACTCTCTAGAATTAGGGGGAGCAGGTTGGGGAGGACATCCCCTACCAAGCTATCAAAGCATTTTGACATCTATTTTGTCTTTTGTGCCTCTGGCTGGGAAGATGCTGGTGGGGCAAAAAGCACAGACGGGTGAAGAGACTGGCCGTGTGGTTCGTCAGGAGACAGATTCCTCTAGCTCCAGGACTGAATTCTTCGGCCATCTTCCTTGTGCTTATCCTCAGGTATAAAGCCCGCCCAAGGTAGATTCTGCTGGAACTCCGCAGAAATCCTCGGGAGACTGGAGAACTAGGCAAACCTGCTCAAACAGCCCAAATAAGAAGAAGCAACCCCTCCCATCCCCCCGCTGCTAGGCACTTCCTACAAGGTTTGCTGCGTCCCAGGCCAGACTGAGGTCCTCAGTCACCAGGAATCCCACCTGAATCCCACAGTTGGCAGCTGCTCCATTCTAGGGCATCCTGGGAAGTGTCACAGCATCGCATTAGGTCGCATGATCCCGACCCTTGCGAAGGCCTTTGGGAACTAACCACTGGACACCCAAGGAGACTGGACAATTCCCCTTGGACTTGTCTGCCGTCCCACTGCCTTCCTAGTGTGCTGAGGCAGAAACCCCAGAGACCCCAGAGACCCCCCACCCCAGGCCTGTGAGGGAGGCCGAGTCTTCTCAGTGCTTCTCCAGGGAAGAGGGACGCAGTTCTGCAGCCCCAGAACGAGCCCTACCCCCTCTACCACGGGTGGGGCAGGTTCCTGGGTAGCCTCTGAGCCTGGGAGGTGACTGATGGAGCCAGCACGTGACGCCGAGGCTCCCTAGCCCGGCTGTTTGAAGACTGAACTGTATTGATCGGGAATTTAATTGCTCCATAATCTCTGAGTAAACACTGACTGGTCCATTGATCAAGCCCCAGGCCGGCTGGGAAGAGCTGAGAGGGAGAGGCCGGACAGAGACGCCAGCAATGCTAACGAAGGGTTCTCCCTGACAGCATCCTCCAAGGGAAGTCCCTTCCTCAAGGGTGGCAAGGAGCGCGACCTCCAGCAGAGCCCATGGCCAAGGGCACACACCAGCTGGCCTGGGTGATAGGTGCAGACCAGGGCCCCCAGGACAGGGTGGGGGATGGGATGGGCTGCTCCAGGGCTGGAGCGCTCCTGGGATGCGGTATACTAAGTGGGAAGTGCAGGCTACAGCAGCTTTTTCTCTTTTCTTTTCTTTTTAATGAGGGAAAATATAAAATCCCATGCCTAGAAACATAAAATCCTGGGAGGTTGTACCCTAATATGTTGACAGTGGTTAATTCCATATAACGGGATTCAATTATATTTTCTTCTTTACATTTCTGTATTTTCCACATTTCCAACAACTAGCAAGTATAACTTATAATCAGAGAAAATAGAGGTTATTTAAGATCAAAAGAAATGCCTGGAAGGATTTCTTCTGTGCTCTTTAAAAAAAGAAAAGAAAAGAAAAAAATTCTAGCAGCAGCTCAGTGGAGAGACGTTGCATTTTGGCGGTAGACCTGAGCTCCACCTGCGCCTCCAGAACTGACTGGCGCGGTCCCTCAGTCAAGACACGGGACTTCTCTCCATCCCAGATCCCCTATCGACAAAGGGGAATAATAGCTATCTCCCAGAGCTGGGATGAAATCTTGAGAGGGCTGAGTGCAGCATCCCCGGTATGTTCCATGAATCGTACTTTCAAGAAATATTAGTGTCTCTTCTGTCCTGGAGTAAGGGGTACACGAGGAGAAAGGACTGAACACCAGGGGTAAGTCAGTTGAGACTGCCAGGGGCCCCCTTCAGGGCCCCCTGGGGGTTGTTCCGTTTCCACCCTAGGTGTCCCTTCCTGAGCCCCCACGCCCACCCCAACGAGCCTCCTCTCATGACCCTATTAGAGACCAATCTTCCTCAACTTGGCCCCGTTGCCACCCAGAGACAAATGGCCTGCCGTCTTGCGGGATGCTGGGAGGTGGCTGGCCAGCCCAGGGTCATTGTTCCGAGTGTCACTGAGAGCCTGAGAGGGAGGAGAGCCACGGGATGGAAAGTAGGGCTGCAATTACTAGCCTATTCAGTTCCCTAGAATAAAGCCCTGGTCATTAGTGAGCAGCAGGAGGAGGCAGGGAAGGGGGATGAAAGAGCCTGGCAGGCACTTGCTGCCCCTGGCTGGCTGCTGGGGGCTGCACCACCCCCAGCTCTCACCTGAGCCTCGCTACCCAGCAAGCAGAGGCCGTTTGTTTGCCTATGGGTTTGCGAGCCTCGGCACCTTTCTCCGGTGGCCCAGCCTCAGAGGCCTCTCCAGGGACACCACTGCACCCCTGCATCCCAGTCCCTTAGGCCCAGCCCTTGGCCTCCTTTCTTGGGGACCCCCAGCTTCCTGGCTTGCTGTCCTTTGGGTCTCCCCACTTCTTGAAGCATCACTCCCTGGAAGGCTCCAGGTCCCAAGAGTTTCTCCTGACCCCATTCCCCAAAGGCTGCTCTGTAGGTGTCTGGGCAAGCTGTCCCAGCAGCACCCCTTCTCCCAGGGCTGGGGCTTGGCAGCCTCTTCAGGAGGCGGGAGGATTGTTCCTGGCCCGTCTCTCCGCGGGGCTGAGGGCTTGCCTCCGGCGGTGGTGGCCCCTCTCCACAGGTCTGACCCGTGGGGCTGTGGGTGACCAGCTGCCAAGCAGCCCCGAGGGGAGGAGTCCAGGGGCTTAAGGAAGGGATTCCTGTTGAGTCCCACAGCTTGTGTTCTGCGGGGAGGATGACAGACATCCCAAACTTGGCAATTTGAGGAGGGAGTCAGCTGTGAGGTCACACACCAAGGACGGCAGTGACCCTGACACCTGAGTGACTGGTGTAGCTTTCTTATTGGGGTCTCCTGTAGAGGCCAATGGACTTATCCCCAGAGAACTCCGAGGAGGCTGATTGGGCTGGAGCCTGGCTTGTCTCGGAGCCCTGTATCCCAGCCCAGGATCTCCCAGGGTGGCCCGAAGGGCTTTGTGACTCACTGACCCTGCATTTGTCCTCAGCCCAGTCTCTGACCTTGGCACATTCTCATAGAGAAATTCACAGGGAGGTCTGGGCTACGCCCTGGAGGTAGGGCACCTGGGTAAAGGAAAGGGATATGGGGCTGTGAAGGGGTCATGGGAAGGGATGTCAGGGATCTTATGGAAGAAAACTATCTCGGGATGGGATTCCCCCAGAACACCAAGAACAGACAGACTTGACTGACATATACACTGTTGGACTGTCAGAAAACTTCCAGTAGGCCTCCTCCCAGAGAAGCCAAGAGACTGACGTCACAAACACAGACAGACCGACAGACAGACAGACAGAAATATACTCTAGGAAACTACAAACCAAACAGACGGGACAATTTGAAATGACTGGGAACAGAGGCAGACAGCAGATGAAGGTCTGCACCGGCTGGGGGCAGGTCTCCCTGGCCCACAGAGAGGGGAAGGCTGCGGTGGGCAGTGCTCTCAGACCCTCCACCATCAAATGTTCTCCCACCCTCCTTCCCAGAGCACCCGCACCCCAACTTCGGCGCCTGTCCCTCCAAGGGGAAACAAGGAAAACAGACTTCCTACCCTCCCGCCCCAAAGCCTGGGGGGAAAAGCCCCTTCCCTTGATGCCCCAGCCCCCATAAGGGGGGAACATCCCTCCCCGGCCCCCAGCTCCCACCCCTCTCTCCCACATATCACAACAGCTCCTCCCTCCCCTTCCCACCAGAATCCCAGGCCTCAGGGTGGCCCCAGCAGGCAGAGGAGTGAGGGCACGGGAAGGAGTGGGAAGGATGAGAGTGAGAGGGGGAGCATGGGAAATGCTGGGGAGGATTTCTGTCGCTGGCGCCCCCCCCCAAGACTGGGCTTGAGGATACCCGGCCATCCGTCTTCACCGATGCCTAGTGCTTGGGTGTAATTAAACGTTCCTGAATTGAGCTGGATTGATGGGGTGGGAGGCAGAGTAGGCAGCTTCCCTCTCTTCTCCCTGCCCTACGAAGGAGGACATGTTGAAGATTCTGCTGTGTGTCTGAACGGTGAGAACTCATGGGGAGGGGACAGGGTTCTCCATCTCCATCTCCATCTTGCAGACCATCCCGATGCCACTCCACTCTTTGTCCTCATTCTTTTCCTCCTCCCCCCACCCCCTGTCTCATTCTCCCATTTCTTTTTCCTTCCAGTCAGTTTCCAGGCGAGCCATCATCCATTTGGGGGCATTACAGTACCCCACTAGATGGGGAGTTCCTCCAGAATCCAAATGGCCTTCCTTGTGCTTCTGTCCCCAGCAGAGAACTTGGCCCCCCAGGCCATGCCGGGTGCCAGCACAGGGCTTGGTCCTTCCCTTTCCCTTCCATCCTCCAATCTGGTCAGCCTCGGGGAGCAACCATGCCTCCCTCAGCCTGGGATTGAGGGATCCTGAAGGTGTGCCACTGGCTTTGGCTTCACTCCTCCAGTTTCCTTCTCAGAGTCCTACCTCCTCCCTGACCCTGATTTCCCGGTAGTTACACCTTTCTTGGTCTTATGTCCATAGCTCCCATTCTGATCACTATGGAGCTACTTTCCGAGGAACAAAGGAGGAAAGAAAGACCATGGAATCATTGAGTCTTAAACCTGGAAGTGCTAGCAGTAGGAGTCACGTGCCCTCGGGGCAAGTCTGGGCACTGGGACTTCCTGGCTGTGTGATTGCGGGCAAGGCCCTTGAGTGCCCCGAACCTCCCTCTGCTCTCACATGAGGCAGGGATAAGAAAACCTGCCTGGTCTAACCTCTCAGAGCAGCTGAGAGACTCCATAAAACGCTATGTCAATGTTCCTCCCCAGACAGATCACCCTCTTGATTCTACAGATGGGGAAACTGAGGCCCAGGGGAGCTAAGCAACTTGCTCAAACGAGTCCCAACAATAGAAGTTTGTCGATGGGGCAAATCCTGGCCAGAATCCAAGTGTCTTGACTGCCAGTGAAGTCAGAAACAAGTAAAGAAGAGAGAAATGTGCAGAACTGAGACAGAAATCTCGGTGGAAAGAGAACAAAGCTTTAATGAGCAGCCCGGAGTGCAAGGATGAAGACTGAGCGAGCCAGAAAAGAGGAATCTGGTGTTGGGGAGGAAGAGGAGAGCTGGAGGGACAGGTGGACGCGGAGGAAAGCAGACGAGAGCACGAGGAGGACGGACGACCAAATAGCAGGCGGGTGGACAGAGGGACCGTGCGTTCAGCTGCTCTGTGGCTCTCCTCCCCCTCCCCTCCCTGAGGAAGTGACTGGCATGGAACAGAAGTATTTCCCTACACTTACATTTCAGGAAAGTCTTGCGCTTAAGAAACCCAAAGGAAGAATCAAGGCGTCAGTCCTGAGATGTAACATATCCACAGCAAACAGCCCGGAGCTGATGTGTGGGGAGGAGGGGTCAGAGTGTGGGAAGCTGGCCATGCCGAGAGCTGCCTTATGGGGCTTGGGCATCCACATTTCCACGTCAGGGTCACAGGCAGAGCACTTGGGGACTCCCCGCCCTTCTGCCGGGGTAGGCTTTGCAAACGTGAGAACAATGATGGACAGACGCTTAGATGAATGGGGATGGACTCCCCGGTAAAACAAAAAACTTATAGTACATTTAAAAGCTAAATAGCTTTTTTGACAACTGTGACTATTTCCCACTGAAGCTGCTATGTTGTTGACAATATTGGAAAGATGCCAAATGTATGCCATAACACCCCTATTTTCTGTTTCATTAGACTGGCATGCTGTGCCTGTGCCAATCAAAAAAATATGTATATATATTTAGTTATATTACCCTAAGATGTCATCAGTGACTATTAAATGACCCGAGGGTTCCCTAGTTAAAAAAAAAAAATTAGTTAATTTTTAAAAAATAATAAAAGTAAGAGGGACCATGACTAACCCACAACTAGGTGAAGAAAGCCCGGGACAGCGACACGGACCCTCGACCTAACACTCCCCCTTCCTTCCCAGGTCAACGGCTATCTCAGTGAAGTGTTGAAATCCTGAGAATTAAACGTATTCATCTTGGCTCTTTTATGCAAGGAGAACGAAAGGAAAGCATCTATCTTTGCTCTGATAGAAAGGATGGGTGCTACCATTGGTTAAGCCCCTCCTGAGTGCCAGATGACCTATATGATGTTTTATGTATGTATATTATATTCTGCATAATCCAATTAATTACCCTGGACATTTAAAGAGATGCCATTTTATGTAGGCTGTTTGGGGGAAGGAGTCTAAGTTTGGAGTTTGAACCCAAAGGGTATAATAACCTCAAGAGTTGGGAATGGCTCATCTGGGGTCCAGAGGTCGGAAAGAGAAACGGAGGCAGGAGGTAAAAACAGACAAACAAGAACACAGGACTCAGAGGAAGAGGCGCTGTGTGGTGTGCTTTGCTCCGAGGGGAAGGGCAGTGGGGGTGGGGAAGGGAGAACAGTCACCGCGGCATTCCCACCTTTGGGAGGCCAAGTCAGAGCAGGCGGGCTTCTGTTCGGCATCGGCAGCGGGACAGCAGAACTGGTGTAGCACAGTCTCATTCCTGAGGACAGAGCAGAGGGACAAGGTCAGAGGTGGCTCGGCAGGCGGGGCCCAGCCAGCACGAAGGCATCCCTGCCCTGAGAACCCTTTGCCGCCGCTTGCACCCCCGGACCTCCCAACTGCTGCCTTTCCTCCTTCTGAGCACCCCCGCCCGGCGGTAGGTTCCTCTGCACAGGATTTTCCATTAATTCCGCACTATCTTTTATCATTATAGTTCTTTAAACCCTGTTCCCCGCTTCAGTCCAGCAAGGCGGAACTAGGTCTATTCATCTGTGATGCCCAGAACTGAACGTGTTTAAGCTGATCATAGGCAAAGATACAAAGCACTCTCACCGAGAGTTCAGTGCTGCCGGCTGAAAACCCAAGGCACGGCGCTTGATGAGGGATTTGTTTGATGCAAATGAAAAAGCCAACCAAGAGGCAGAGATAAAGTTTCTAGCGTCAACTCTACAGCTAGCCAGCTGTGGGACACCTCGTTCACCTTTCCCAGGTCTCAATTTATTTGCTAATGAAATAAGGAAGTTAAGCTACAGAAGTGGTCTTCAACCTCGGCTGATGATTAGAATCACTAGGAGACTTTCCCAAGCATCAACGCCTGCCCTCCCCCCCCCCCGCCCCCTGCAGCTCCCCCACCAAGGGACTGATTCTCTTGTTCTGGCCCTGGTTAGGGGCTCCAGGCCTTTTTATAAGCTCCCTGGTGATTTGAATGGTAGTCAGAATCGAGAGCCACTAGACTTGATGATTTCCAAGTTGTCTTCCATCATCAAAATTCCAGGATTCTAATATTTACTTTGAGCCACCTTGGGATTTAATATTGAAATTACGTTTGGATAAAATTATGTTGACATGTTGTTTCACCATCATGGAGTCAGAGAATGCCAGACCTGGAAGGGTCCCCAAAGATGACCTGAAAGAGGTGTTTAAACTCCTTTTAGCCTCAGAACACTTTGTCCAAACCCAATCTTCCCTGGAATCCCATTTTGGTTTTTGTGGGGTTTTTTTGTGTTGTTGTTTTTTTTTAAGATTTTACTTATGTATTTGACAGAGACCGTGAAAGAGGGAACACAAACAGGGGGAGTGGGAGAGAGGCAGAAGCAGGCCTCCCGTGGAGCAGGAAGCCTGACTCCTGGCTTGATCCTAGGACTCTGGGATCATGACCTGAGCCGAAGGCAGACACTTAAAGACTGAGCCACCCAGGCGCCCCTGGGATCCCATTTTGCAAAGCAACCAAAGCGGAAGAGCTCAATAGGGGCAGGAAGTGGGAGATCTGTGCCACCCCCTCACACCCCTGTCTTGCTAGCCCCAGTGTTGGTAGCCACCTCCCAGGCGTCTCTCGGGGGCTCCACGATTACAACAGCATGGATTAGAAACTGCATGAGCTCTTCTCATGGGAGAAAATAACATTGGAGCTTACCTTAATTTGACAAAAGTAATTCCAGAAAGATTTCAAGTTTCAGTGGGAAAAAAACAAAACAAACAAACAGGAAAAAAAACCCCGGGCAAATTTATAAGGAAACTTAGAAAGACAGTTTATGTGTTTGGGAGACTTTTAAAACAAAACAGGAAATTGAAAAGCCATTAAGAAGAAGAAATATATCTGACTACGTAAAATGAAAGCATCTTGTGTGGGAAAAGATAATCTAGTAAGTCAAACAACGAATGATTGAGTGGTAACATGATCGAGGGGTAATATGTATTTGCAGTACGTATGGCGGAAGGCAGTGTGTCTCCTACACCGAGATCTCACAGATTCATAATGTAAAGACAGACCCAGTAGAAAAAATGGGCAAAGGATATGAATTCCGGTTGAGAGAAGAGGAAACTCCAAAGAGCCAACAAATGGAAAGACGCTCTATCTTGCTAGTAAACAGGAAAGTACAAATGGAAGCAACACAGAGATACCATTTCCCATCCATCAGACTGGCAGACATTAGAAAGACAGTAGCTACAGTGGCTGGAGAGAACACGGGCAGAGAAGTGCCCAATCTACTGCCTGTGTGTGAAGCACTCATTGTGAATGTTTACAGCTGTTTTTTGGAAATTGAAAGGAACACAGGTCTTCTGACCTGGCGATCCCACCTCTGGAATTTTATACCAGAGAAATGCAAGGAACCTGTTCATAAAGGTATTTGTACAAAATATGGCGACATTGTTTTTAGTGGGGGAAACAGAGCAGCTGGGAATAACCCGAGTCCCCATCAGTCAGGGACTGGTTGAAGATACTGGGACAGTTTCATCCATCCCATGGAGTTATGTGTTCTATCTCTACATGGAATTATGCGTGATATCTCTTGGCTGGGGTTGATTTCCACAACATGTGACTAAATGAGAAAAGCAAGCTGCAGAGAAATGTGTATCATTTTGTAAAACAAGGACTCTTCTCCCCCAAATGCATATTCTATACAGTGTACTGTTTTTCCGTAGGAGCGCATGTATAACTAAGTGGTTTACGTTGGCTACCTCAGCAAGAAAAGAGCAGGACAAAGGAGATAAAAAAAGGGAAAGGAAAACATATGCTTGGTGTAATGTTAGCTGAAAATGTTCACTATAAATTCCTACTTATGGTATTACTGTAAATACATTAAAATTGAATATATATGTGAACAAGGACTAGAAAGTGTCAGAAACCAACAGAAATATTAATGTCATTTCAGGATGGATCATGGGAAATTTTCATCTTGGATTTTTGTTAATTTAATAAATTATTGATTATGGATTACATATAATCAATAGATTACAGACTAATAATTAATGCATCTAATATAGTTTCATAAAAGGGCAGTAAGGAAAATATTGAATCTGAACCCTCATTTCACACATGAGAAAACTGGACCCCGAGTGGAGAAGTAATTGGTCTACAGTAGTTCCCTGACCAAAGCCCCAACTCAGTCTTCCAGATCCTCTCACCTCTCCTACTCCAGCTCTGGAGTTCCTGGGGCAAATCAGAGCCTTTAGAGAATTTTCTGGATCCCAAATGTCACATGATAGCCTCTAAGTACTGCCCAGCCTGAGGAGAAGGGGAAGGAGGAAGGAGGAGTCAGGACAGGAACCAGAAAGGCTCAGAGCCCCAACCATGGGGAGGCAGGTAGACCCAGGGATGCAGGTAGCAGAGAACCTACCCCCCAGTTCCTGCCACCAGATGTACCTGTGCCCCAGGGTAGGTTCAGAATTTCAGAAAAGACCCCGAGATCGTAGGCAAAGAGGCAGAGCTTGTTCACCACCCATGGCACTGGCATTTCAGGAAGGAGAGCTCACTTGGATACAACCATAAGCCAAGTGCCTGGGGGCTCTGTCCTGACCCTGCCTCCACTTCTTAGAGGCACCCTCCCAGAGCTGGGAGCTGCTTCTCTGGCCAGGCACTCTGGCAGACTCCAGATGGTCCTCCCAGTTCCCCAGATTCAGCTGTATTGGCACATGCAGTGGGTGATGTAATCCTGGATATCCCCAAGACCTTCCGTACCCTGGGCTTGGGATGGCAGTGCTATTGGTGTTTGCATTCTCCTTTGGGGTTCCTAGTGATGAGGTCCCTCAAGGCAGTCCAGCTGAGAAGGGAAGCTTGCCGTCAGCCTTTTTTCTATTTCTCCTCTATCCACCTCCTCCCCCACAGGTCTCCTCAATCTGGGCCAAGGGTTTCCCCATTAGAACCTCCCTTCTTGCCTTCTCTTAGGGTTTAGTTCATGGTGAGTTATAAGTCCTGCTCTACCCACCTCTGACCAGCCTGGCCTCCTCCCTTGCCCAAGGTCAGAGTCCAAGTCCCCACGGTCTTAGTGTAAGTTGGCTGAACGTTGATTTTACACTCCCAGATGTCCTTCCCTCTACCCCAAAGGAGAACCCAAAAAAGCGATCCAAAGAATTCATTCCCATTAAAAATAAAGTTGGGGGTACGATAAGAAGAGCACTTCACCTCTTTGGCATCTTTCCCCCAAAACTATAACTCCAGTCTACCCATGAGAAAAACACCAGACACACCCAAATTGAGGACCTTCTACCAAATATCTGACCAGTACTCCTCAAAATTGTCAAGGTCCTAAAACCCAAAAAGAGACAGAAACTGTCACAGACCAGGGAAAACTAAGAAGACAGGACAAATTGTCCCATGGTACCCTGGCTGGGATCCTAGAGCAGAAAGAGGTTAGTAGTAGAAAAACTAATAGAATACAAATAAGTCTAGAGGTTAGCAGATAGATAGATAGATAGATAGATAGATAGATACAGGTAGATGATAAATTTGGGGTAGCAGAATACTAATAATTATATTTTAGTACTTCATAATGTTTATTATGTGGCACGGACTGTTTGAACACTTTGCATGTATTAACTTTTTAATTCTCACAAAACACCATGGAGCAAAACTTCCTCATCACTCTACAGATGAAGAAACTGAGGCATAGGGAGTTTGTGGACCACTGATGACATGTCATGCATTCAACCTATGCCTTAACCCTTAAGACAATTTTATAGTGTGTGTCATCATCCTCTCTTTTATAAATGAGAAAACCAAGACTCAGAGCAGGTAAATGACTTGCCCATGGTCACACAGCTAGTTAGTAGGAGAGCCTACACTCCAGGCAGGCAAGTTTCAAGGATCATGTCCAATTCTCTATTTCATGAGGGTTTTGGCCAATGGTCATTCATGGGTCCAACCACTAAACCCTGGACTGGGAGTCCCCAGTGTCTGGTACACTGTTGGTGCTCAATGTATGGAAATACAGAGAAGCATCACAGCAGGCCCTGCCTCAGGGAGCCCACCAGCTAAGAGAACATCCAAACTGGCAAACAATAAGTTCCTGTTTGATTGAAGACATAATGAGAATGTGGGCAGAGGGATCATTGCCTAGTTTGTTCCTCCTTGCCCAAGTCCAAGGCTTGTCCTGACACTGCCCTTGAGCTATTTCCCAAATCCTTAGCCCAAAGGTCATAGCCCTTTGTCCCTCTCTGCTTCCTTCTTTCCCAGCTTTCCCTGGGAGCACTGTCACCACAGCAGATGGACCATGGGGCACAGAGGCTGCGAAGAGGGGTGGGAGCCAGGGAGGAACAAGACAGAGTCCCTGGGGTAGGACCGTCCCAAGGCTGTTGCCAGCATGTCCCATCACAGTTTGTCCAGGTGAGAGGTGGGGACGTGGGCACACTGGGCCTCTGTCCACAGAACCCAGAATAAGGCTTTCTTCCCAAAGAACACCTGACATAAGGCCTTGGAACACTCCACTCCGGGTAAGGTTTCAGGGTCTATGCCAGGGCCATAGACTCCACAAGGTCATAGACCCCACAGATGGGTCACAACCCTTGTGTAAGTTCATCCTAGTCCCTTGCCTCTTGAAGCCTCGGCTTTCTCACCAGTAAAGCTAGGACAGTAGCAATACCTGAACCTGTGGTGCTTTTAGGAAAGCAAACACAACATCGAATGTCAGCTCATGTAGGTCCTCAGAACCTGCGTCTTGAAGGCTCCACACTGGACAAGCTCAGCTCCCTGTACCTGAGTCATCATCCCAGGACAACATTTCTGCATCCCCATCCCATCATGGTGGAAACTAGGACCTAGTGTAGAATGAGAGGAGGGCCCAGCAGGTTGAGCAAATCCCTAGGAGGCTGGATGATTCAAGCACCTAAGATCCAGACTTCGTCTGTCTCCCATTGCTACTGGAGAAGTAAAGAAAGGAGAAAGGTCTGCACGCATAGGCCTAAGCGCAGTTGCTGCACTTTGGGGTGAGAAGGACCCTTCAAGCTGCATTGAGAATGTGATCCAGGCCTTGGAATCAAACAGTCCCCAGCCCACTTGGGAGCATGAGCCTGAGAGGGACTTTCTCAGAGCCACCACATCATGCAAATCCAGAGGCACACTTCTTATTCGAGCCTGTGGGACCTGCCGCCCAGGGCTGTGGCCCTAAGAGTTCTGGAGCTGGAGGGACCCAAGGAATAGCAATAGAAAAGGAACATGACCCAGCCTCAGTATATGGTTCTTGGAATTCCAAATGAGGGAAGCCAGTTGTATCCAGGCCAAACATTTATTTCTTGTATTTTTAATTCCATGGCCATGACTTTAGGCAGAATTCAGTTCTACCTGGCTTTAGCAATCCAAAAGTGCCCCAATCTGATGAGTATTGGTAGGGTAGCTGGACCATGGGGTGGTCCAGTCCCAGAACGAGAATTTTGATGTCTTGTCTTATGCCATGAGCCTGGGATGGGAAGGAGCTTGGAGGACTCAGGAATGAGAGGTACAGAGTAGGGGCAGCTCGCTTAAGGAACTTCAGTACATCATCCAAGCAAGACAGGGGTTCAAGAGTCTTCATAGAAGGCAGCATGGACCTGAAGGAAGAGGAGAGCCTCAGGTTTGGCCAGAAAAGTTCCCTGTTCTTGAAAGAACTAGGAAGGAAGCTGTGGAGAGAGCAGTGGTGCTATCAGGGGAGAACAGGTGTCAAGCGGCCAGGGCACTGGGAGGGGTCGGAAATGGCAAATGCTGGCAGAAGCCAATTAAAGCTTTAGCCAGGGCCACACCCTTGAAGTTCTGGGGGATTGTGAGCCTATAACTTCCCACTCTATATTCAGTTTGAGACTCAGGATTCCACTGCTTGGCCATAAAAATAGTCGAGTGGCTTGGAAGAACTGACGGTATGTATAGCACCGCAGTAAGTGAGGCTGGCAAAGGGATTCCCAGCAGGAGACTCAAAAAGGCAAAACCAGGATCTCAAAGCGGCAACTTTGAATGAGGAATCCCCTTCTCTTCTTCCAAGGTGAAGACAGCAGATTTAACCACCAGTCCTTGAAATGAAACAACCAGGAACCTCTCTAAAGGACCTGCCTTGAGCTCCAGGAAAAGAGAGAAATCATAAAATCATTTCCTGTCACCTCCTTGACCCCCACCCATCCTGGGACCATCATCACCAGGGCTGGCAGAGCCTGAAGACCAGCCTCTTTTTTTTTTTTTTTTCTCTCACCTCCTCCAGGAAGACTTCTCTTATCTAAACATGATGAATAGGAGGAAAATGTCACTCTTTTTTTTCAGAGGTCACTCCTTTTCCTGGGGAGTGGGAAAGTAGCCAAAACAACTTTGAAAAACAAGAACAAGTTGTAAATCTTACATTATGTGCTTTCAAGACTTTAAAGAAAGCTACTAAAATTAGGACAATTTGGTGATGGCAGAAGGACGGACATACGGATGGATTGAACCAAATAAAGAGGCTAGAAATAGACTCAAACATGTATTAATTCTAATAGATTAATTCATGGTAAAAGTACCAAGGTAGGGGTGCCTGGGTGGCTCAGTGGGTTAAAGCCTCTATCTTTGGCTCAGGTCATGATCTCAGGGTCCTGGGATCAAGCCCTGCATCAGGCTCTCTGCTCTGCAGGAAGCTGGCTTCCCCTCTCTGTCTCAGCCTGCCTCTCTGACTACTTGTGATCTCTGTCAAATAAATAAATAAATTTTTTTTAAAGTACCAAGGTAATTCAATGAGGAATGATAGATTTTTTAATAGATGGTGCTGAAACCATGGAAAATCCATATGCAAAAATAAAATGGCCCTCAGGCCCTGTACCATATTTATATAAAAATTAATACAAAATGGAACATAGACCCAAATTAGCAGATACAAGTATAACTTCTCGAAGAAAACATAGGAGAAAATGTGTGACTTAGAAGATGCAGAGATTTCCCAGCTAGGACACATAAAGCACAGACCATAGGAAAAAAATTGATAATTTAGGCTTCATCAAAATAAATATTCTCTTTGAAAGACACTGTTTTTAAAAAAATGAATAATCCTTATAACTTAATAATAAAAAGACAAACAACTTTACAGAAAAATATACAAAATATTGGCAACAGATACTTCACAAAAGAAAATATATCAATGATATGATTAGTAATTAATGAAATACACGTTAAAACCACAGTGAAATGCCAGCACACACCTACTAGAATTAGCAACATTTTAAAGTCTGACAATATCAAGTGTTGAAAAGGATGTGGAGCACCTGAAACTCTTATACACAGTTTTCCACTTGTGGCAGAAATGTAAAATGGTACAACACTTTGAAAAGCAATCTGGCAGTTTCTTACAAAGTGAAACATACACTTACCACATGCCCCTGTAATTGCATTCCTAGTTATTTACCCAAGATAAGATAAAGCATAGATTGGCAAAAAACGATTGAGAGCAACAAATGTTGACAGCAAGAAAAAAACCGCCACCAACAACAGGGATTTCTACCCATATACATTCAATAAATCTTTGACAAGAGTGACAAGAACGCACAATGGGGAAAGGATATTCTCTTCAACAAATGGTGTTGAGAAAAGAGGATACCCACATGCAAAATAATGAATTTAGATCTATAGCTTACAGTACACAAAAACAACTCAAAATGGATGATAGACTTAACCTAAGACCTGAAACTATAAAACTCCTAAAATTAAAACAAAACAAAACAAAACAAACAAACAAACAAAAAACAGGGAGAAAGCTTCATGGTGTTGGTCTTGGCAATGATTTCATGGATATGACACCAAAATCCCAGGCAATGAAAATAAAAATAGACAAAGGGGACTACATTAAACCAAAAAGCCCCTACATAGCAAAGGAAACAACAGAGTTAAAAGGCAATGTACTAAATGGGAGAAATTATTTGCAAACCATAACATCAGATAAACAATTAATTTCCAAAATGTATTTTTTTAAAAACTCCTACAACTCAAGAATACTAATAACCTTGATTAAAAATGAGCTAAAGACTTAAATAAAACACTCCTCCAAAGAAGACATATATAGGGCCAACAGATATATGAAAAGATGCTCCATGCCACCTATCATCAGGGAAATACAAAACAAAACCACAATGAGGTATCACCTCACACCCGTTATGATGGCTATTGTCAAAACATATGTGTATATGTGTGTGACAAGTGTTGAGGAGGATGCAGGGAAATTGGAATCTTTGTACACTGTTAGTGGGAATGCAAAATGTTGCTATGGAAAATGGTATGGAAGTTTCTCAGAAAATTAAAAATAGAACTACAATATGATCCAGAAATCCCGCTTCTGGTTATTCATCCAAAAGAATGAAATCAGGATCTTGAAGAGATATTAGCACTCAAATATTCAGTGTGACACTATTAACAGAAGCCAAGATTCATAAATGATATAAATGTCCATCAATCGATAAACAGAGAAAATGTGGTATATATATTCAATGGAATATTATTCAGACTTTTAAAAGAAGGAAATCCTGTGATACCTGACCACACTGATGAACTTAAAGACATCATATTAAATAAAATAATAAAATAGTAAGTAAAATGGAAGGACAAATACTGCACGATCCCACTTACATAAGATATCTAAAATAGTCAAACTCATAAATTCAGAGAGTAGAATGGTGGTTACCAGGGGTTGGAAATTGCTAATCAGTGGGCACAAAGTTTTGATTCTGCATGAATAAGTTTTAGAGATCTTCTGTACAACTTTGTGCCTATAGTTAACAAGCCTATATTGTACACTTAAAAACTGAAGAGAATGAGGGCACCTGGGTGGCTCAGTGGGTTAAGCCTCTGCCTTTGTCTCAGCTCATGATCTCAGGGTCCTGGGATCCAGCCCCACATCATGCTTTCTGCTCAGTGGGGAGCCTGCTCCCCGCCAACCTTGCTCTGCCTGCCTCTCTGCCTATTTGTGATCTCTCTTTCTCTGTCAAATAAAGAAATAAAATATTAAAAAACAAAACTGAAGACAGCAGATCTCATGGTAATGGTTCTTACCACAATATAATAAAATACAACAAATAAAGTTAAATACCACATTTTGGTTTGAATATTCATTTCTTGAGTTGCATGACTACAATGAGTGGTTCCCACTCTGTGAGAATCTGCATCCTGGCCAGAGGAGTAGGAGTGGGACAGAGCTGGCCCAGAGTTAATACAAGGAAGGTCCGAGTACATGTTTGCCAATCATTGTCTATAAGTTGAGTAAACAATATATCCATACACAAATGGTCCATGTGTTCTAAATGTATATAGAGACAATTATTATCAATAAAATAAAGATGCATGCAAAAAAAAAAACCTGGTAGCAACCTAAAGGTCCACAGACTGGTAAATGGATAAACAAATTGTGGTATATCTATACAATGGAGTACTACACAGCAATAAAAAGGAGCAAGCTTACTCATACATGTGCCAACGTGGATGAATTTCAAAAGAGCATCATACTAAATGAAAGAAGCTAAACACAAAAGTCTACATGCCGTGTGATTCCATTTGTATGATTTTCTAGAAAAGGCAAAAACTATAGTGACAGATCAGTCTCAGTGATATGGGAGGCGAGAGTTTAAACTGAAAAGGGGAACAAGTGGTTCTCTGGGGGTGATGGAAATGTTCTATAGCTTGATTGAGGTCATGGTTACAGAACTGTAGACATTTGTCTAAACTCATATGCTTAAAATAGGTGAATTTCATTTATGTAATTTTACCTTAAGATGGCTGATTTTTTAAGACCAAAATCTTTTTCTCACCCTTCTCATATCTTGATACTTCATCAAGAAGCTTTAGAATAATTTCTTTTCTAACTTCCCTGCTCTCATTGGCTCCAGATCACCTAATTATTAACCCCCCTCCAAGCAGCAGATAAAAATAACGGATTGTTCCTTCCCTTCAACCACTAGATTGGATTTTCAGAAACCAGATGGCTCATGACTGAGCCAAAGGAGTCCAGGGGGCCAGAAACTAGGACAATGAGAAAACTGGGGGTGGGGATGGTTGAATGGGGGAAATTTTGGAGCTGGGCCTGGGGCTGAGAGCCCCTGAGAAGTGCTGGAGATGGAGCCCCAGCTCACCATTCACTACTGTCAGCCCTCAGGAAGGTCAAGTCATGATAGAGGAGGTTCTCAATCCTGCCCGTTTATGTCACTGAATTATAGGGATTCAATAAGATTTTGAATGGGAAACCGCCTTGGGAGAAACATAATAAACCCTGCACAGATGCAAAATCTTATAATGACTATTATTGGTATTATTAGACCTTGCCCCCGGGGCACTCAGCAACCACAGCGCTATTGCAAGAGGGGACCCACCAGGATGTCATTTCAACGGCCTCCTCCCCAGGCCCCCATCCCTTCTTCCCGTCATGGGGGCAGTGGAGGAAGGGGTAGATTTTCTTTGCTCACTCTTGCAATCTGCCACTGCAGTCTTCCATGGGAAGCTCTGGAAAGATCTTAATAAGGCAAATGCTTACAGATGTTCCAGCAGCCAGGGGCAGAGAAAGGAAGTGGCTTATACCTACTTACGTGCGGATTTGGCGAGCTTTCCACTCCATTCCAGCTAGAAACAGCGGACCCCACCTCCTTTCACGCTTCCTTCTAAAGACAACAGGACACTCTCTTCCTAATGGAAGGGGTCATCTCTCCTCCTTGCTCCCCTCCACAGAGCTCAGAAGGTCACAACCCTCCCTAACTGCTTGCTTGTTCACTTACTTTTTGAGCGCTGATTGCCTGCTAGGAACTTGATGTGTAATAATCATAAAACAATAGATCGGAGAGATAGATATTGTTATTCCCATTTTACAGACGGGTAGAGAAATTTGCTCACACGGTCAAGAGTCACACTGCTAGGAAGAGGTCGAGGTAGGACGTGAGCCCAGGGCTGGTCCCCAGCCTCCAAGTTATTTTATTGCCACAGAAGAGGCATGGTAACAGTCCCTTGTTAGAGAGCTGGGAGAATTCAATGAGAAAATATACCGGAGGAATTTAGCCCACAGCCCACAGTGGTATATAACAAATGGTGGTATAAAATTAAATAAATCCCTGAATGTGTTGTGGTCCATCCCAATCAAATGGCAAACTCCGTGTCCTGTGTGTCTCTGTAGCCCCACGCACACGCACACACACACCCACGGGGCCTGTTCCTTGTTTGCTAACCTGAGGACAAAGTCTGCCTGAGGCTGATACCTTCCTTTTCCCACTGTTATTCTGTTATACAATTCAGTGTTACCAACTGTAGTCACCATGTTTTCCCTTCGACCTGCAGGCCTTCATCTTGGAGCTGAAAACGCATGCCCTTTGGCCAAACCTTCCCTGTTTTCCCCAGACCCAACCCCAGCTTCTCTGAGTATGACTTTGCATCTGTGCGTGTGTGTGTGTGTGTGTGTGTGTGGTTTAAGGGATATCATGCAGTATTTGTCTTTCTCTGCCTGGCTTCCTTCACTTAGCATCAAGTTCCATCATAAATGGCAGGGTTCCCTCCTTCCTCACGGCTGAATAATATTCCCGTGGATATACACACTTTCTTCATTCATTCTTTTGTGGGGGGACACGTAGGTCGTTTCCAGGTCTTCAGCCACTACAAACAGTGTTGCAGTGAGCGTGGGCATGCAGAAATTGCTTTCTGATTCTGTTTTCATTTCCTTCAAATAAATACCCAGAAGTGGGATTACTGGATCCTATGGTAGTTCTATCTCTAACATTAAAAAAAAAAAAAAAAAAAGACGTTGTGTATTTATTTGATAGAGAGAGAGAGAGAAAGCACACAGAGGTGGTGGGGGCAGGGGGTGGTGAGGACAGAGGGAGAGCAGATTACCCGCTGAGCAGGGAGTCCCCATGAGGGACTCAGTCCCAGGACCCTGGGATCATGACCAGAGCCCAAATCAAGAGTCAGATCCTTAGCTGCCTGAGCCACCTGGGCGCCCTTGCTCATTTTTCAACCAGACGCTTGTTTTATTGCTACTGAGTTGTATGAATTCCTTATATGTTTTGGATATTAAGCCCTCACCAGACATATGATTGGCAAGTATTTTCTACCATTCTGTAGGCTGCCTTTTCACTCTGTTGACGGCTTCCTTTGCTGAGCAGAAGCTTTTTTGTCTGCTGCAATCCCACTTGTTTATTTTTGCTTGTGTTGCCTAGTGCCTTCCTTATCGCATCTACCGCGGTGGTGGGCACACAGTGCGGCTGTCTGTTCCTTCCATTTCAGCACTTCACAGTTTATATGGCATTTTCTGACACGTTGTTTGACCTCGGTACCACCTTGTGGGTTAGGTGTAGTTATGCCGCAAGGTCACGCAGCTGGTAAGGGGGTGGAACCAGCCTTGACCCAAGGTCCTCTGGTCCCGGGAGCATACCGGTGTGGAGCAGTGAGGTTGCCACATGATCTAGGGAGGAATTCCATCCAGGACCCTGATACCACAGGAGGCAGCATGGTTCCATGGACAGGGAACAGGCTTGAGGTTTGGGAAGGTGTGCAGTCAGGCACTACCTTTCCACCGAGTTGGCTGGGGGGTCTCGGACAGATTATCTGACATCCTGCAGCCTCGGAGTTCTCAGCGCTGAGCGGGGAGGGTCATAAAGGAAACCACCTCATAGAGTTATTGCGAAGATCCAACAAAATAACCCATGTCGGGGGGTTTGATAACCCACGTCTGGGGGGTTCAGTCTGTTAAACATCTGCCTTCGGCTCAGGTCATGATCCCTGCAATCAAGTCCTGAGCCGGGCTCCTTGCTCTGCAGGGAGCCTGCTTCTCCCTCTGCCTGCTGCTCCCCCTGCTCATGTTCTCTCTCTCTTTCTCTCTACGAATAAATAAATAAATAAAATCTTGAGGGGGGAAAAAAAACATGTCATGCTAGTGTGATGCTTAGCACGTAGCAGGGGTGAAATCAATGTCGCTCCCACACAGGGTTTTCGGGGCACGGAAAGTCCAGAGTCCAAAGCTGGTTTTGCCACTTTCTAGTTAACAGCTTGGCCTGCCTGAGCCTCAGTTTCCTCACTGGTAAAATAGGATCCTAATGGCATCTACCTCAAGGATTATGGTGAGGACTCAATGAACCAATATAGCTAAGGTGTCGGGAGCTGTGCCTGACTCGGTCGGTACACCCCTGCTGCTCCCAAACCCAGAGGGCCCCTCGCCCGGCCCTAGGTTTGCATGCTCCAAAGACTTGCGGTAATGTTGTAGGGGAACGGCACAGCCCCTATCCAGCTCTGATTTATACCGTTAGGAAACAGGAGGGAAACCTCATCTCGAGATCCCAGGTTGCTTCAGTCTCCAATCTCCAGATTCTGTCGGCCCTTTAGAGCCCAGCGCCGAGGTGTGACCCTGGCAAGCCTTCCCCTGCTGTTCTTGTGCCTGCCCTCCAGCCCCGCTGGCCTCAGCCCCTGCCCCTGTCCCTGCCTGGACTGGACCCGCTTGCCTCTGGATTCCCACACCAGCCTCTGTCAGTTCTCCTCCAAGCTGTATCCCCGATCCCTGCATCTCCCTACGCTAGAGTGAGCTCTTTGGGACAGAGCAGCACCGGTGACCTGTTCGCCTCTACCTCCAGGACAAAAGGCAGCCTGGCTCGTGGCGTATAGTAGATACCGTTTGATGATTCGATGCACGAATTAAGTCCCTATGACTGAGGGCGCAGGAGAAAAATGGGGAATTAAGCCCGCTTGTTTTTGAAAACACGTGCATTCATGGAAACAAAGGCCTAAGTACATGCCTCAGAGAACTGTCCAGCACCATTACTGTCTATGCAGGAGTACTGAGCCCTTTCCAGACATTGCCTCATCTTATTTTATTTTTTTTTAATTCTATTTATTTATTTGAGAGATAGAGACAGCGAGCACAAGTAAGGGGGCAGAGGCAAAGGGAGAGACAGAGGGAGAGGGAGAAGCAGACTCTCCACTGAGCAGGGAGCATGACACAGGACTCCATTCCAGCACCCCGAGATCATGACTTGAGCTGAGGCCAGATGCTTAACCGACTGAGCCACCCAAGTGCCCCTCACTTAAATCTTCATTTTACAAATGAAAAGGTTCAGAGAGACAAGATATTTGCTTACTATCACACAGTCTCGGCATCAACCTGGTAACCTTGGGGAAACTTAACTCAGACTAGGAAACTCGGTCTCTAACTTGAGTGCACCACGAGGCCCCAGCCTCCTCCTCCGTCCACACGCCCTGCCCCAGCCCAGTCCTGGAGCCCTCAGGACTTCCTCTCAGTCTCCCAGCCTCCTGCTGCCCTCTCTCCTTCCTGCCCAGCAGGGTGGCCCAGCCCGCAAGCCCACAGCCATTCAGTGGCCAATCTTGAAGCCTACTTGTTTGAGGTCCAGCTGCCTTTGCGAGGAGCCAGGAGAGCTCCGGTGCCAGGCGAGGTGGCTCAGCGGGAATTACAGAGCCGGGCGCTTGACTGCATCGTGCCAGCTTGCCTTACGAGAGATCTTTATTACCTAGAAGACAGGTGCCTGGCTCCTGGGCAAAGCCAGCTGGAGAGGATGGGATCAGGGCCATCCAGCCCATGCCTGCCACAGAGAAACACGCCTACACGGTGTTACTCCCCTTAGTCAATGGTGGGCAAGCACTGTTTTTCCCGGAACGGTGAAGGCAGATCCTGGTCGATAATAATGACTGCATTCGTCAGTGTTTCTGATTTACAAAACATTTTTGAATGTCCCGTGAATGGTCTTAGTGGATAACGGTAGTAAAAGTCATAATGCTGTATATTATAATTACAATAATTAATATTAATATTGATGCCATATACCTGATGAGGAAATTAAGGCTAAGGGAGTCTTCATGACCTCCTGCAAACCCACAGCTAAGACTAGCTCCATGCCATGTCCCACAACCCCATGGCAGGTATGTGCAGGAGAGGTGGCCTCTGGGCTGTGAATGGAAGAGCCTTGATTTTGCCCTCCATGGCACAGTCAGACTCAGAGTTACACAGCAACACAAAACCTCAGACAACCTCAGCCAGTCTCCAATCACACACTTCAACTATCTCCTAGCCAGCCGCTCTGTTCATATGCACCAACCCAAGTCACATACCCACAGCAGGAACCACTGCTACACACTAATACTCGATGTGTGGTAGACACTGGTTTGGGAGATGTAACTATACACACATGCCCCTCACTGCATACACACCTAAGTGTCCACATTCCTTAACACACATACTTCATTCCGTGAACACATCCAGTGCCCTCATAAAAATGCATGGGTCCTAAGTGCACCCCAAGTTACTCACTTAGTAGAAATTCCCCAAACCTATGCACACGCAAATACATGAATGCACACACACTCCCCCTTGGATATCGAGACATGCATATACACATGTATCTACAGCCCTCCACGTGCAGTCATGTGTGCACACGCACACACACACACACACACACACACACAGAATCGAGATGAAGGATGTTGTACCCCCTCCCGACCACGTGGGCCCTGGAAGGATATGATGTCCCATGGGGACCTACAAATCCTCCATCCGTGGCTACATGTGGGTGGCATTCGGCCAGTCCTCTAGCCCAGTCCTGCCTGGCATGACGGAGAGGAGCGGACCAAAGGCCAAGTTCAGAGCTGCAGCAACATGAACAACTGTCACATGGGCATGGTGCCATCAACCTTTTTGTCCCTGAACACTGAGCCAGGTTCCTGATCGGACCTTGCTGAGGGTAGACACTTCCCACACTGCAGAAGACTCCCCTAGAGTGGAGAAAGCTATGTCTGGGTATAAGAGGCTGAAGCTTGCACGAGGAACTTGAAGACCCCACTTTACTGTGTGACCTTGGGTGGGCCACCTCAACATCTCTGAGCCTCAGTCACCACATCTGTGAATGAGGGATAGTAATACCTTCCCTTCAGGAGTGTGTCAATCAAATGAGATGATAGATGTACATAAATGCCTCGCACACAGCAGAAATGAGTACATGCTGTTGAAAGACAGAATGAATGGGTGAATAGCAGATGACTGTGAACGGCACTCTAGGGCTCTCTCTACTGAAATCCCCTCCCTCTTCTGCCTTTTGAACCTCCCACTCTGGTTTCCAAAGTAGGGCATTGCATCACTGCCCTGTCTAAAGTTTTGCCCCCATGACTTCCTATTAGCCTCCCACTCCACGATTCTTCTGGAAGGCCCATCTTAACCTCCAACCCCACCTCCTCCATTCCCTTGCCTTCTGGCCACACTTTCCTTCTTATATTATTTGAACACATCCATTTCTTCCAGCCCCAGGGCCTTTGCACAGGATGTTTCCCCTTCGCATCTTCATGTGGCTCTGTCCCTAGCTTTATTTAATCTCTCTGCTTAAATGTCACCTCCTAGGTGAGGTCTTGCCTACCAAAACCACCTTCCCCCCTGTCATCCCCTTATTTTCCCTCTGAGCCCTTATGAATTTATATGCACATACAGTCTTGTTTAATATCTGTCTTCTCTTGAACATGAGCTGCACGATGATAGAGTCTTTGGCCGTGAATCCCCAGGACCTACAGCAGAGCCTGACATACAGTAGGTGCTCAATAACTACCGGCTAATGAACGTACAGATAGGACTCGAGCCCTTGAGGACCCTAAATAAATTTTCCATCCTTAAATAACAATAAGGTACTGAGCTCCCCTCTCTCCACTTCCTTGCTCCTGTACAGCATAGCTCATTATATTTTCATTTTTCCCAGCCCCCAGCTAGTCTAATTATTCATAGCACTCATGTGAATATTTGTGTATGCGTGTTGATAAATGAGTGAGCTTGGGCCGATCTATGCTAATGGTTCTTAGGCAGGGAGCAGGATTCTGAGCCCTTCATGTAAATACCCTTGGTCGCCCTCCTTCCACTAACTCCCAAGTGAATGACAGTCTCCAAGGTGAAGTCCACAGCAAGTGCATTCTGAAAAACTTCTCTTGGCCGCCCGATGCATGTTACCACATCGTCTGGGGGAAGGAAGTGGAGAGTGGAGGTGAAGACACCAACTGTCGCAATCACCCTGCTAGGGCTTGAATGTGGGCACCACCTCCAGTCACCTAACCTCCTCATGCCCCACCCCGCAGCTGTAGTGGGTATCAGAACACGTATCAAGAGAAGCTTGTAAATCACTTAACACAGCCCTTGCCCAGTGCAAGCTCATGATAAAATATTTGCTTCATTAAGTTATTGGGACTTTTCTCTAGTCAGTGATGCCACCTTCCTCAGTTTCCCTATAGGACTTTCTGTGGCAGACGGTCTGCGAGTGGAGTTGCCCATCATGCTGATGGAAACACATGTGCTATTCCTCCCACCTTCCAGAACAATCTTCTCTCTTGAACTCAGGGCCCCCTCCAGTTATCAACCCGCTCCTTTACTCTTCCTTATAGGAAAATTCATCAAAGAGTTTTCTGCACTCATTGTCTGCAGTTCCTCTCCTTCTGTCGTCCTTACACTTATTAGGGAAATTTCAAACGTGCATTTTACTAATCTCCTGCCCCAATATTTTTTGCTGGGGTATTTTAAAACATACCCCATTTTAGATTATTTTAGCTCGAATGTATCTCTAACAGGTAATAACTTTAAAAAGATATAATAACGGGATCATTATTATGCCTAACTGAATTAACAATAATTCTCCAATATTGGTGCTCAAATTTCCCTGATTGCCTTAAAAATGTCTTTTTACAGTTGGTTGGTCTGAATTAGGACCTACTCAAGGTCCACACATCACGTTTGGTTGGTTTATCTCTTTTCCCTTCTCTCCTAACCCCACACTAATCAGGCTTCTGCCCTGATTGTGTTATCAGAGCTAGGTCATTGATGACCTCCACGTTGCTAAGGCTGATGGGCAGTTCTCCCGGTCCTCGCTCTACTCCAGGGCTTATCTCTCTGTCCCTGCCCTCCTGGTTGAAACCCCTCTTTGCTAGGACACCACATGCTTCTCCAGCTTTTCTCTTGACACCGGTGTGCACTAAGTCTCCACCCCTGGTCCTCTTCAGTCTTCTTGCTCCTTGGTGATGACATCCAGTAAGGCTTTCAAAGCCTCCCCAAATGTATATCTCCAGTCCATTCCAAATGCCTACCAATCATCTCAACCTTGAGTGTCCAACAGGTATTCCGTAAGAGGCATTTCAAACTTAACATGTCTGAAACTCCTCCTGAAATCTCCCCCCACCCAGATCTCCCCATCTCCCCCTTCCAGTAACTTTCGCCCAAACTCTTGAACTCATGTCCAATCCCCCTTTCTCTTACATGCCACACTAATCCTTGGTCTGACCACTCATGGCCACCTTCACTGTTACCACCCCAGGTCCTTGCCTGGACTTTGCAACAATGTCCTGTCTTCTCTCCTTGCTTCTAGCTTTCTTCCTCTTCGGGCTGTTCTAAACAGAAACTCAACCCAGCAGCCAAGGTTCCTTTTAACCTAATTTTTCTTTTTCTTTTTTAAAAGATTTTATTTATTTATGTGAGAAAGAGCGCGTGAATGGGGAGAGGGGCAGAGGGAGAAGTGGACTCCCCACTGAGCAGGGAGCCCGGACCCTGGGATCACGACCTGAACCAAAGGCAGATGTTTAACCAACTGAGCCATCTAGGCACCCCTTAGCCCGGTTTGTCTTAAGGTCAAAATCAAACTCATCACAATGGACGTCAAGACCCTATCAGTGTGTCTCAACAAAGAACACTGGTATTTTGGACAAGAACATTGTTCACTGCAGGAGCTGTCCTGTGCTCTATTGGCTGGTTGGCATAGCCTTTGCCCCCAAATACTGGGGGAGCGACACCTCCCCCTCAACCTAGCCAGCCATTGTGGCAACTAGCATATCCCCACACATTTCCAAACACAGCCTGGTGGATCCCATTTGTAGCATCTCTTACAAGATTTGCTGCACCCCTGCACCCTCCCACTTTGCAACCCTCCACCAACATTTCTGATTTTGCCTCAGACTATCCTCCCTGGGTTCCCTCTGTTTCTGTCTTACTTCAACAACCAGGCTGTTCCCTCAGTCCCTCAAGGGGGTTTTGCCTCTGCCAGCCTCACTCCCCCACCCAGATTTCTCAGACCCCCCAACGCCCAGGCTCTGGGTCTTTGCCCAGGTGTTATCTTCTCAGTGAGAACTTCCCAGGACTCCCTGTTTGAAACTGTAATTCCCCTTTACTCCCAGGTCCCCTTCTCTGTTTTACTTTTCTCCGCAACACTCACCCCATCAGATGTAACCGATGTTCTCTTTCTTAATCTTGCTGATTTTTTTTTTTCTGTCAGCTTCCTGACGAGAGTTGAGGGGTTTTTTTGTTCACTACTGTACCCCAGTGCCTGGAACAGTAGGAACGGGCTCATGGTAGACGACTGAGTATTTGTGAAGTGGAAGAACAGACATATCATGACTATATACTTACACAGAGAAGAAAATAAGCACTTTTAAACCAAGGAATAAAGAATTGACTTCATTCTTAGCCAGGCCTGGATTAGGCTCAGCCTAAGGTGGGAAGTAGGGGGAGAGGTAATGGGAAACTCAGTTTCCTCCTCAGATCAGTTCAGGAAGACTTCCTGAAGGAGGTGGTGTTTTCGGACTCATCTTTGGCTGGTGGGAAGGAGACTATATACCTTGGCAGCTCCCCCAACCTTGATGTCTATAGGCAACAAAGGGAGCCAAGCTAAAAAAGTGGCGAAGACTCTTCAGGGAAGAAGGCACGCTTCCGGAGTCTTCTTTCTATGGCAACTGATCTGTGTCTGGAGGAGGCTGCAGGAGCACACCTCAGCAACTGGAGGGCCAAGTTCAAATGGAACTCCTAGGTCATGTCTGCCTACCCACCCACCCCTCAGAGAAACACCTCTGAATGATAACACGGCTGGGCTACCCAGAGCTTGCCTTCCAAACTCTCAGTAGGCAAGAAGGAACCTAGATTCACAGCCAATGGCATACTTCACAGCTATTAAAAAGAATGAGGCAGCTTTCTTAATACTGCATATGGAAGGATCACCAAGACAGATTATTGGGGGGGGGGAAGCAAGGTGCAGAACTGTATATATATATATATATATATATATATACATATATTTGTGTGTGTGTGTGTGTGTGTGTTTGCTTGAAGGTGCATAGAATAACCCTGGGAGGTGCATGAGAATTCGTTAACTTTTCTGGGGGGGGTGGTTTCTGGGGGGTGACAATGGGAATAAGTGCGTTGGAGGGATTGTCAATGAGAAGTCTTTCTGTTCTGAGCCCTCTGGAAGACACAGGGGGATAAGGAAGAGAGCCCTCTACCTTCGAAAAGCACTTTCTGGCCTCGAAGGTCCCCAAAGAACAGCAACTAATATACCTTCTTGAGTGCTCACTGCCCGCAGGCACTCGCCTTGCCTGGCGCTTTTTTGACCTGACCTCTTCATTTCCCAGCAGTCCTGTGAGGTTAGGAGTATGTGCATCCCCATTTCAGGTAAGAAAACGAAGACTGTCACTGCTGAGTATGGCAGCGAGCACGTGACCGAGTGAGGGTTCAAACCCAGTGCCACTTTCTGAAAGATTATGGCTCATCATAGGTTGCGCCAGAATTCTAAGGCTAAATGATTCTATTAAATACAATATAAACCATGGGAAGGCTGAGATACAGCTGGGATTCTCTTGCCCACGTGTCTGGGTACGAGGGAGACTTGTACCCAGGGGAGGTGGATGCTGTGTAGAAGCTGGACCTAGGTGACACCGGCCTGATCCCTGAAGTCGCCCATGCCTTCTTCTCCCCTTCTTCCCCCAGGTGAATGCACGCCCACCAGCCTGGGTTGGGGCCTACGGAGGGCTGGGAAAGGATCCGCGCCAGAGGGGAAGGGGGCGTGGAGCAATCCTAGTCTGGGGTTGGGGGCAGGCAGCAGCGCCTCGGGCGGCGGCGGCAGGAGCAGCAGCGGCCGGGTGGTGACGCAGCACGGAGGCCCCGACCTCCCGCCATGGCTCGCGGGAAGGCGCGGGCGGCAGCGGCGCCGGGGGGCGCTCCCAGACGCCGTGGGCGGGCGGCGGTGCGCACGCCGGGAGCAGTCGGAGGGGGCTGTGGGGCTGGGGCGCTGGGGCGGGGCCGGACCGCGGGGAACCGCCGCACTCGAGATACGGGTCGAGGCGCGGAGCGAAGCCAGAAGGGAGAGGGGCGGGGCGGCCCAGCGAAGGCCCACAGCGCGAGCCCGGCGGGGGCCCGGGAAGGCGGGCGGAGGGGGCGGGGGTGCGGCGGGCGCGGCCGAGCCCGAGCGCACAGGTGCCAAGGCTGCGCCTCCGGAGCCGGTGACTCAGCAGCAACGCGCCGGGCGGGGGCGGGCCGGGGGCGCGGGGCGCGTGCGCGCGGGAGGCGGGGCGGGGAGGGGGCAGACGCGGCTTCCCCCGGTCGGGGTGCCCGCCCCCGCGGGGGAGCGTGGAGCTCGGCGCTGGGCGGGCGCGGCGCGGGGGCCGGAGGTTCCATCGTGCTGTGAGCAGCTCGCCAAGTCGCCCACGCAGCCGAAAGCCCGGCTGCGCGCACCCTCCCCGCGGAGAAGCCCCCGGGGAAGCGGCCAGGGGAGGAAGGGCTTTCCCCAGGCTTTCCGAGCGAGGGGTTCCTGGTTCCCGACTTCTCCCTTCCAGCCTGCTCCCAGTTTTCACGCGAAGTCCGGAGGGAACCCGGTGGAAATTCCTGGCGTGCTTTAAAGCTGGAAACCCCTACAGAATTCACTTCGTCCCTCCCCCACCTGCAGGGCAGGGCCACCCTACATTGCAGGGGTCTCTTTTTCTCTCTCTCTCTTTTTTTGAAAGGGAGCGTGAATTCTCCCTTTGTCCCCCATCCTGACCTCCCTTCCTAAGGCTCTTACCATTCGGAAGTCACTTCGTAAGTCTAAGCCAGGTCCTTGATGCTGCCGCAACCTCTCAACAGCTCTGCCTCTCGTGGACTTAGTGAGTCTAGGGGAGACAGTCCAAGAGTGGGGCAAAGAGTGATGGTCCCCCCTTGATCAGGGGGAAGATCAAGGCCCAGAGAAGGGGAGGGGTTTGTACCAAGCTTACATTTGGGGTCTGTGAGGATGGCACAGCCATCAGGGCTGAGGGGCCTGGCTTCTGGGTCAGGGTCCTGCCTAGTTCTGGAATTCCCTTCAGCCTTCCATGACTGGCTCATAGGAGGGAAATAGCCCCAAGAATGTCAAAGATGCCAACCTAGCCAATTTGGAAGCATCCGGAACATCTCTGTAAAGACCAGACTATGCCAGGAAACACTGAAACTAGACACAAGCAAGAGCTTCCCAACCGCTTTGTAGAGTTTTTGTCGCTGTTGCCGTTTTAAAATAATCATTGTGTTGAATTCATGTGTTGAATGAAAATTGTGGTGCATTGGAATCATTTATCAAGGAAGAGATTGTGGAATTCCCTTGCCTCTCTGCCTGGGGTGGGAGTGCATTCCTTATAGCAGTGAGACAGCTGGTAGGACCTGACAGCTCCACTGCCCAGAGAGGTCATGTGGTGCCACTCCTTGGCCAGAGCTAGGCCAACTCCGGTCCAGGGAAAACCACAGCGCAGCTTTCCATGCATCACCCTGCTGCTGGGTGTCTGAGCTTCCAAACACAATACCTTCATAGAGAGTCTCTGATCCCTGACCCCTGCCCTTGCCCACCCTTCAGGCAACCTTCTTCCCAGGAGCTGGCAGCTTCCAGAAACCTGGTCCCCTTCACACCTGCAACGGGGTGAGGGTGGGAGCATGTAGACTTGCCCCATTTTACAGAGGGGAAGACCCAGAAGGAACTGGCTAGCCAAGAGAGACGAAACGAGTCATGCAGAGAAAGGAGAGAGAACCCAGAGTCCTGACTGTGTAACCAGACCACGGAGTCATGGGGAAGCAGAAGGAAGACCTAGGCTGAGTTTTGCCATAAGGTCCACACATCTTTTTATGGTGTGTGCTGTGATCCCTCTCCCCCACCCCTAGTAACACATTCACCCCTGCACAGCCGTCACCATGAACACATCTGATGCTTATACACACCTGCTCACCCTCCCTTCGGGGCCCTGACATTTCCCTGAACAGAGCTGACACTGCCCGGTCAAGAAATAGGAGTAAGAGGCCTGGAGCCTGAGGCTGGTTCCTGTTTCATCCCTCGGGCCAGAATCCAGTTCTCTCTCTCTTCTCTTTCCACCTGGAAACATGGCCACATCTTGGGCTTCCTTTCCCTCCCATCATCATAGACCGATTGCCTATTCCTGGTTCAAGCTTCTGACAAGGCCATGGGCCTGGGGCAGGGTCACTGAGATGAAACACTCAAAGGGCTTTCTCATGCTTAATCCTTAACACGGTTTCCCACACGAAGGACTGGACTGGTCTGGGGTTAGAGGCTGGCGGCAGAGGGAGAGGAGACCTTTGCGGGCTCCTGGAGAGGATTGGGGTGGGAGAAGCCTTGATGTGGCCCTCACTCCCCAGCCGGCCTTAAGAGCTGAGCCTCACATCCAGCTTCTCTCTTGTGCTCAGCTGCAGACTCCGGGCTTTGGGGCCTAACTAAGCACAACCTCCTCCCCCAGTAGAGATTCCCTCCAGCTGAGATCTTTTTCAGCCTGGACACCTTATGCTTACCTCCCTCCACCCAATGATTGCTGAGCCTGCCTGGGACCTACATATTAGGAGATTGTTTCTTCAAGCAGTATTTATCAAGCTCCTACTAGATGTTGAGTTAGCCCATCATCCCCCATTCTCTCCAGGCCCAGGTAACCCCAACCTCTACCACCTGTTAACGCTCCACCCACCTCTTCCCAACCTCACAGCAGACCCCAATAGAATCGTGTGAAATTTTGCCATCTAGAGAATTATTCTAAGATCCTAGAAAGGATCAAAAGAGATTACCCCGTATCAGGATGCTCCTTAAATTCCTGCCGAATGATTTTTACCCATGAAGCTCATTGGGCAAGTATCCCTTCTACAGCCAAGATAATCACTTTTCCGAGGCAAGCCAATGTGGGAGTGCCCTGGGTCCCCCCGCCACTCAGCTTGCCAGGTCCAGGCCAGGCAATTCCAAATCCCTGCAAAATATGGCAGAGATAAAAATCATTTAGGCTTTCAACAGCCTCCCCTGTGAGCCTTTCCACTCCTTCTGAGCCTCCTGCTCTGTCTCTTAGTCAACCAGTGCCGCCATGGCACCCTCCCTCCCTTATCAAATCCTTTCTCGGACTCTTTCATGCTGAAGTGTAAAGGCTGATAGAGCTAAATGTGTTGTTTTTCTCCTGTCCTAGGAGAATTTGCATTTTAACAAGGGGGATAACCTTGAAGTATTGAAAGGAATCTCTAATTGTGGAATTTCTGGCAGAGGCGAGTTATTCTGGAAGGCAGAGACCTCCCTGGGACCCCTGAGTTCCCATAACTAGCTGTAGGTCTGGCCCCGTACATCCACGGGACAGCCCTGACCAGCTACGGGGGCCTGTCACTGGATAATGTCAAGTGCACCAGGGGAAGAGTTCTAGGTCTCTTTCCACCACTAACTCATCTGGAAACACCAGTCACTTCTCTCTCTAGCCATAGTTGCCTCACGTGCCACAGTAAGTTTGGAGCCACGGCCCTTTTCGTACCTTTCCAGCTCTGACCTTTGCTTGACCTCCCAGCGGGGCTGGAGGACCTTAGCCCAGCTCTGAAAGCTCTCCCACCCCTGCAGCTGTGGCCTGCACAGAGCATGGGGAGGCGCTCGGACAGGCGTGCGTGGCCTCAGTCCACAGTCGCCTGCCTGCCTGCTGGGGACAAAAGGTACCACTCAGCATATACACCGGGCCTGCAGAGTTACATAACCCTCCCAGATGGGATATTCCAAGGAGCCACCGCAAAGCAGCCCGATCCTCTGCTGCGCCCAGGGCCACCCATGGCCGCCTTTGCCTGTGGTGGCCTCATAGCCACAACCGCCCTGGGAGGGAATGTCAGAAGCCCATTGTCTGTTCTGTTTTTGTTTTTTCTTAGATGGCATTTCATCTAAGGAAGTCTTAGGAGAAGAAACTCTTTTATCTAGCCTTGACCCCAGAAAGTAGACTCCTCCCGTAACCTCCCTGCCTTCCCCCTCAACCCATCACCCCAAGACCCACAACACATCAGGCTGTTCTTTCCTCAGGCAAACCCTGCCGGGCTTTGTTTTTTGTTTTTGTTTTTGTTTTCAACTTTCGGACCTCAGAAAGAGCTGCAAAGAACAGGGCTGCCCTTTCAAAATTCCCAGGATGGAAAAATTTGGACAAATGGATGTAGGTTTCATTCCAGGGAACTGGGACACATTCTCCCGGCCCAGACTCCATTCCCCTCACCTCTTACTTTTATCCTCGACAAGTTCATATACTAGAGGAGACTGGCTTCCCCATTTGGAAAATGGGCAAGATCATTCTTATCACCACGGGGCATTGGGTGATCCCTTTGATGTCCTCAGGAGAAGTGCAAACCATCTTAAAATGCAACAGAAGACATTTCAGTTGAGCTTAAGGAGGCATTTCTCAACAATAAAGTTGTGAGACCCCATCACAGACTACTAAGGGATGGTGGATTTGTCCTGCTTGGCTGTATTCCAAGGTAAGCTCTACATGCGTGCAAACGAAATAGCTTGGGTGCGCACTGTCCGAAGAGAGAGGGGCAGATAAGAAAAGGGCACATGTAGGAAGCTGGCTTGGAAGCAGGAAAGGGATCTTGAACTTGGTTTCAGGTCTTTCATTGTGGTCTGATTGGGGATGAGCCCTGGGTTCTTTATCTGTAGAAATGCTACAATGTCTTGAGCACTTACTAGGTTTCCAGAACAATATTTTAAAAATGATACCATTTAATTTTTAAGCTTTACAGCAACCCTTCAAAGTATATGTTACTTTTCATTTTATAAATGAAAAAACCAGAGGCTTAAAGAAGGTAAATAATAAGGTCTCACAGCTGGTAGGGCATAGAGCAGGACTCACACCCAGAGATGCCTGACTCCAAAGCCCATGTTCTTAACTACCTAGATCTTGAAAATTCTGTGATTCTTTAGTTCCTTAAGTTCCCTTCAGCCTGAAAAGTCTAAAAATTTCTCCCTCTTGCTGCTCCTCACCCTTTTTGTTTGTTAATGCCCTCACTTCTTGAAATGGAGATGACCGCCACTCTCCTCCCTCAAAACAAGAAACCCTTTGCTGCCTGGGTGAGAACCTGCCCTTTGTGCTTTTTCAGGAGCAGAGGAAGAAAGTGCTGCAGTGGCCCAAGGCTTGGAAATCCTGCCAGATGGCCTTGCACTTGGGGGTCTGCCAGGTGCAATGAGAGTGTCCCCAGGACCTCTTACTAAGAACCCCCACACCAAGCTGCTGCTTAGCTAATGTCCAGGGCCACTGAGAGTATGTTTGGGCCCCAGTGAGAAGTGTTGAGGCTCCCCAGCATGGTCAGTCTGTCTAAAAATCTTTACCTGGGATTTAAATTCAGGATCCAAGTCTCTTTCCAGACCACAGGTCCAGCTGTTGGACCCAGCTCTCCCCTCTTCTTCAGGATCATTCTCGCTTTTTTTTTGGCTCTCCCCCCACACGTGACTCCATCTGCCTTGTCTCGTAAGTGACCTTTGAAACAGGGGCCACGCAGATATCTGCTGCCTCAGCAGAGCCAACTACTGCTCCTCTTGTTGGGTTTCAAGCCAACAGGAGAATGTTCCAGGATGGTCTCATGGGGCCCTTATGGTGTTCGCTATGTGGGCTCGGGAAGGGCTTTGGAGTGAGGAAGGAGAACTCGAATGGAGCAAGGCACCGGGAGCTGGTGAGGACAGAGAACAGTGGGTTTTCCCAGAGGCAGGGGTGACTCGTTTCTCTTGAGCTGTGTTCTTTTTGGATGAAAGGGAGGAAGGTCTGGGCTCTTGGGCAAGCAGGGAACAGAAAATCTTTACAAGTGCCCACTTTGTACCAGCTTCTAGGTGAGCAAAAAGATGCATACTCCCTCCACTCGGTGAACCTTCCTTCTGGCCCCATTTTCCAGCTTACCAGCTGGAATTCCTCTCCTTGCTGGGGGTAGAGGAGAAAAGGAGTGTAGGCGGGCAGTTTGGTGAGCACTGGCCTTCATGTTGCTTCCTCAGCAAGCAGGCCTTCCAGCCACAGGTAGACAAGGACTCTGAGTGTTAAGGCTCTTCTTACTCTGCTGATAGGGTTTAGCCTGGTGGGAAGTGATTAGGGTTGGGGGTACTGTACTGTCGGAGGATGGAACAATATGCATATGCAGTACAGGTCATGAGTTGAATCTCTGGGTCTCCATCCTCCTTCCAGCTGCCCTTGGCCCTTACTCCTCCTGACATAAACCCTTGACTCCAACCAAGAAAACCTTCTCTCTGGGCTCTCAGTATGCGCCTCCTTGTCACCCTGTTCTTTTTTGATAGACTGAGCAGCAATCTGCTTACACTTGCTTGGATGTTTCTAGATATATGTTTCAGGTATGTTGACAGAGACTGCTTGCTTCTTTCCTGTTTTTCCACTGACAGACAGACCTTCACACTCTCTTAGTAGCTCTCAGAATGGGCCACATAGGAGCCACCATCTCTAGGCGGACGAGCCTGACTCAGTGGGGACAGAGACACCTGCTCCAATCAGCATTTTAGACAACAGGCTAAAAAGCGCATGATTTTTAATTTTTAATGATTGTCTGTCCTTCAGCCTGCAGTCATTATGACACCGTGGAGCTCAAAAAGTGACCCAAGATTTGTTTTATGCTTAAAGGGTGCGAGCAGAGGAAAGGAGACTTCGCTGGGCTGCGGAAGTGGAACCAAAGGAGAGATAGGAGGAAGAAAATACGGGAGAGAAAAAGAGTTTGAGGGGAGAGAAGAAAGGGGAAAGAGAGAAGGAAGAACAAAGAGAAGGGGGAAGGTAGGGAGGAAGAGAAAGTAGAAGAGGAAGATGAGGGACAAAGGAAGAGAGGAGAGGACAGGAGCTTCTGAGCCATTCAGACTTCCTGACTACTTGGAGGTGGGGGGTTTGGAGTAGGAGCTGAATTTGAATTATAATTCAAGAATCTTATCCAGCCTCCAGTAATCCCCTGCCTCGGGCTGGAGAACATGGGCTGTAAATGCATGGCTGGCTGGGTGGGCATACGTGTTCAGACAGAGAAGCTGTGGTCCCAGGGAAGCCAGTAGCCTCCGGTAGGATCATGTGCTTCCACGGCACGAAGTAAGCTTTGCCAGATCAGGCTGAGGCTCTGACTCCAGCCAGGAAAGGGATAATCAATTCTGTAGATGCTGTGAGCCTTGATTGAAAAAATAAAGAGGAGGAAGCTAGATAGCTGCTTTCATTAAGAGGCAAAAGCAGTGGGGGCTGGAGCTTAGCAAAAGCCAGGAAGCATGCAGAGAAAGAACGTTAACCCCTCCAGCGTCTTTCTTCCGTGATATCTTTGCACTCACCCACTCCTTCATCGTCACTTCCTTGGCCTGACCTCTAAGGCCACCACCTTCCTATCGCCCTCAGCTGAAGAAGAGAGAGAGGCAAGGCTGCATAATAATGCAGATCTGATGACAATTAAATGATGCATTGTTTCCTGGGCCCAGGTTCCCCGGGGCTCTTGCCTCTCCTGGATTTGGGCAGGAAGAGGAGCTCTGGGTACAAGAGACAAACTGTGTGGGAAGATAATGCGTCTAACACAGTGCCTGGCCCCATGTAACCCTCGCCCAACCCTCAGCAACCTCCCCAGGGCCCCATCTTTACTATAATGAGGCCAGAGAAGGGCAAGTAAAAAAATGAGAAAGGATTTCAGTAAAATTATGATCAGAAGACCTCATCTGCCATGTCTTCTTCTTACTTCAGCGTGCCCAGTAGAGAACTGATTCAGCAGGGAGCTCCCCAGAAGAAACATCAAGGAGAGGGCTGCTGGCTCTGTTCTTCCTCTCCTCACCTCACTCTACCCGTAAAGATCTCTGCCTGCTGGTTGCATCCAGCCCTGCACCACTGAGAGATATGGGCAGAGGAGAATAGCCATACAAAACGGGGGTCAGGGGTAGAATCTAGATGGGGCCAAATGTAATCAGCAACAGTGAGTCATTACTGAGGTTCTGTGGGGGAAACTTGGGTTGAAGTTCAGCGAAACAGTGGGGAGGAATGAGTGGCACAAAAGACACAAAAGGTGTTAGCCAGCCAAGATGTCCATGATTTCACATCCAAGGGGAGAGAGTGTTGCAGGCAGGAGGTAAGATGCTCTCTCTGTCTCTTGGTGTCCAGGCTCCGGGAGCAAGGGGAGACACTGGAGGAGCTGGAGGAAGGAGGGGGCTACTTGGGGTATTAACCTCTTAGTGCCTGGCACAACTTCCTAGGTGAGAGATTTTTAACAACTTTCACTCTCCTCTACCATTCTAATTATTTCTTATTTTTGTTTTGCTCCTATGGGAAGCAAAAACAGGACAAAAGAGAAGGAAAGATGAAGACACTATGGGCAGAAGAATTGGGGCTCTTCAAGCTACTTTGGGGGCCACAACAAAGTCCTTTTCCCAGAAAAAAATGATCTTTCCTCAACCCTTTTTGCTCATAGTTCCCTGAAGAGATGCAGAGAATGTGGGGAAGAGAAAGGAGATACCAAAGGGCATGAGGAGAGGAAGCAGGTGAAGAATCATAATTATCAGGAAGCTGTAGCAACCCCCAGAAAAACAAATGAAATAGGTCTTTCCCCCCTATTTAGGGGAAAGCCACATAACACCTTGTAAGAACATTGTCTGGTTGAATCCTGGGCACTGAGGGAAACCTGACTTTCTGCTTTTTATGTCAGATAAGGAAAGAAAACTGAAACTGAAGGAAGGACAGATGAGCCATTGGGGGAACTGGGGAAGAGGGCTTCACCTTTTGGGGGCTTGACACAATTGCTATAGGTCTGCCAAGTCAGATCATCCTGGGTCTTCACCCCTAGGAGACCATGGTTCCAGTCAAGTCTACTCTCTATGAGTTAACATATCCTTCCCCAACTTCTCTAACTACATAGATATGAGGAGAAAATGAGTTTTGAAGGAATACACCAAATCCCCACAAGTATCTGCAGACTTGAAACATGCCGAGACTAGATGAGATGAGATTCTTGGCTCTCCTCCCTGCTACCCCCACCCACCTCCTCCTGTAACATCACCATTGTCAGTGTCAGGTGCTGACTAGGTACTGATTTCCCCTGAGCCGTTCTTCCATGCAGTTCTCCCATCACCTGTATACTCAGAGGAAGGAAGCTGATATGTCACAGCCTGCCCAATACAGAGGAGAGAACATTCCAGTCCTCTTTCATCTCTTCTTCCCATGTCCCTGGTTCATAGACATTGAAAGTAAAGAAAGAGCTTGAGGTCCTAGAGTCCCTCACTGGGGGCTAATGAGTATCCTTCTCTCAGGACCCAACATGAGATTCCTAATATCACCAAATAACTAAGTGGAAACAAGAATGCAGTCACCAGCCATAACAGAGAGAGACTTAAACATCCAAATGCCAACAACTCCGTTTGCCGACTCTCTCTCTCATCATTGTTCCCCTTCCACAATTGCCAACCATCCTGCACAGAAATCCTCCTTGAGTCAGAGGGAAAGAGCTATAGCCAGATTGAGTCCTCATGCTGTAACTGAGTCCTCCATTGGCTTGGTGCGTTGTGTCTTCGCACCCCTTTGGTTCTGTGGGGATTCAGAAGAAAGATGCTCACTCAGGTCAGCAGAGTAAGCTTTCCCTAAGAGCCACTCCTGGCTTTGATCCCACTGCATCAGTGAAAGAGCTAGACTCATTCCCCTGGGAAATGTTTTCTCCCACCCTTTCTCTATCCCCAGCACCCCTGCCTTCTCACATCATTCCTTCTTTTCAGCCTTATCCCCTGCCTCCTAAATATTCTCAGACCCCAATTCTACTCTTCCTGGACCCTAGTCCTTTTAAAGCTCTTAACATGAATCTTTGCCAAGCCTCTGTCTCTTTCCATTCAAATAATTTTACTAGCTAAACTCCCTTCCAAATTCTTCTTAACTTAAAAAAAAAAATTCAGCTCTTCTTTTTTCTTTTTCAGTGTAATCTTCATCACAACTTCCTCCTGATCTTGTCCCCTTTAAAATCTGTCAGTTTCTGATATCCCCAATCACTTAAAAACCCATTTCTTCCCTTCTTTGCCCCGTAAGGGTCTGGATTCTCTCTTTTGCTCCAACATCCCCTGAAACCTCTCAAACACTGATATCAATCCCTCTTTCCCCCCAAATCTCCTTGACACACTTCTACCTCCAAACATCTTCTCATCTCTTCACTTCAGGTTGTCCTAGTCCTTCAGACTCTTAGGGGATCCCAATTGCCCCCTTATTTCCTCCTTACACCCATTTGCCTCCCTTTCTATCACTACAATCCGCCTCCCTTCTTCCCCACTCACTCGGGTCTCCTGCTCAGGACGCCCTTGCCGAGGGCGGCGGGGGATTTATGCTGAAGGAGGGTTCCAGCAGCAGTGCAACAACTCGGGGGCCGCTCCTTCTCTTTGTCGGCGACGGCCCCAGGCGCCACTGGGTGCTGGTGGGGCGACTGAGGTGCGTGAGCCCTGGTGCTGGGGCCCGGCTGGGGCTGCGCCAGGAGCTGTCCGTGGTGCTGAAGCGGTGGCTGCTCCGGCGCGGGCTGTGGCCCTGCGGGAGAGATCTGTCCGTGGTTCTGGAGAGGTTCCTGGGCCCCGGCGGCGGCAGCGGCGGCCGGGGTGGCAGGCGGCAGGGCTGGCGACGGAGGGATGAGCCCGGGCGGAGGCTGGGCTTGCAGCAGCTGCTGGTGCTCCCACAGGCTGCGGTTCTCGGCGCTTAGCTCGTCCAGCCGCCGCTCCAGCTCGTCGATGCGCTGGCGCTGGGTGTGGATGAGGCTCTGCTGGTTCTGCACGATGGCCGTGAGCTCCTTGAGGTAGAGCACGGCACGCACCGGGTTCTCCAGCAGGCTCTCCATGCCGCCCGCCGCCGCCTGCGCCCTGCCTGCGCCTCGGCGGGCGGCGGGGAGCGCGAGGGCGCGCAGGAGCCGAGCAGCCCCAGCAATCCGCTCGCCTCCCTCTCCAGCGGGCCCAACCTCCCTCCCCGCCGCCGCCGGCGCCGCGTCACGGCCACACAGACATTCACACACGCACCGAGGGGCGGGACCGCCGCGCCAGGGTCCACCCACCCACCCTCCCACCTCCAGGCTTCGTGAGGAGTCTCAGCTTCCTGCAGGGCTGACAGAGAAGGGAGATGAGCGAGGGAGTGGATAGGGGAGCAGGATAAACGAAGGGGACCAGAGATAGATAAATCGGGAGACCAAAAGAAAGCGGGTGAGGTGGACTTAGCGGTACTGGGAGAGTGCCGTGGGATGGGTAGAAGAAGAAAAGCAGATAAGGAAAGAGGAAAAGAAGAGGAAGAGGCCGGGAGGGGGGGTGGGCGAGAGAGAGAGAGAAGGTGGCAAAGGGAAGAGAAATATATTTGAAACGAGGAAGTCATGGGACTCTGAAAGGTCGCATTCTTTTTCCTGTGTCCAACCATCCCAGAGGTTATGGGTCATCTTAAAGGCCTTCTGAGAGAGGCCACACTTACCTCTTTTGTACTCAACAACCTATTCTGCTAGGGAATTCCCTGGGATACAAGGATCACAGAACTATAAGGGGCCCTAGAGAACATCTAGTCCTTCTTTATTCAGCCAAGAGGGAACTTAGAGAGCGAAGTCTGTTTATGCTGGGTTTTCTCAGGAAATGAGACCTCAGGACAGTCTCAGCCACTCTAATATGAACATTAACTAAATAAACCCAGGTCCTGTGTGTTGGGTTGGCGGCTCTGGGAATGCAGGAGAAACAATAGAAATGATCGCTGGTCCACCATCTTCGAGGCCCCGCCTTTCTTAACCCTTGACTCTCCCGCCATAAGGATGTATGCCCAGGTCATGTCTCCACAAGTAACCGGATACCTATGCAAGAAACCGGAACATCAGGACTCCCACAACCCTCCAATCCCCCGAATACCGTACCTTATATGGCTGTGAACCTATTCCCTCTCTTAACCCAGATAAAAGACCCACTCAACCCCCCTCCCAGCACGACTTCCCCACTCCTCTTTCCAGAGTCGGGGTGCCTCGCCGGAGGGTGCCCACCTCCTCCAGATGCAACTTTTCTGGTTCCCCTTCTCCTGAGCCCTGAAACTTCGCAGGAGAGCGCCTTTGATAAATCTTGCCTTGTGCCTACCTCGCCTGGTGTCGTGTTTATCTCGCCTGTAAAACCTTACACCGTGTGTCCTGGCTCAGGCTTCCAGAAACTTCTGAAGAGATCGTTCTATTAAACAAAACAAAACAAACAAAAAAAACAAAAAACAAAAACCCACAACATTTATGCCGTGCATTCTCCTACAAACACTGGGCTAGGTGGTGGTAAGATCGAGATGACTAGGATGGAATCTTTGGGTTCTTGAAACTTACAATTAAGTAGGTGAAACAGGTAGTAAATATTTAACTTCGATATATGGTTCTGGTTGTGTGTTATAAGATAGAAATATGCCCAGAGTACTACAGGAGCCCAGCAGCTTGGGATCTGGGAAGACCTTTTGGGGAAAGTAACATTTGAAGTGGAAAGGATTTTCCTGGAAAGAGGAACAGCAGGAGCAAAAGATCAGAGATATGAATCAGCATGGACTGAATCATTCATTAATTACTACAACAAATGTACATGTAACACCCACTAATTGCTAAGTAATGTACTAGGAACTAGGCAGGCTATACCCAGCATAGATAATAAGTTATGATTTCCATAACCAAGGAGATTATAATCTAGTACAGTAGATAAGGCATGCACCTAAATAGCTAAAATGCAAATCAGAATTTCTGTTAGAGCTCTTCAAGCCAAGTTTCATAGGAGTTCAGGGGAGGGAGCAGTTGTTTGACTCTGGTGGTCTGATCAGGAGAGGTGTTACTCAAGCTAGGTTCTGAAGGATGGAAAATTTCACCGAGTAGACAGAACAGGAGAGCAGAAGATGAAGAAGATATGTCAGACAGAAGGACAAGACTAATGGATGGAAATAGAGAACTTTGATTTAATCTAATTTGACAGAAGAATGACCTTTTCCTCTGGGCTGTGAGTGCTCTTACCATTATCTGTTATTCTCCTGTTCTATTCTCCACATGGTTGTTGTTTCCCCAGGGTAGGCGTATCTGTGGATACCACGTGTCCAGCGAGCTGGGTTAGCCAAGTCCATCTGGTGCCAGACTATAATGCCCTTATGGGAAAAGATATGTGCTCTGCAAATACATTGGTTTCTCTGTACCAGTGTATGTTTTTCTTTTGTTTTTCTCCCATTTATTTTCCAAGGAAACTTCCTTCTATAAAGAATGAGTGAAAGATCCTATCCATAGCTGAGCCAACAGTTGGGAGAGGATCCTTTGGTAGTGATCAGTATTCCAACTAAAGAATGAAGGTTGGGGGATGGAATGGAGGGATGGAATGAGGGCACACGAAAATTCAAACACTTTTCTTCTGAATTTTCTTTGCTCGCCTAGTCAGTTTGTTTTCCATGAGTTGGGTACCCATAGAGACAATACTATTTCTACAAATAAAATAGCCTGCAGCACAATTATCCATAGGACTTGTTTGAAATGCAGGTTTCAGGGACCCATGTTAGTCCTGCTATGTTGAAATTACTAGGAATGGGGACCAAGTACTTTCATTTTTTTTTGGCGCTTTTTTCCCGTTTATTAAAAAAATCAATTGTATTGGGTTACAACTTAAATGTAATAATATGCATCCACGTTGAATGCAAGATTTAAAGAGTTTTGCCAAATACATATACCCATGTGATCCAAATTTCCATCACTATAAAAAGTAACCTCATGCCCCTTGCAGTCAGTTGCTTTTAGCCTCAGCCTCAGTCCACCATTGATCTACTTTTTGTCAAGATAAATTAGTTTTGCCTATTCTAGAATTTCTTATAAATGGCAATCATAAAATATATACTCTTTGTGTATTTTTTTTGCTCAGCATAATGCTTTTGAGATTCATCTATTCTATTATGATATCAATAGTGTGTTCTTTTTTTTTTTTTTCTGAGTAGTCTTGTGTGGTATGGATAAAAACTGTAATTTACCCATTCACCTAAATGTGGACATTTTGGTTGTTTCTAGGTATTGGTTATTTTGAAAAAAGTTGTTGTGGATGAGCATAATGGACAAGTCTTTGTGTGGACCTATTTGGCGGGGAGAAACTCGAATTGGAATTGCTGAGTCATATACTAAATATATATTTAACATAATAAGAAACTCTCAAATTGTTTCCCAAAGTGGTTGTACTATTTTTTATCTTCACCAGCAGTGTATGAGAGGTTCAGGTGTTTTTACATCCTCACTAACACTTGGTATTTTTAGGCTTTTTAAGTTTTATCACTCTGAGTGGGTAGTAGTATATTAATATGGCTTTCCCAAATATATTTCTGTTGACTAACACTGTTGAGTTTCTTCTCAGGTGCTGTTGGCCATTTACCTGTTTTCTCTGCCCACTCATTCTATTGAATTGTTTTTCTTATCTATAGATTGTAAGAGTTCTCTATATATTCTGGAAAGCAGTCTTGGTCAGATGCATATATTACAAATATTTTCTCTAGTCAGTGGCTTGCCTTTTCACTTTCTTACCATTGTCTTTTGAATAGCAAAGGTTTTTATTTTGATAAAGAAAAGCTTATCATTGTTTTCTTTTCCTAGCTCATGCTTTTTGCATCCTATCTAAAAATTCCTTGCCTATCTCAAAGTCAAAAACATGTCCTCCTGTGTTTTCTTCTGGAAGTTTTATCATTTTTGTTTTTATGTTTAGATCTGTGATCTACTTTAGGTTAATTTTTGTATTTGGTATGAAGAGTCGAAGTTCATTTTTTTCTTTAAATATTTGACAGAATTCATCATTGAAGCCATTCCAACCTGGAGGTTTCTTTGTGAGAAGATATTTAACTACAAATTCAAGTTCTTTAATAGATAGGGGGTTTTTCATCCATTCTATTTCTTTGTGTATCCATTTTGGTAATTTGTGTCTCTGGTTGGCAGAATGATCACCCCAAGATATCTGTTTTAGTCTCCCAAACCTGTGAATGTGCTATAGTCTGTTTTAGTCTCCAAAACCTGTGAATCCTTATGTGGCAAAAGCAACTTTAAATATGTGATCAAGTTAAGGATCTTTTTTTTTAAGATTTTATTTATTTATTTGAGAGAGATAGAGAGGAGTGAGAGAGATCATGGGAGAGAGGAAGGTCAGAGAGGGAAGCAGATTCCCCATGGAGCTGGGAGCCTGACGCAGGACTCCATCCCAAGACTCCAGGATAATGACCTGAGCTGAAGGCAGTTGCCCAACCAAATGAGCCACCCAGGTGCCCTAATTTAAGGATCTTGAAATAGAAAGAGTATACTGAATTATCTGGATGGGTCCAATGTAATCATAAGAGCCTTTGTACTGGGGATGTGAGAGTGTCAGAAAGGAGATGTGACAACAGAAGCAGAGGTCAGAATGAAGCAATTGCTATCTGGGAAGCAAAATTCAGAAAATGCAGGTGGCATATAAAAAACAGAAAAAGGAAGGAAACAGATTCTCCTCCAGAGCCTCCAGAAGAAATGCAATCCCACCAATACCTTGATTTTAGCCAGGTAAAATGCATTTTGGACTTCTGGCTTGTGGAACTGTAAGATAATGAATTGTGTTGTTTCAAGTCAGTACGTGTGTCATAATCTAATGATGTATCCATTTCATCTGAGTTGTCAAACTTTTTGGCATGAAGTTGTTTATAATATGTTCCTATTAGCCTTTTAATGTCTGTAGGCTGTGTAGTGATGTCTCCTCTTTCATTCCTGATATTGGTAATTTGGGTGTTTTTAAAACTCAGTCTGGCTAAATATTTATCCATTTTTATATTTTCATATAACTAGTTTTTAGTGTCATTGATTTTTCTCTAATTGTTTGTCCGTTTGCTATTTCATTGATTTGCTCTCTTATCTTTCTTTTTTTCTACCTATTTTTGTTTCCATTTGATTTTTTTAAACTAGCTTCTTAAGATAGAAGCTTAGACTATTGACCTTGAAACTTACTCCTTGTTTAGTATAAGTACTTAAAGCTCTGAAGTTCCCACCCAGCACTGTTTTATCTGCATCCCAATTTTTCATATTTATTCAGTGCAAAATATTTTTAAATTTCTCCTTGTATTTACAAATCTTTCTATTATTCATTTCTAATTTAATTCCTTTGTGGTCAGAGAACATATCTATATGAGTTCAATCTTGTAAGATTAATTGAAATTTTTGGAACTTTTATAGGGTCTAATTTATGGTCTATTTTGATGAATATTCTATGTGCAGTTGTCTGATAGCTATTCCAGGTTTCCCATTATTAATATTTGCTTTTGTGGTAGGCAGAACAATGGCTCCCCAAAACATCCATATACTGTCACAGTAAACTGTGATTGTATTACCCTACACGGCAAAAGAAACTTTGCAGATGCCATTAAAATTAAGAACAGTGAGGGACGCCTGGGTGGCTCAGTTGGTTAAGCAGCTGCCTTCGGCTCAGGTCATGATCCCAGTGTCCTGGGATCGAGTCCCACATCGGGCTCCTTGCTCAGCGGGGAGCCTGCTTCTCCCTCTGCCTCTGCCTGCCATTCTGTCTGCCTGTGCTCGCTCTCTCCCCCCCTCTCTCTCTGATAAATAAATAAAATCTTTAAAAAAAAAATAAAATTAAGAACAGTGAGATTGGGGAGATTGTCCTGGATTTTGTCCTCAGCACACCTGTGCCCATTCTAACCACATGATTCCTTAAAAGCAGAGAACCATTTGTGGTTGTGGTCACAGGGAGGTAGGACTACAAAGGAATGGTCAGGGTAGTGTGATGTGAGAAGGACTAGACCTGCTTTGCTTGCTTTGAAGATAGAGCCAAGGAATGTGAGTGGTCTCTAGAAGATGGAAAAAGTAAGGTAACCAATTCCTGCCTAGAGTTTTCAGAAAGGAAGGCAGCCTTACTGACACATCGATTTAGCCTAGTGACACCCATGTTAAGTTTCTAACTTACAGAACTGTAAGATAATAAATTTGAATGGCTTAAGCCATTACATTTGTAATCATCCATTATGGCAGCCACAGAAAACCAATACAGCATGTTACATTTTTCCTCATTCTTTTCCTTTTAATCTATGTATGTCTTTAAATCTAAAGTTTGTTTGTTTGTTTTCCTATAGAATACATTTAGTTGGATCTGACTTTTTAAAAATCTAGCTTGAGAGGCAACTGGGTGGTTTGGTTGGTTAACCATCCAACTCTTTTTTTTTTTTAATGCTCAGTTAGCCACTGTATAGTAAGTGCATCATTAATTTTTGATGTAGTGTCCAGTGATTCATTAGTTACGTATAACACCCAGTGCTCATCACAACATGTGCCCTCCTTAATACTCATCATCCTGCTACCCCCTCCCCCCACTCCCTCTCTTCTGAGAGCCTCTGTTCTTTTCCCAGGGTCCCTAGTCGCTCATGGTTCATCTCTCTCTCTGATTTCTCCCCTTTCAGATATCCCTCCCTTTTCTATGATCCTCCATGCTATTGCTTATGTTACACATATGAGTAGAATCATATAATAATTGTCTTTCTCTGCTTGACCTACTTCACTTAGCATAATCCCCTCCAGTTCCAACCATGTCGAGCATCCGACTCATGATTTAGGTTCAGGTCATGATCGCATAGTTGTGAGGGCATGGAACCTGCTTAAGATCCTCTCTCAACCCCTCCCTCATCCTCCCCCCACCAAACCAAAAAAGAATCCAGCCTGACATTCTTTTAATTGGAGTGCTTAGATTATTTACATTTAATTTATTTATAAATATGTTTGGATTTAAATTTGCCATCTTGCTGTTTTATTATTTGTTTCATTTGTTTTCTGTTCTTTTTCACCTTTTCCTGCCTTCTTTTTGCTTGAATAGCTTTTTTAGCTTTTCTGGTCCATCTCACCTCCACTAGTGTCTTGTTGACACCACCTGTTTATCTATTTATTTAGCGGTTGCTTTGGGTTTACAGTATTTGTTGTTAAATTCTCATTGTCTATGTCCAAATGTTGTATTTCATATATAATATAAAAACATTATAGCAGTTTATTTCTATTCCTCTCATCCTCTGTGCTATTATCAGCATAGATTTACTTCTATATTTATTGTAAATTTCACAATACATCATCATTTTGCCTTAAAAAGTCAATTATCTTTTATAATTTTTTAAGATTTTATTATCTTTTTTATTTTCATACACACACACACACACACACACACACCATTTTGGCCACTTCCATTTCTATATAGATCCAGGTTTCCATTTGGTATCATTGTCCTTCCACCTGAAGAATTTTCTTTAACATTTGTTATAGTCAGGTCTGTTGGTAACATATTCTGTCAGGTTTTTTCTTTTTGTCTGACAAAGTATGTCTTCCCAATTTTTTTTTCAAGATTTTATTTATTTGAGAGATAGAGAGAACACAAGCAGGGGGATTGTCAGGGGGAAAAGAAGTAGGTTTCCCACTGAGCAGGGAGCCTGATGTAGGGCTTGATCCCAACACCCCTGAATCATGACCTGAGCCAAAGACAAATGCTTAACTGACTGAGGCACCCAGGCACCTCCATATCTATCTCCTCAATTGTTAGAAATTTCCTTTTCACGAATATAGAATATTTTACTTTGCTTTCTATTAGGCACTGAAAGATATCATTCCAGTATCTTCTGGCTTGCATTTTCTGGAAAGAACTCTGTGATCAATCTTCTCATTATTATAACCCGAAATGAGAAGAAAAATATTCAGTAAAACAAGATATGAAATTAAAGGTGAAGTTAGCAAGGATTTTAAAACAGCTGTCATAAATATGTGTAAGGATTTACAGAAATATAAGAATACAATGGGGAGAGAAATGGGAAATATGGAAAAACTAAATGGAAATTCCAGAGATAAAAATATAATATCCAAAATGAAAGTTTTACACGGTGGGAGTGACAGCATATATACAGTGCAGAATTAAAAATCAGTAAGCTTAGCGATACAGCAACAGAAACTCTAACCTGATTAATATCAATCCACATATTCCTGAGCATCAGGATTTTTTTTCCCAGTCTTTTTTCTCTTCATGCTTCAGTTTAGATAGCTTCACTTCTAGAAGTTCCATTTAGTTCCTTTTATATATTCCATTTCTCACCTCATTATGTTTATGTTTTCTTCTAGTTTGGGGTCTTACTCCCCCCTCCTTCTTCACATGTCTAGTAATTTTTTCATTTTATACTAGACAGTTTGAGTGCTGTCTATTGAGTGCTGACTTTTGTTTTGCCTTCAACAGCGTGGGACTGTATTTTTGCAGGTAGTTAAGTTACTTGTGGATCCATCAATGCTTTTAAGGTTTGTTTTAAGCTTTTTATAGGGCAGGTCTAGAATAGTTACCACTCTTGTCTAATCTATCCTTACTACTATGGCGAGATCATTTTGTCATCTGATTGAACATCATCAAGATCTTTGCAGTCTGATGGGTCAGAACTCTAATCTTTTCCAGCCTGTGTGAGCCCTGAACTTATTCATCTTAAAGCCCCACAGTCATTATTTACTCGGTCATGTAGAATTTCACTCTCTCTATATATATATGGCTTAGTGTTCAGCAACAGACTCAAGGAGGGTTATCTGCAGATTCCTAGAGCTTCTTTATATAACTCTTTCTTTTCTGATATTCTGTCCTGTAAATCCAGCCACCTCAGCCTCCTCCAATTGCTGTGTCCTTAACTCAGAGAGACCATCATGTTCTGCTTTGGCTCCCTCTTCCTGCCCTGGAATTTTGAAGGTTTCTCTAGGCAGTGAGCCAAGGTGATTGTAGAGCTCCCTAGTCTGTTTTCCTTGTCTCAAGAATCATAATCTTGTGCTGATAGTTTTCCAATTCCAGAAATTGGTTTTTATTTTTTTTTAAGATTTTTAAATTTACTTGACAGAGAGAGAGAAAGTACAATTGGGGGAGTGGCAGGCAAAGGGAGAGGGAGAAGCAGGCACCCTGCCAAGCAAGGAGCCTGATGCAGGGCTCAATCCCAGGACGCTGGGATCATGACCTGAGCTGAAGGCAGATGTTTAACCAACTGAGCCACCCCGGCAGCCCTGAAAATTGGTTTTTAAATATATGTTTATATTAGAATATAACAATTTTCTAGTTGTTGATATAAGAGGGCAAGTGCAGTCCCAATTTTGGCTTCTGGCCTTAAAAATTGGCCAGAAGACAAAAAACTACATTTTAAATAAGCACCCAGGTAATTCTGATATATTCTAAATGTGGAGAACTGGCAGAGGGAAATAAAAGTAATGCCTTACTTTTGTGTGGCATTTTCCAGCTTGCAAGTCCCCTTCATATGCAATATCATTTAATGCTCACATCTACTCTCTGAAGAAGGAAGGGATGGGATTATGATTCCCTTCCTAGGGTACAAAATTTGAGGCCCAAGAATGTTGTGATTCCATAACACGGTTGGTATATAGGACAGCTGGAGCTGGAATTCTACTCCTCAGAACCTAACGCATAGACTCATCTCCCATACGTTGTGAGAAGAGAGGAGCCCTGGAAAAGACAAGCCGAAGAGTAAACTTGGACTTACCTTTCCCTGAACCATGCCGTCTGTTTGCTCTCCAGTGCTCAGGCTGTTCTTCCTCTGCCACTGCGTTCTAGCCTGTCTTCCAGCATTAGGTCCCATCATTTCTCCTAATAAATGATGGGTCCCAGCCAGACTGGACTATTTACTCCTTCTGAAATCCAACAAAACCCTTTCTTGTACTTTCTACTCCAGCTAAAGTGGCTTTCTCACCCTGAGTCCCTGCATGTCCAAATCCTGTCCCACCGGGGCTCAGTAAAAATGCCACTTATGCCATGAGTATCTCCCATTTGTCCTTCTTTCTTTAGATTCTCAAAGCACCTTATCTATGTGTCTTTCCCTGGCATTCGCTACTCTCTTTGTTGCATAGTTACCCATATAGGTGTTTTCTCCTCCTACACTGCAGTCTCTGAAGAGGAAGAGTTAATATCCCTCTGAAACGAATAATATGCTATATGTTAATTAATTACATTTAGATAAAATAAAATTTAAAGAAAGTTAGTGCCTTATAAATCTGGGCACCCACCCCATGTCCCTACCTACACTAATCCCAGGGCCTTGGGCGCAATGGATGTTCAAAGAATATATGTTTAATAAAAGAAGTGTGGTGGTGGGGAGAGAGATTAATGAGCAATTATACCTAGTTGTAGGGAAGAATTCAGCCATAGAAAATGGCACTTTACCCCTCTGGGCCTCAGATGTCTCTCTTTTAAAATGACGTGGTGGCGCCTTGGTTATACTCTGTGTGTGTGTGTGTGTGTGTGTGTGTGTGCGTGTGTACTTTTCTACATGCATCTATGTAATCAACAATAAAATGTTCAAAAACGATTGTAGAACAAAACCATTTCTACATTTCCCCCTAACTATGACATATACATCTGTAAGGTCATAATTCTAGGGCAATTTTATGGAAGCAGAAGGGATATTAACGATGCCTTTGATGGCCAATGGCTCCCTGCAGGAATAGCAGAAAGGCATTTGGTTTTCTGATTCATGGTACGGATTCGGTCGGTACCTCTCTTCTTCCCCCACCTATTTGACAAGAACTGAGGATCGCTGCCCACAGGCTGCGTGACCCTGGTGGGAAATCCTCTCCCATCAGCACAGAAGGTCCACAGATGTCACAACTCACTTTAATTGGACAGTTCTCCAGACAGGCAGGGGAGGGTAGGGGGGAATAGTGGCAGTTGCGTCTGCCCAGATGTGATGGCTTCTAAACCCCTGGACCAGGCATTCAGGATCGTTTCATCTAGCTCTCTGCCTCTGGGCAGAACAGCAACAAAGCCCCACAGGCGAACAGAAGTTCTCCTGGCTCACACATATTTCTTATGTATACTGTTGCCGGGACTGGAAATACATCAGGCTATCAGCCTATAGGGAAATAAAGCAAATACGACCTCTCCTTTGCCTTATTGTTGCCTTATTGTTGTATGACAATAGCGATGATAATCCTAGCCAGCACTTGTATTTTGCTTAATGCTCTTAAATATCTCTGGGCCTTGGTTTCCTCAACTATAAATTGGAGATAATAACCAAATCCACATCACAGGTTATTTTAAGGATAAATAGGACATGTGAAGTGCAATCACAGGTATTTATTTTATTTGCTTCTCAGTGAGTGGTAAGCAAGATTTTTCAGATGTGGCAAATGAGGTTCAGAGAGGGTGGGTAGTGTCGGGTCTGTTATCAAAGGAACGAGACTGAGACAAAGCGAAAGTTTCGCAAAGCCTTATTCTATGCCAAGCACTGGAAGTTAGACTGACCGGCCAGGGGAATGAGACTGAAACAAAGTGAAAGTTATGTAAAGCTTTATTCTATGCCAAGCATTAGAAGTCAGACTGACCAGCCAGGGCCGCCTCTGAAGAGAGCCGACCCCCCTTTGGTCTTACAGGCTAGTTTTATAGGGCACAACCGCAGACCTCTACGTATGTGGGTTTGGCTGATTGGATGTCTCCTACCTGTGTGTTTTAGTAATGGTTACCCGGAACTGATACTAGTAACTGCTGAAGTGTTTATTAAACAACAAAAATGGCCTTGTTTTAGGTATGTTTTTAGCAACAGTTACCTGGAACTGATATCAGTAACTGCTGAGGCATTTATTAAACAACAAAATGTCTACCCAGAAAACATGGAGTCACTATGGCGAAGTAGGCCCAGGCAGGCCCTAGGGGTTTAACAGGTCTTAACATGGAATCGGCCCCAACAGGTAGCTCTCTTAAAGTTACACAGCCAGCCAAGCCAGAACCAAGACTGAAATCCAAGTCTCCTTTTCTAAGCCTGTACCCCTTTTTCTTTGCACCACATATTAGGGCATAAAACATAGAGGGAATATTTTGGGGGAGTGTTGACCAGCAATGACCTTGTACTTGTATGTGTGATTAAATGAGAGAAAGCATGTAAAGCTTCAGACTTAGACTTAGAACAATGTCTGGCACAGAGCACATGTCCAGTAAAAATCAGCTATATTACTGATGGTTACTGCTGTATTACGTATAAAGTACTTTTACAGATACACGATCTCATGTAGTCCTCACAAAATGCCCATGGAGTATTTTTATTAGTCCCATTTCACAGGAGAGGGAAGAGGGGCACAAAGAAATCATGACTTGCAGGGCGCCTGGGTGGCTCGGCTGGTTGAGCATCTGACTCTTGACTTTGGTTCAGGTCGTGAGATCAAATCCCACATCAGGCTCTGTGCTGGGCATGGGATCCTACTAATGATTCTCTTTCTCCTTCTACCCCCCCCTAAAAAAATAATGACTTGCCCAGGGCTAATAAATATCAGAGCCAGAAATCCCACTGGCACCAGGCTGCTCAGGGGCTTTCAGCCTGAGCTTCCCTGAAATGCAACCTGGGAGGTGACTCTTTTATTTTTTTAAGATTTTATTTATTTATTTGTCAGAGAGAAAGAGCACAGCAGGGGGAGCAGCAGGCAGAGGTAGAAGCCGGCTTCCTGCTTAACAAGGAGCTGGATATGGGACTTGATCCCGGACCCTGAAATCATGACCTGAGCCAAAGACAGACACTTAACCGACTGAGCCACCCAGGAGCCCAGAGGTGACTTTGTCCACCTCTCACATAGCAAAGGTCAGTTGAGGGGATACAGTTCATACTATGGGCCTCAGAAGGAGTCTCTGAGGCCTTCTTGGCCTTTGGGCTAGGGAAGGCCTATCCATCCCTATTGCCTACCTGATGGTTTATGTCAGTCCTGCCAGGTCTGAGACATTCTGAAGGCATCTCAAGCCTTCTGGCTAGAACAGACCCCCTCAAGCTCCCCCTCTCCCAAGATACCATTTTCTTGGGCCTTCTCTAGATTTAGGAATGGAACAGAGTCATGGAAAAGAACATGAGTTCTAGAAAAGGCAGATGTGGGTTTGAACCATCATTCTGCCCCTTCCCGCCTATGTGAACTTGGGGAAGTTATCTAATGGGTCAGAATCTCTAGGAGATGGGTATTGTGGGTTGTTGTAGAAGTACAATACCTGCCAAAGAGTAAATGTTCAACAGTTTTTAACATTTAGGAGGAGTGGTAAAGATTGTCCTGGAGTTGGAAGTCTGGGTTTTTAACCTTCTGCTCATGGTACATGGGTGAGGCACTTACTCTCTCTGAGCTTCCCATCCTCATCTATCAAATGGGTGCATGTTGGTATCCCCTGAGCTCACATCCATGAATGTTCTATATGAGCTGGAAGGTAGTAAACAAATTTGGGGGGCAGTAAACCCAGACCCAAACAGAACTCACGGGCCAGGCTGAAGGTAGAACACCCCTCTCTCACTGTTCCTCATCTATAGCCCCAGCAAATGGCCTGTCTTGAATTTGGAGAAGGTTATAGCCTCCATGAAAAACACATTGAGACAATCCAGAAAGACCTGTAGTGAGAAGAGCATAGGAAGAATTTTCCTCCTTCTTTGACACTCTGTGGGGGGTCATTAACAATACCTGAGAAAGCTTCAAGCTCCAGGCACATGTCTAGAACCCGGGCTACTGGTCTCGTTTGTTCTCTCTCCTCCTGAAAAGCTACCAAGCTAGGGCCAGCATCTTGCCTTCTCTGGACCTCAGGAGTCTGACATTCTGGAGGTATAATCACTGGATCTAGGAGAAAGGACCCCAGAGCTCACCGACCCTAGGACACCCTAACACCCAAGTGCAGGCATTGCCCCCACCCACATCATTCTTGGTCACCAGGCTCTGCCCAAATTTTCTGATATTGTTTCTGATATTGAGCTGTGATCTGCCTTCCTTTCCCTTTTCTCCCATTGGTCTGAGTTCAGCCTTCCGTCATTATCCAGTCAATCCCTAAACCCCCTCCAGCTTTGTTTTCCCTGGAGGAGAGCAAGAGATGAGAGAGAGGGAAGGAGGGGGAGACCAGATCCAAACTGCCTGAGCTTTCCTACGTAGCGTCTGTCTACATACAAGCTGTGGGTGTCACATTTGACAGATTGTTTTAAAATATTCTGTTTCTGATTGCTGCCAACTCTTCATCACCCCCAACCCACAGAAACTGCTCTAAGAATGACCCAGGAAGTAGGAAGCAGTCACAGCTCCCCACCCCCTGGGGTTTCTCCAGTTTGAATGGTGATATTTGGTAGTTTTTAAATTTTTATTATCTTTTTTATAATTTTTTTTTCAGCAGAATCCTTTTTGTCATATGAACTCTTACACAGAACCCAGATGGTGGGATAGATGGATGGTTGGATGGATGGATTGGTGGATGGATTGGTGGATGGATAGGCAGGTTGTTAGATAAAACGGGAAGAGTATGTTTAAGTAGGTGCATTCTAGAGCCAGGGTTCAAATCCCTGCTCCATCATTTATTAGCTGTGTGACCCTGAGCAAGTCATTTAATTTAGTTCCTCGTTTCCCTCTCTGAAAATGGGTAAAATCCATCTTATAGGAATATTGTAATGACTAAGTGAATTAATGCACACAAAGCACCTAACCCTTGGAGCAGTGAGTCCTCTCTAAGTGTCTGCCGTCATTATTTTTACTGTTGTCATTCTTATCATTATTTTTATTCCCACTGACTGAAGTTGGGGAGACTCTCTCTTCCTCTAGCCAGTGAAATGTTTGAGACATTGGAAGTTCTGGGAACACTGCTTGAAGGCCACTTATCTAGTTCATTTTCTCACTCGACAGAGGAGAAAATCCAACCCAGGAAGGAAACCTCACTTGCCGAAGGCCCCACAATGGAGTGCGTAGAGCAAAGCCGGATCTTAAGCTGAGGTCTCCTAACTCTTGGCCTTTGCAGTCCTCAGAGATTTTTCTGCACATGCCAAACAGTGGAGTGGAGGCCAAGGCCAGAGGTAAGGAACTGGAGCACCCCCCAGCAGCCTGTGGGTCTGACCTTGGCTGAACTGCTCTGCCCCCATCCCCAGCAGGATGGGTCCCAGAGGCCCTCTGCTAACGAAGTAGCACCTTCAGCTCTCTCTTGCAGCCAGGGAGGAGGCTGAAAGGCGGGGAGGAGGGGGATGAAGGCAGTGAGCTGTGAAGCTTAATTCACACTTAGGCTGTGTCTTAAGAGCGCAGGCTACAATATGGTACACGCTGTTGGTGCAAAGTGCAGTGATTAATTGACAGGCGAGTCTCGTCAGGCTTCCTCTGCCCCTCACTGCCTTTTCTCTTACTCCACTTGAAATATTACAGGAACTGTCTCTCCCCAGGACAGGGAATTCTAGGCAGTAGTGTCCCCCCGAGTCTCCAAGGTGTTAGAAGAGGGAGGGTTTTATTTATTTCATTTATTTTTTTGAAGATTTTTATTCATTTATTTTCCAGAGAGAGAGAGAGAGAGAAAACACAAGCAGGAGGAGCAACAGGCAGAGGGAGAAGCAGACTCCCCCTTGAGCAGGGAGCCCCATGTAGGACTCGATCCCAGCACCCTAGGATCATGACCTGAGCTGAAGGCAGACGCTTAACTGACTGAGCCACCCAGGTGTCCCAAAGAGGGAGGTTTTCAGTGTTCATCAAAACCAAGTGAACTGTCTCTTGTACAAGTGACAACCCTTCAGTCATGTCCTGTGTATTTACTGAATTCTATGAGTGTTCGCCAGGGCCACCTTCATGAGTGTGGGACCTGGGCAGCCCCACAGGCTCCTGTGCTTTCGAGAGCCTTGTACTTGATTTAATGCTCTGCTGTCACCATCTTGAAATCATTAATAGTTTTCACTGGAAATGTGTGTTTTCTAACTGAAGTCTGGTGAGACAAGGGAGCATGCACACAGAGGAGATCTGTGCCATTCCTAGACACCCACTCCCATGCAGCTTTTTCAATGACTTGGGAGCACAGAATTGTGGCGGGCCCCATGCTATGGAGGGAGCACAAGGAGGGTATTTGGTCTATGACTGATGACAGAAACATCCAAAGATCCGAGAGGCCACACTGTCCATCCAAACCAGAATTTACCCTGTACAGAGAAAGAAGGCAGTGACATCTGAGGACACACAAATGACCACGGGAGCCTATCATATCCTTTCCAACTGTTGTTACATCCTTCTATTAACCAATGCTTGGGCTGAAAATGACGCAGAATGATGGGGAGAGACAGAGTGCCCTACACCTCTTTTTCCTTTCAGTCCTGCCTGACTCATCAGTAACCCGAAGGCACAGCATGTGGGTAGAATGTGTGTGTGTCAAGTAGTGAAATAAAAACATTTGAGTTTTGTGCCGCATTTCCATTGAACTGTAAATACAAAATCCATACACGTGTACAAGCTATGAAATGCGAGTTGTGTGATTTTAATGATTTCACATATGACTTAAATGCTCACATTTCCATTTAAAAATTTACATCATATACTATAAATATAAATGGTGGGTGCCTGGGCAGCTCAGACAGGTAAGCCTCTGCTTTCAGCTCAAGACATGATCCCTGGGTCCTGGAATGGAGCCTTGTGTGAAGCTTCTCCCTCTCCCTCTGCCCCTCCCCCATGCTTGGGCTCTCTCACCCGCTTTCTCTCCCTCTCTATCTCAAGTAAATAAATAAAATCTTGGGGCACCTGGGTGGCTCAGTGGGTTAAAGGCTCTGCCTCCTGCTCAGGTCATGATCCCAGGGTTCGGGGATCGAGCCCCGCATTGCGCTGTCTGCTCAATGAGGAGCCTGCTTCCCCCTCTCTCTCTCTGCCTGCCTCTCTGCCTCCTGTGATCTCTCTGTCTGTCAAATAAATAAATAAAATCTTTAAAAAAAAAATTAAAATAAATAAATAAATAAAATCTTAAATAAAATTTGCAGGGACGCCTGGGTGACTCCGTTGGTTAAGCGTCTGCCTTCGGCTCAGGTCATGATCCCAGGGTCATGGAATGGAGTCCCACATCGAGGCTCCACAGGGAGCCTGCTTCTCCCTCTCCCTCTACCTGCCTCTCCCCCTGCTTGTACTCTCTTTGTGTCGAATAAATAAATAAAATCTTAAAAAAATAAAAATAAAAAGAATAAAATTTGCAGCCGTGCAAAAGGCTAGAATAGGCACTTTACCAAACAGATTATCCAGAAAGCCAATAAGTAAGTACACAAAGCATGCTGGATATCATCAGTCATTAAAGAAATCCAAAATCAAGGGGCACCTGGGTAGCTCAGTGGGTTAAGCCTCTGCCTTCGGCTCAGGTCATGATCTCAGGGTCCTGGGATTGAGCACCGCATCGGGCTCTCTGCTCAGCCAGTAGCCTGCTTCCCCCCATCTCTACCTGCCTCTCTGCCTACTTGTGATTTCTCTCTCTGTCAAATAAATAAATAAAATATTTTTTTAAAAAAAGAAATCCAAAATGAAGACAACAATGCGATACCATTTCACTAGAATGGCTAAAATTTTAAGAGCCCAGGAGAACAAAATGTTGGGCAGGATGCAGAATGACCAGAACTCTGGTATAGTATTGGCAGACACGTAGAACTGTACAACCATTTTGGAAAACAGCAAGGCCATTTCTTCCAAAGCTAAATGTATACTTACCATACAACCCAGCAATTGAACTCCTCCCTATTTACCCAAGAGAACTAAAACATTTGTCCTCACGAAGGCTTGAAAAATAACGTTCACGGCAGTTTCATTCACAACAACCCAAAATGGAACCAACTCCAATTCGTATCAGTTGCTGAATGGATGACAAGTGGCACCGTACGTATCCAGTGGAATCCTGCTTTTTAACAAAAAGACACAAACTACAGGTGCACATAACAATGTGCAAGAACTTCAGAAATATTAAGCTTAGTGAAGGAAGTTAAATGTATTAGGGTGCATAGATATATTTCAACCTAGGTGATGTTCTAGAATAGGCAAAACTAATCTTCAGTGGTGGACATCAGATGAGCAGGATGGAGAGCTGAGGGGGGTGGACTGACTTCGAAGGGGTGGGAAGACGCAGATTTGGGGGTAGATGAAAGTGTTCTCTGTCTAGATTGTGGTGGTGAGCACTTGACCACACCCATGTGTCAAAACTCAGAACTCTGCACTAAAAAACGGGAGAGTTATACTTATGTAAGTTATACTTTAGTAAAAATGTGTTTAAATTGAATCTGTGAGTATCGAGAAGGTTCACTAAGTGAAGAGGATAGAGGGAAGCAAAGAGAACCAGGGGCCGCTGCTCTTACCAATGGCTAAGAGGTGTGGTTATCCCCAACTTACATGTGAGGAAAACGGGACTCAGAGAAGTGAAATGACTTTCCCAAGATCACATAGCTACTAAGTAGCAAAAACTGAGGCTGGAAGCTAGAACTATGTGGTTTTTAAGGTACATGTTCTTTTTTGTCTGCTCCGTCCAGGGGCCTGGCCCCGGGGCTGAGCATAATGACCCCAACTCCTATTCTTTGAGGAAGACAGGCAGCAGCCTGAGGTTAGAGCCTGAGTTTGAAAACCATGTGCTGTTCTTTGTGGCGAAGAACAGAGAAGAGTGTGCACTTAGAATGGAGGGGATGGGGATCCCCCTGAGAATGGCCTCCTGCCATAGTTTCTCCATCAGTCTTCACTGTACCCATGGAAGCCCTTGCAAGATGACAGGCCCAGGTTGGGGGTTCTGCGTGGGCCTACCGGACACCAAGGGAGCCATCGTGAGGTCTGTTCCGGGGGAGAAATCGTCCCCTGCCCTGATTTTCCAGGGAGCTCATCATCACCGCAGACAGCACTTTCCACTTCCCACCTCCAGAAGCATTTGCTGAGGACAACTACATTTAGAGCTCTTCCTGGGGCTCATTGATCAGTCCCAGTCCTGGTGATGGATGGGCTCTCTCTGTACTGTGACTGCAACTGTGTGATGGCTCACTCTGCCTCTCATCCCACCCCTTCTCCCCACTCCCCTCCTTCCTGCAAGAGGGCTTCTCGGACCAAGGACGCTGTGCCACTTCCTTCAGAAGATCTTCAGCGGTTTCCCATTGCCTAGACAGTGCTTTGTAAAACGCAGGCAGTAGTAGATCATGAGATCAGTGTAATGGGGTTATTTAAAAATATGAAATCAGGGGCACCTGGTTGGCTCCAGGGGTTAAGCCTCTGCCTTCAGCTCAGGTTATGATCTCAGGGTCCTGGGATCGAGCCCCACATCGGGCTCTCTGCTCGGCGGGGAGCCTGCTTCCTCCCTCTCTCTCTGCCTGCCTTTCTGCTTACTTGTGATCTGTCAAACAAATAAAATAATAAAATAATAAAAAAATAAAAATAAAAATATGAGGGTGCCTGGGTGGTTCTGTGGGTTAAGCCGCTGGCCTTCGCCTCAGGTCATGATCTCAGGGTCCTGGGATCGAGTCCCCGCATCGGGCTCTCTGCTCAGCAGGGAGTCTGCTTCCTCCTCTCTCTCTCTGCCTGCCTCTCTGCCTACTTGTAATCTCTCTCTGTCAAATAAATAAATAAAATCTTTAAAAAAAATAAAAAAATAAAAATAAAAATATGAAATCAAATAGAAAAGAAAGTAGAGTGTATCACGTGTGCGAAGGTTAAATATTGTCTCTTCAAGTGTCTGATTCAGTTAGGTCTGTCCACACATAGGTGTGTAGATGGATGTACTGACCAGAGATGGGACATGGATTTCTGGCCGTGCATTACCGTCAGAAAGGTTTAAAAGGCTAAAAAATCCTGCCGTGATGGGACAGCAATTATCTTTCTTGCCTCTCGCTGCATGTATATGTCCCCACATCCTTTATCTCCGCCAAAGCGGGACATTCCTCCAAACACCATCCCTCTTCATGCTTACAAAGCTTGACTCCAATCCTTTCCTCCACCTTTGTCTTTCCCTCACCCCTTTGCCTGTCGCGATTTTGTCTGACAGCACACTTCTGAAAAATCTCAACTTTCTTCCCCATGAGAGCTCATCGCATATTCCTTTTTGGTCCCATAGTACATTTTCCTACACCTCTCTTTAGCATTTTTCATTCTGCTTGAATAAAGGTTAAGACAAATGTCAGTTTCTCCCAGTTGCCTTGAGTTTTGAGCACATATATAACCCATCTTTGTTTTCCTCTGCAACTAACTCCGTGCCTGGCACACTGGAATCACCAGGGAAATGTTGATTGGATTGAACTGAATCCTCAAAAAAACCAATGAGGTAGGTATATTTATTTCCATTTTGCGTATAAGGAAGGTGGGGCTCAGAGAAGTTAGGGGACTTGCCCAAAGTCACACAGCTAGGTTAGGACCTGTTTTCTCACACTGCACTCCCGACCTCTGGCTCTACCTGGTCTCTGGAGTGTGGACCCCAGGGTAGATGTCTCAGTCACTGACCTGGCCAGAGAGAAATCTGAGCAAAGCACTCCCCATGCACCGGAATTACTTCAGTCTGTGCACACACTCTCCATAGAGTTGGTGGAAACTTCCCATAGACTACACCCAGCTCCAGGGTTTGGGGAGGGGAGTGCTGGCCCCCAAAGGCTGGGCTGGAGGAGGCTGAGAAAGTCAGGAACAGGGGTTCTGGAAGGAGCAGGATGGAGGCAGAGGCTCTGAGAAACCAGACAGGTGAAGATAAAGAAAAGAGGAAATGAGAGAGAAGGAAGGGCGCAGCAGAGGAGGAGGTTGTGCAGAAGGAGGAAGAAAGGGGAGAGAAGGAAGTGCACAGGAAGACCGACAGAGAAAGGCCTGTGGTTTCCCCAGTTTCCTGTGTCTGGCCAGCTCCTCTGTAGATCAGGGCTTCTTGCCTTTCCATGTGTCCACCAGGGGCCTCCAGCATCTGGCAAAAGGCAGCTCCCTCATCTTCTCTGTCTAGTGGGAAAGTGACCCACCTCAGCTCAGTGAATAACATCAGCTTCTCCACCAGGTGGACAAAGCTCGCCCGGGATATGTGGTACTTCGGTGGCCGAGCTGGATTTGAACCCCCAGCTGCTGTCTCCCACTCCAGTGGGTGACTCCTCCTAGAAAAGCTTTCATGGTAAGCCCCTTCTCCAGCTGTGGACTGTGAGTTAGGAGACCTCCTTTCTGGTTCCTAGATCCAGAATGAAATGAATGAGTAATCTTGGCCAACTTGACTGACTTCACTGGACCTGGATGTCCTTGTGTGTCTAATGGACCAGATGAGAAGCAGATCCATCACCGCTGACCACTTACTAGGAGTTACTCCCTTTACATGCCTCAAGTAATTTGATGTATATAGTCGTTGCGATTTTGTAGAACATAGGGGGAGAGCCACAGCCGACTCTGACTTGGCAGGGTCAGATTTTCTATAATAAGGAGTATGTCTGGGAAAAGTATCTTAGAAGTTAGACTCCACAGAAATCTACCAGCCAGAAAATGTCCCCCAGCCTTACAGGCTCTTCCTCTTCATTATCCTAGCCATCCCCAACATCTCAGCATCCCCACGGTTCATTTATTTTCTCTGCTGGTATTTAATGAGCACATCCGGTGAGCTGGGAAGGCAATGGTAAAAAATAAAACAAGCAAGAATGATGATAAACACATCGGAGAAAAACAAAAAAGAAATAGAGGTAGGGAGCATCGGGGATAGGTGGAGGTGTGTGCAATTTTTAAAAGAGTGACAAAGGAAGACCTCACGGCAATGGCAAAATTTAGGCAATAATCCGAAGGAGGCAAGGGAGTGAGTCGTGCATTTATGTGCAGGGAGAGGATCCTAAGAAGACGGACGGCAAGTGCCAACACCAGGACACAGGTGCTTCCTTGGTGGTTTCTAAGACCAGCAAGGGGCCAGGTGGCTCCAGAGAACCAGGGCAGAGTGGCAGGGGACGAGCAGGTGGAGAGGCTTAGACTGAGGAAGGCTTGGGGGCTGTATCTGCGCTCCATCGCCGGGTCATGAATTACCACAGACTTAGCAGCTTCAGATGACACACACTGTCTCACAATTTGTGCAGGCTGGAAGTCTGGGCACAGCTTCACTGGATTCCCTGTAAGGTCGCGGTCAAAGTTGAGCCAGAGCTGGGTTCCTGTCTAGGGTTCAGCCGGGGTGGGATCTGCTTCCAAATTCATGGGGCAGCATTCAGTTGTTTGCAGGCCACTGGATGGAAGGCCTCAGGCAGCTGAATGTCAAGGGGAAGCATCTCTTAGCTGCTTACCACCAGGTCCTCTCCATAATGGTGGCTCACCACATGGCACCCCGCTTCTTCAAAGCCCCCAAGTGAGACAGTGCCCAGGCAAGATGGGTGTGACAATCTTATGTAATCCCAGATAAATGGTCTCCCTTGCTGAACTTTGTTGATTAGAAGCGAGGCACAGACCCGCCCACACCCCAGGGAAGGGGATTATGCAATGGTGATTTGCAATGTGAGTACAAAGAGGTGGGAAGTCATGGGGGTCACCTCAGAGTCTGTCCACTCTGCCCTCCATCCCTCACTCCTTTGACTCATGTTCATTGTATTTGAGAAATAAATTCACCATCAGCCCCGCAAGGTCAAAGTCCAGAAAGTTGCCGGAATCAGATTTAAGTATTGATGAGCTTCCATTAGGTGTTCCTCTTACTTGATTTGTAAAAACTAAAGATATGAGTTATCTGCCTCTGTAAACAGACAGCAGTGGGATAACAGCTACTGATATTCCTGTTCAAAAGGCAACAGAAGGGCATCTGGGTGGCTCAGTTGTTTGAGTGTCTGCCTTCAGCTCAGGTCGTGATCCTGGGGTCCCGAGTTCGAGTCCCACATCGGACCACTTGCTCAATGAGGAGTCTGCTTCTCCCTCTGCCTGCTGCTCCCCCTGCTTGCACTCTGTGTGCCTGTCTCTCTCTGACAAATAAATACAATCTTTTTTAAAAAGGGTATCATGGAAGGTACAGAGGAATCACTCATCCAGAGCCAATTCTGAAGCCAGCCCGGCTAATGTTGGGTGTTCACTGATTAGGTTTTAAGACCTGAGAATATTTCCACGTCTCTTGGCTCTGCTTTCTGGCCTTCTGCCCTCTGGGTCATCCTTGTTTTCCATGAAAGATAGCATGTGTTTGCATCTGAGTAGTTTAATCAGCATTTGTCTTGCCAGCAGAATTTGGAGGCCCCTACAACCCCCTCTCATTTTGCACTCTGTCCCTCTCAATTCAAGCTGGCAGTGCGCTTACTGAAATAGCTTTCTCAAAAACTTTGTGTGTCATCTGTGGATTTCAGTGGGGTTTAGTCCATTAGGCAGAAGCTACACCCCAGATCTTTGTGAGATAAGCCCTTCTCTGCCCAGCTCCTGCTGAGATGACCAGGGAATAACTCACACTTCCCTGAGGTCCAATGATCAGATTAAGAGGTCCTGGGAGGCATATCCCTAATCTCTTGAAACAATCCTTTGTATGACTCAATACTTACCCTGATCCTTTGATATTCACGATGTTTTAAACAAAAGATGATATCATCACACTCTCTGCTTTTTTTTCTAAACCAGGATTTATCTCTAGTTCATGTGTGTGGAGCCCGTTTCTTAATTTTAGCCTCTTTTGCTAGGTACGGAGACTGAGAATTTTCAAAATCGTCAAGTCCTGGGGCACATGGGTGGCTCACTCGTTGAGCATCTGCCTTCGGCTCAGGCCGTGATCTCAAGGTCCTGCGATCGAGTCCTGCATCTGGCTCCCTGCTCAGTGGGGAGTCTGCTTCTCCCTCTCCCTGTGCTCCCCCTTCATGCTCTCTCTCTGTCTTTTAAATAACTACCTAAAATCTTTTAAAAGATCGTCAAGTTCTCATGCCTATTTAAGAGTTTTTAAGCCATTTACCCCCTCAACATATCTCTCACCTCTGACATTTGATTAGAACCAGCAAGAAGCAACCTGGAAGCATCTCTGTGCTTTCCTTGTTCATCTTGAAAGATCCCCCCCGGGGCTCCAAGCACCCCGGAATGGACCCCTTTTCAGGAGGAGACCCCCGGACCCAAAAACCGAGCCGAGTCCACTGGTCAGATGCAAACAGCAGGAGGTTTATTGAGAAGACACAGGTACCTGCGGGCGGTCAAGTCTTAGAAGGACTCGGCGCCAGCCCTTTGTTCAGGGCCTTTTTATGGGGTTTGGGGAAGCGAAAGCATACGTACAGAAGCAGAAGCATGGTTACAAAGTTTTCATTGGCTGGTTTGAATGTAAGGCATACTCGGTGTTTGTAGATTGGCTGTGAAGGACCCCGGCGCGCGAAGAGAAAGGTGGGGAGGGGGAGTGAGGAGGGGGAGTGGACCTTATTACTTAGCAGAGAAACATCCTGCCTACGTGACTAGGTCCACATACTTAGGCGACCCCCCTTGCCCACATACCTAGGCGACCCCCCTTGCCTACGTGACTATCTGCGCGTTACAAGCCGCGCGCGGCAAGCGTACCTATCTCCCCCGCAACATGCCGTTGCCCCTCCTAGCTCCAGGGCTGTGCTGAGATAAGGGAGGATTGTCCAAGTAGGGGGAAGGGAAGAGGGGTCTCTTCAATCTCAACTATAGGAGCCAAGTTATCACTTGCATGTTCTACTCTCCACGTAACGAACCGCAGGAGACACTGTTGCTGAGCTTTCTGCCCCTAAGTAACAAGGACCCATTCCCGGGGTCGCTATCAGTGAAATCCTTGCTTCCTTTCAGTCCTTGGTGGTAAGTCCACATTGCAGCTAACAGTCCAATCCAGGCAATCCGGGCTTTCTCGACCACCTCCTCAGAATACCCCCCAGCTCTGCCCACCACACCATTCCAGACCCACTCCTATATTCCTTGGTATTTGTTACAGGAGTCCCCCATTTCCAGCATCAAAATCTGTATTACCTATTTATTGCTGTGCAATAACTTTGCCACAAAGTAAGAAGTTTAAAACACCACGTGTTTATTATCTCACAGTTCCTGGAGGGCAGAAGCCTGGGTGTGAGGGGACTGGGACCTCTGTAAGGCTGTGGTACAGATGTACCCAGAGACAGAAGGAAAGGAGTGCTTTCCGGTGGCTGGGGGGAGGGGAGAATGGGTAATGACCTGGAATGGGTGTGGAGTTTCTTTCTACTGTGATGAAAATAGTTTGGAATTGGGTCATGGTGATGGTTGCCCAACTTTGTGAATATACTAAAACCCACTGAATTCTATACCCTGAGAGCAAAAAAAATTTTTAAAGGGCCAATTTTATGATATGCTAATTATAGTGTAATTAAAAACAAATGCGTTGTCCAGGGCTGGGTTCGCCTCTGGGGCCTAACAGGGGAAGGGTCTGCTTCCAGCCTCACAGGGCAGCATTTAGTTCATGGTTGAGTGGAAGGCCTCCATTCCTGTGGAGGTGGACGGGAGGCCTCTTAGCTCCTTGCTGCCCGGCCCTCTCCACAAGGTGCCTTATAGCACTGCAGCCTGCTCTTCCAAAGGCAGCAAGGGCTTGCCCCTGGCAACCCGTTATTACGATTTTGCATCTTTTTTTTTTTTTTAAGATTTTATTTATTTATTTGACAGAGATTACAAGTAGTCAGAGAGGCAGGCAGAGAGAGAGGAGGGGTGAGCAGAGAGCCCGATGCGGGGCTTGATCCCAGGACCCTGAGATCATGACCTGAGCCAAAGGCAGAGGCCTAACCCACTGAGCCTCCCAGGTGCCCCAAATCTTTTTTTTTTTTTTCCAAGATGTTATTTATTTATCAGAGAGAGAGAGAACGTGTGCATGAATGGTGGGGAGGGGCAGAGGGAGAGGGAGAAGCAGACTCCCTGCTGAGCAAGGAGCCAGACACTGGGATCGATCCCAGGATCCCCAGATCATGACCTGAGCCTAAGCAGATGCTTAACCGACTGAGCCACCCAAGCACCCCACAATTTTGCATTCTTATATAATAAGCACATACATGTGGTCACACCTGTCCTGTCACCTTTGCTGTATTCTCTTGGTTAGAAGCAAGTCACAGGTTTGGTCCACACTCAAGGGACAGGAGTCACACATAGGTATGAATACAAAGCAGTGGGGATCCCGGGGGTCACCTTAGAGCCTGTTGCCACATAGGCAATTTTAAGGGACTAGGGCTTTACTCTGAGAAAAGGGTTTTGGGCTGAGTCATCACCTGACCTGACATGTCTTTAAAGGACACCTCTGGCTGCCATGTTGAGAACAGATTGAGGTGTCTACAGTGGAAGCAGGAGACCGGTTAGGAAGCTACTGGAAAGAAAAAATCCAAATGGAAGATGGGCTGGGGAGCCGTTATGGGATTGACACAAACACAGTCCCCTTCTACTTCCTAGGGGTCTCCGGAACTTCCCCAAGGGATGAGGTCAGTCTCCTCCAAGCAGCCTCTAGCCCCTCCCCATCCCCTTCTCTCAGGACCTGTCCTCTCTCCTTAAGATCTCTTCACCCCAGCACACACTTGTTAGCCCGCTGAAGCGAACAGCAATTGGGCTGTCATTCCATCTGTCAGCAAAATACTTGCTAAGTGTCTTTTGCAACTCTGGCATGATGTTAATACTGTGAATACAGGGAGGAAGAAGACATGCCCCTCTGCCTGCACATGAGCAAAGATGGCAGCGCAGGGGTGGGGGGCGGGGGGAGGCAGCAGGGGACACGGAGGCGTACAGATCCAGGGGTAGCTAAGAGACCCCTAAGCCTCAGGATATAAACTAACAGACATGGCCTGCCCCCCGAAACACATTTTTAACACTGCCAGGTCAAGTCGTCTCTATACTCTCCTCTTGCCTAACCCCTGCTTCTGCCACCAGGCTAGCTTTGTCTCTGTCCTAGAGAACCTTCTGCCCTGCCTCGTGAATCTCTCTCTTCCACCCCAAGCCAGAGCCAGGTCCCTCTTAGCCCCCTTTATTTATGTCTGGAGAGGAGCTGTCCAATAGAAATATAAGGTGAGCGACATATGTGATTTCTAAGTGTCTAGTAGCCACATTTTAAGAAATTTTTTTATTTTAACGAAATTAATTTTGGGGTGCCTGACCAGCTCAGTCAGTGCAACATGTGACTTGATCTTGGGGTTGTGAGTTCAAACCCCACATTGGGCATAGAGATTACTTTAAAAAAAAAAAAACTGGGGAGAAAAAGAGAAATTAACTGAGACTATATTTACTTAATCCATAAGTCCAAAATGTTACCATTTCAGCGTGGAATCACATAAAAAATTATAAATGATACTTGAAAAAATTCCCCTTCCATTCTAAGCCCCAGAAGTTTACTGTGTATTTTACCTTTCCACACATTTCAGTTTGGATGCTAAATTTTTACTGGAAATACATAGTCTGTATTTAGATTTTGCAAAATTTATGTCAAAAAAGTAAATTCACACACCCAAGTTGTCTCACACGTATTTAAGTTTTCCAATAACCGACTCAATTTTAAAATTTCTTTTTAAATGAGTTTAAGTTAACAGTTCAGCTCCTCAGTGGCACACAGAAGTCTCATTTCAAGGGCTCAGTGCCTGCAAATGACCAATGGCTCGAGCCTAGGCCTCTCCAGTCTGGGCCCCAGTTCAACCACTCAGCTGCTGCTTTCTGCAATTGCTCAGATCTTACTGCCCTCCGCATGTCCACCCAGACCTTCAAACAACAGCCTCCCTTCCCCCCTGCACCCCCACCCCCAGTCCTGAGCCACCCTTGACTCATACCCATCCCTGGTTCCCCTGGCCCACTTTCCACCTGGTCCTTCTATCAGGATTCTCATGTCTATGCATACACATTAGCATGCCAGAGAGCTAATTTGCATACTGATTAAGCACATTTACACACTTGCAGGATCAGGAGGTGTTCTCCCCTGACTGACTACAGCTCCAGAAAAGTCAGTCTTGCCTTCTTGTCACCCACTGGAAGAGACAGGATTTCAGTATTGGTTTGGCTTATGAAAAAGGAAAGAAAACAGAGAAGCTACCTAACCATGGACAGTAGTGTGGTGCCTATGGGTGTGTGGGGGGGGGGACGTTTCACACATGGTTCATTGTATCAGAATGATTTGGTGGTTAAATAAGCACTTTAAGAGATATATCACATTCTGTACTTTAAATTTTTTATAGTAGAAATTCTTTCCCCCAGGCTGGATTTTTTTCAAACTTCAAATCTCTGCCTGGAATTGGCTTAATTTGCATAATCCCACATCTGAGATTTAGTCCCACCCCTCAGGACCCCCCTCCTTGCCTTGTGGGGGCTTGGGACCTCTGCTGGATATTCACCTTCCCCAGTCTTCCCACTTTGGGCAGCCACCCCGCTCTGGCCTCCTCCTCCCTGGGAATGAGCCCGGCTGTGCTGCCACTGAGAGGCTGGGATAATCCTCCCTGAGCTATTTCAAGGATTAGTCCTGCTGCCCTGTGCCCAGCTCCCACACAAGTGGGATTTCAGAGCTATGGACACTGGGCCAGGAAGGGAGGGGCGCAACTCCTGTGATGCAGACCCATACAGGGCAGGGACCCTGGGGGCCAGGTTCCAGGTTCTTAGAGCCTGTCATATGTGGAGTTCAGCGGGATGGACAGTGGCAGCCTGCAGCTCTAAGTATGACCATAGTAAGTCCAAAAGCTGGAGACATGAGAACCCAAAGTCCTGGGGCCTCAATCTGTGGCTTCACACACACACACACACACACACACACACACAGGCGCGCGCACGCATGCGCTCACCCCTCCCCATCTCCCCATCACTTTCACGTACCAGCCTCCTTATTACTTTCATAAACTGAGCACTTTTGCCTTCGTGAGGACCTTACTCCATAAAAAAAAATTAAAAATTAGATTTTATGACTGTTGGCATATAGATGAACATATTCATATTATTAAAATACCTTCCTGGATCTGAGGTTCATTTTTCTCTTCTGATTTTAATTAAAATATTTTTGCGGTCCCTTGAAAATATCTTGTTACTGTGCCTAATGGATAAGTGGGCCTTCCCTGTGGCCCCGCTTCCAGTCCCCCTCTCTCTCTTCTCTTGTGAGGAAGGGCTCCATTTTCAGATGGAGGGGACGGACAGAGAGCTTCAGTCCCCCTCTCTGAGCCCAAAATGACCCACTTGAGGACATTACAGCTCTCCTACCGCCCCCAGTTCTGGCCTCTACAGTCATGGTTGGCAAGAGAGCTACCTCTTGGGTTCAGAGAGGGGCACTGAGGCTCCTTGTACCCTCCCTCTGAAAAGTGAGCCCTCCCTCCCCTGGGAGAGCCAGGTGCTGCCCCAAGAAGAACGCATTCATGGTTTCATGAAAGGCTTCCTGCCCAGCTGCCACAGATTCCAGGTAAGCCTGAACAAATCTGAGGGAACCCAGATTTGGCATTAGAAAGGAGCGGCTTCTTCCAAATCTACTGGCTATGATCCCAAGGTTTCAACACATGCTGGCTCAAGTCCAGACTCCTCACTAGGACGCATAAGACCCTCTTTGAAAGGTAATATAATATAGTGGATGGGAGTGCTCATTAAGAGGTGGATTTGCCTGACCTTGGACAAGTTCTTAAACCTCTCAAAGCCTCATTTTTCTCCAACTCTACATAGGGATGATGGGAATATTTTCCTCACCAGATTCTTGTAAGTATTCAGTATCGTACATGTACTTTTGCTTTGCATACACTAAAGCTCTATACACTTGCTAGGAAATAGGATTGTTATTCGAGGGGTGCCTGGGTGGCTCAGAGGGTTGGGTATTACCTTCGGCTCAGGTCATGATCCCGGGGTCCTGGGATTGAGCCCTGCGTTGGGCTCCCTGCTGAGCAGGAGAGCCTGCTTCTTCCTTTCCTTCTGCCCCTCTCCCTGCTTGATCTCTCTCTCTCTCTCTCTCTCAAATAAATGTTTTTTTTTTGTTTGTTTGTTTTTTAATATATTTTTTTTTATTTGACAGAGATATCACAAGTAGGCAGAGAGGAGGCCAGAAAGAGAGGGGAAACAGGCTCCCCGCTGAGCAGGGAGCCTGATGCGGGACTTGATCCCAGGACCCTGAGATCATGACCTGAACCGACCGCAGAGGCCTTAACCCACTGAGCCACCCAGGCACCCCTCAGATAAATGTTTTTTAAAAAGAAGAAATAGGGGGCGCCTGGGTGGCTCAGTGGGTTAAAGCCTCTGCCTTCAGCTCAGGTCATGATCTCAGGGTCCTGGAATTGAGCCTCGCATCTGGTTCTCTGCTCGGCAGGGAGTTGGCTCCACCCCTCCGCACCCCTTCGCTGCCGCCTGCCTCGCTGCCTACTTGTGATCTCTGTCCGTCAAATAAATAAATAAAATCTTTTTAAAAAATAAAATAGAAGAAATAGGATTGTTATGTGAAACAAACGTAGGTGATCCCTCACCTCATCTCCGCAATTCAGATACCCAACATAATGGAGATTATATATGTAAAGTACCAAACGCATTGCCCAGCATAGAATAGGAGCTCCAAAAATGGTACCTAGTATTGTGATCTGGTTCCCACCTACTTCTCAGTCTCATCGAGACCCCCCTCTCTCTCCCTTGAACTTCGGCAACATCGAACTGCTCACGGTCTTGTCTCCTATTCCCCATTCCACTCCTCAGTATACATTTCCTCACCTCCTGACCTCTGTTGCACAAACCAGCTAGCTCTTGCGCCTGGGAGTATAGACAGACCATATTTCCCAGCCTCCACTGCAGTTAGATGTGGCCATGGCACAAGCTCTAGCCAGTGGAACACGCCCAAGAGCCACGTACGCCACTTCCAGGCACGTTCCTTCAAACCTCACACAAGGTCCTCATGCTCTTTCCCCTTCCAAGGAGAGCAGCCAACTTGCAAGCCCCATGCTGAAGATGACAGAGCCACAGGTGGAAAGCACCAATGTCCCTGAGTTAAAACGTGAGGGAGAACCATCCAGCTGATTTGGATGTCCCATTAGTGAGATGTAAACTTCTATCATGCTCAAGCCATTAGATAATTTTGGCTTGATGTGGCAGCTAGGGTACTCAATTAGTACCCCCTGCTGTCTCATGTTCCTGGAATGCCTATAACTGCACCCTGCTTCACTGGGGTAACTCCTGCTTTGCCTTTAAACTTCATCTCTGGCATCGCATCCTCCAGAAAGCCTTCCCTGAGAAACCCCCCAACTCCTAGACCCAGGCCGAGGTAGCTCTAGCAGACGCTGCACAGTTGACTGCCTTTTGTTCCTTCTCCCTTGTTCCCTAGTAGAATCTCAGTTTGTTCAGGACTGCAATACACCCAGTTAACAATACCCATTTGTCAAGACTTCCTTGGAGCCAGCAGAGTCATGTGATCCAGTCCTGGCCCATAAAATGGAACAGGAAGTTGCTGGATAGAGATTCTCAGGGAAGTTGGTTTTTTTTTGTTGTTGTTGTTCTTTAATGTAGGCTCCACGCCCAGCCTGGAGCCCACCTTGGGGCTTGAACTCACAACCCTGAGACTGAGATCTGAGCTGCATCAAGAGTCGGATGCTTAATTGATTGAGCCACCCAAGTACTCCTTTAGGGGAGCTTTTTTTTTTTTTTTTAAGATTTTATTTATTTATTTGACAGAGAGAGATTACATGTAGGCAGAGAGGCAGGCAGAGAGAGAGAGGAGGAAGCAGGCTCCCTGCTGAGCAGAGAGCCCGATGTGGGACTCAATCCCAGGACCCTGGGATCATGACCTGAGCTAAAGGCAGTGGCTTAACCCACTGAGCCACCCAGGCGCCCCTTAGGGGAGCTTTTTAAAAAGAGAATCAGGGGCACCTGAGTGGCTCAGTCATTAAGCGTCTACCTTTGGCTCAGGTCATGATCCCAGAGTCCTTGGATCGAGCCCCACGTTGGGATACTTGCTCAGTGGGGAGTCTGCTTCTCCCACTCCCCCTGCTTGTGCTCTGTGTATGTGTGTGTGTGTGTGTGTGTGTGTGTCTCTGTCAAATAAATAAAATCTTTTTAAAAGAAGAGAGAGAATTAATTGGGCTCATATCTGCCCTTACACCTTTTTCCTTTATGCTTCCTCTCTTCCCACCTAGAACCCAGACGCAATGCTCAGGAACAGAGCACACATTTTACAACCATAAAGATGACAGCCATGTGCTAAGGCAGCGATGAAAGATTCCAGCTTCCTCAAGGAACCATGAAGCCTCCGTCCCAGCCCTGTGCTGCCTCCATCGGGTTCTCCTATAACGTGGAAGTAGAAACTCCTAACACTTAAACCCCGGAACGAGGTTTCTACTGGCACAACTGAAAGCCATCCCTACTGAATGCTCCAAGCTCCCGTGCCCTATGCTGCCCTTACCACTTGTATGGAAACACGGCCATGTCTGGCAATCATCTGCTTCAGAGCCACTTTCCAGACTTGTTTGAAGGCCTGGGGCCTGCGCTGCTCTCTGGGAGGATGGGGAAGGAGGCCGTTGTGTCTTCCTCAGCCTCCTCTGACACATAGAAAAGGCCGCAGCCTGTGGCACTGGCTCTATGACCTCTGAGGTGATTTCAAGCTCTCGAATTCTCGGATTCCATCCCACAACCAGTACACGGTCCGAGGAGGCCACCAAAGCGTAGGTAAGACTCAGGCTGGGCCCTCCGTCTGGGAAGTCCAGGAATGCATTAGCGGAATTATTGTTGCTTACACAGCATTTCTTAGACCCCACATTGTTTCTTTTTAAGTAAGCTGAAAGTCATATAAAATGGGCCATTTTAAAGCGAAAAATTCAGTGGACTTTGGTACCTTCATGAGGCTGTGCAATCACAGCTTCTGTGTAACTCCCAAACCTTTCCATCACCCCAAAATAAAACTTGGTACCCATAGGCAGCCACTTCCCTTCCTCGCCTGCCCCCAGCTCCTGCCAGCCTTCAGTCCCCTGCTGTCCCTGTGGTTTCCCTATCCTGGGCATCACGAATCAATGGAGTCCGCACCACAGGCCAGCAAGGGCAGGGTGGGCCTCAGCGTTCCCACAGTAGGATGACATTTAGCTTTTCTTTGCTCTGAGGTCGAGGATTCCACTGCAACTTGAGTGACTGAAGTGAAAGGTCTTTGCTATCTAGCTGCTAGGAAATCTTTAAAATTAGGTGTGGGATGAGCCTCTCGGTGGATTAGGTAAAGAACTATGTAGTGGAGGGTAAACTGAGGGTGCACTGGGTGGTCTGGGTTGGGGGGCAGCGGCCTAGCAGCACTTTTGTGAGAAAACAGCCAGTTTTGGTATGGGGTGGCAGCATATGCGTGCACATGTGTGTAAACAAACATCTTGGGGCACATACAAATTTCCTTCTGTGTATAAATCATCCACAAAGTGCTTTGATAGTCTCTCTTTGCAGCTCTCAAAAGGAAGCAGGCCACAAGCACTCTCCAGCCCGATTTATAAATGGGGCAACCCCCATTAGATGACTGGCCCAAAGTTGCACAAAGAATGAGTGGCAGAGCCCCAAGCCCGCATGCCCTCCTTTCTGAATGGCACACTTCCTCTTCTTTGGTGTGTTTTGAAAACCTTAAAATACTTTTAAGAACCTGCTCAGTCGTTGCTCAGGTGGAGTGAGGAGAAAAGGTGTTTGCAGGTTATATTGGTCAAAAACAAAATACTGGGGTGCTTGGGTGGCTCAGTCGTTAAGCGTCTGCCGTGGGCTCAGGTCATGATCCCAGGGTCCTGGGATCTAGCTCTGCATCGGGCTCCCCACTCAGCGGAAAGCCTGCTTCTCCCTCTCCCTCTGCTGCTCCCCCTGCTTGTGCTCCCTCTCTCACTGTGTCTGTCATACAAATAAATAAAATCCTTTTTAAAAAATACCATAGGCTGAGTGGCTTAAACAGCATACATTCATTTCTCACTGTTCTGGAGGCAAGAAGTCCAAAATCAGGGTGCCAGCAGGTTTGGTTCCTGGTGAGAACTCTCTTCCTGGCTTGCAATGGCCATCTTGCTGTGTCCTTGCATGGTGGAGAGAGCTAGAAAGAGCCAGCTCTCTGGTGTCTCTCTCTCTCTCTCTCTTTTTTTTTTTTTTTTTTTAGATTTTTATTTATTTATCAGAGAGAGAGGGGGAGAGAGCGAGCACAGGCAGACAGAATGGCAGGCAGAGGGAGAAGCAGGCTCCCTGCTGAGCAATGAGCCCAATGTGGGACTCGATTCCAGGACGCTGGGATCATGACCTGAGCCGAAGGCAGCTGCTTAACCAAGTGAGCCACCCAGGCGTCCCTCTCTCTCTCTCTCTCTTTTTTTTAAAGATTTTATTTATTCATTTGACAGAGATCACAAGTAGGCAGAGAGGCAGGCAGAGAGAGGAAGGGAAGCAGGCTCCCTGCTGAGCAGGGAGACCAATGGGGGGGGGGCTCAATCTTGAGCAGAGAGCCCGATGTAGGGCTCGATCCCAGAACCCTGAGATCATGACCTGAGCCGAAGGCAGAGGCTTTAACCCACTGAGCCACCCAGGTACCCTTCTGGTGTCTCTTCTTGTGAGGGCCCTAATCTCATCATGAGGACCCCACCTTCCTAACCTCTCTGAACCTTAATTACCTCCCAAAGACCTCTCTCCAAATACCATCAAACTGGGGCTTAGTGCTTCCACATATTAATTGGGGGGGGCACATTCAGTTTACAATACAGGTGGAAACCCATCTCTTCCTCATCATGGGTAGGGACCATATGCTGCAGCCAGCAAGACACTGTAATGTGCCTACCAAAAAAGACAATTTAACCTCACTCTAGGATGGGGGTGAGCAGCTGGGAAAGAGGACAAAATTCAGACAGACTTAAGAAGAGAGTAAGTTTGCAAGATTTAGCAAACAAAATATCAAACATCTATTTAATTTTGAATGCCAAAAAATGATACGTTTTAAATGTAAATTTGTCTCATGCTTAGTTTGGGGTATCTGTGTCTATTCATTTTTAATCTGAAATTCAAATTAATGTGGTATTCTGTATTTTTATCTGGCAACCCCAAAAGACAGGGGCCGGGAACTTTGAGACAAAGAAATGGATTTCAGGAGGGACCACTGCAGGATCTCTGGATGGATGCTTTCTTTATATACCTAAATTTTTGTTCAGTCTGTTAAAGGCTTTATTTTTTATTGTTGTAACCCGTGCATAGCACAAATGGACCATCTTAACTGTTTTCAAGCGTACAGTTCAGTGGGATTAAGTACATCCATATTGCTGTACAACCATCACCATTTCCAGTCTCCAGAACTTTCTCATCATTCCGAACTGACGTGTCAAAGAAAACTAGAGCTGCACAGTTAGCAGTAAGAAGAGATTTTATTTAGGACTTTGCAACAGAGGGGGAAAGAGACCTCGGTACAGAAGCAGGGTCCCTTGCAAACACAGCATGGCCGAGGGGGGATTTCTAGCCAAGGTGGGGAGGCGGGGGTCGGGGCAGCGGATGGAAAATCCCTAAGAGGGTAGGTAATTCTTTGCTCTGCCGACCTACAGGATTCTTGTTGAGGGCAGCCGGAACGAAGGGCAAGCCGCGGGGGGATCGTGGGGGATCGTGGGGGGTCGTGGGGGATGAGGGTGATCTGACGTAGAGGCCGGGGGATTCCGGCTATAGCGACTTGCCAGGGTTCTCGCTACCGCTGGCCGATGCAGCCCGAAGCCTGGCTGGGTAGAGGATGCAGGGGAGCCTGAGTCCAAGGCGGTGGGAGAAACCGCAGAGAGAAACCGAAAGTCTGTAGACACGAAACCACCAGCCCAGGCGCCGCGCACCCACCACTCTACCTTCTGTCCGTCTGTGCGCCCCGGAGGCCGAGCCGGGACCGCCGGGCGCACTCGGGCGGAGGGAGGGCGGGGCCAGGACCGGTCCCGGGTCGGGGTCGGGCGCGGGGGCGGCGCTGAGGGGCGGACAGACGGAGAGGGCGGGCAGCGCGCGGCCGGGTCTGAGCGGAAGGCGGGGAGGTGACGGGGCGTCGGGAAGAGTGAGGCTCCCGGCGGCCTGGCGCCCCGCAACACGCGCGAAGGGTGCGGCGGGGGGACGCGGGCGGCCTGTTCTGCGCGGGGGCCCGCCACTGGCTGCGCAGAGCTCCGCCAGCGGGCCGAGCGTCCCGAGAGGCCGAGCGGCGGCGCCAGGACCCGGCGGAGCGCGCGCGGCGGAAGCGCGGCGGCCGGAGCGGCGGGCGGCGGGCAGGTGAGGAGCGGGCGGCGGGCCGGGGGAGGGCGCGGGGGACCCCGGGGCTGCGCGGGGCCGTGCAGGGGCGGGACGCGGCGTGGAGGCGGGCAGGGAGGGGCTCCGGGAGGCCGGGCAGGGCCGGGCCAAGCGGCGAGGCCTGGGATACGCCGCGGTCCTTCCTCCTGGGAGGCCCGGCGCAGAGCCGGGCCGCGGCCGCCGTCCGCACAGGCCTGCGACCCGGCTGCCTTCCCGCCGCGCCGCCCGCCCGCCCGGAAGCGGCGCCGAGCCTCTGCCCCGAGTCTGACGGGCCCCGCCCCGCTCACCAGCACCCCTGGAGCCGCTCTCCCCCGCGGCGTGAGGCCGAGGCCGGGGTGCGGGGAGGGCCCTGCCGGCCCGCGGGACTCGGGCCGGGGCTCCAGCCCGCCCTCCCCGTCGCGGCCCGCCGGTCCCGTGACCTTCACGGGTCTTTGCACTCTCTGGCCCCTGGGCCCTGCAAGCGGGCTCGACCGAGTCCTCGGAGCCCCCTTCAGCAGCTCCCTTCCCTCCCCCCCCCTCTTAGGTGACCTGTCTCGCTGCTTTCCCCGCGCTTGCTTCCTGACTGCGTCCGGCCTTGCTGTTAACCTGGGCGGCTGAGGGCCCTGGGAGTGGGGGCCCGGGGATGGTTTGCGGGAAGGAGTACGTGCACTTCTGTGATTAAACAGCACTGAGAGGCGGGTAGGGTGTCTTAAGGCTTTTACCATATTCTGTAAGGTAGTGTGTCATCAAATAGAAATACGGCGTGAGCCCCACCTTGTAATTTTACAAGTAAGAAGAAACAGATTGGGGAGCTTGGGTGATTGAGTCGGTTAAACGTCTGCGCTCACCTCAGGTAATGATCCCAGAGCCGTGGGATCGAGTCCCGCGTGGAGCTCCCTGCTCAGTGGGGAGCCTGCTTCTCCCTCTCCCTCTGCTCCTCTACCTGCCTGAGCTCGCTCTGGCGCGCGCTCTCTCAAATAAATAAGTAAAATATTAAGAAAACAAACAGATGAAATCGATTTAGTAATAGATGTTCTTTAATTCTGTGTATCTAAAATACGGTCATTTCATCCTGTAATCAATATAAAAATTTTAATGGGATATTCTACATTTTTTTTTCCCTACTAAGTCTTTGAAATTTGGTTTACATTTTGCACTTACACCACCCTCCACTCCGGCAGGCATGTGCAGCTAGAGGTTAGCATATTGGACAGCTTGGGCGTAAGGGCTTTGGAGTCAACTTCTTGCTGGGGTATGCAGTGTTTATCACAATCTGGCTTTTTAATTTTTTCCTGCTAATGGCCCAAGGATAGTTGTACCCTTATCACTCAGCACCACTTACTTGCCCTTCCCTACACACCTTTGTTCAAGTCTTTCTATCTGGAATGCCCTCTCCCCAGTGCCTGGCTGGGCCTGGTAGAGAGATGCCATTTCTACTGAGAACCTTTTGCTGACTCCTCCAACCTCTGCGGGGATGATCACTCCTTCCTCGGGGCTTCTCCCCTAGCCACTAGTATTGTGAATTAGAGCACTTGTCATGTGGTGTTTGTTTGTGAGGCTGTCTCTGTGGCTAGCATAGTGCCCTACTCATCTTTGTTGTGCCATCATGTGCCATCATGGCTGGCATCTGTGCTCATCTGTGCCATCATGGCTGGCACCTAGTAGCTGATCCTGAGATGTCTGAAGACGGAATGAATAAACAACTAACCAGCTGTACTCAATCTCTTTGTTCTTTTTCTTTTTTCAAGATTTTACTTGAGAGAGAGCATGTGCATAAATGAGCAGTTGCAGGCAGAGGGAGAGGGAGAAGCAGACCCCCCCACTGAGCAGGGACCCTGATGTGGGGCTTGATCCCATGACCCTGGGGTCATGAGCTGAGCCAAAAGCAGATGCTCAAGTGACTGAGCCACCCAGGCACGCCTCAGTCTCTTAATTCTTGAGTGGACCTGCTACTTCCTTGATGAGATTTGTCCCCGTATGACCCCCTCCTGTGCACACACACACACAGTTGGGGTAACTTACAAGGAACTATCTCAAAATGTGCACAGAAGTATCTCCACCTTTCACCCTCTCCTGAGCTTACAGATAGGAAAACCGAGGTACAGAATTAGGTTAGAAAGGCCAGCAAGTTTGCATCAATATGAATATAAATTGGGGGGGGCTTCTTGAAAGGAGTGCAGTGGTCTCAGAGGGTTAGGTTCCTGGCTTAGGCATCAGCTGTCCCCAGTTGGGTCATGTGATAGGAGGGAAGAGAAGTGGGAAAGTGAGGAGTGACTCTCCAGCCCAGAAGAGGATGCTAGTCAGCTTCGGGTCTGACTGAGGATGTCACTGCCCAAGAAGAAGTTGAAGAGCAGACCCAGAGGGCTGGTAGGAGGAACAAGCCCTGGGAGAAGGAAGGGCTGGGGAAGCCAGCAGAGGGAGCAAAGGAGTAAGCTCCAGCTTGGAGAAGATGGTGGTGTGCTGTGTTGGGAAGAACCACTTGGAGAGTGGTGCCATGCTCAAGACTGCGAAATGGGAAAAATCAGAGATTCAGAGAAGGCAAGCGACTTACCCCAAGTCAAACCATTCTTTAAGCTCCCGTGAGGCCTCCTCAGCCCTCCCTGTTACACTTACCCTGCCCCACCTCCATCTGTGTTGCACTCAGGGGCCCCATCATGGGGCCAGAGAGAAAAGGTCTGTAGCACAGTGCCAGCTCTGATTAATGTCTTCCTCACCGTCTTCTACTGAGGGGCTGTGATTAGGCCTATTTATAGGGGCCCGGAGCCTTAATATTCTGCCTGGTACATCTCTTGCCGATCAAATCAGTGCCGTGTGCAGCATGATTGCTGCTTTAATGGCACCAGGGAGCGGAGTTAATTAAACCCAGTATAAATAGACTCTGCCCTCATCCTGCAATTGGAAGAAGTGTTTTTCCTCCTTGTCCCCCACCCTCCCATGCCCCTCCTTCCTCCTGGCCCCCCTTAGCTGTAGCCTGGGGGAGCAGAGCCCAGTCACCAGCCACTACCTGTCCTGTCTCAGGAACAGGTCTTGAGTTCCTTGGGGCCAGAGTGAAAAGAACCCAGGAGTCTGCATTTCCTCTGCTTTTCCAGACCTGGGTATCATTTGGCAGTTGACACAGACATTCTCGGCCCCCCACCCCTCAATCCATCCCTCTGCTCCAACCTCTTTTTCACTCTGCAGCCATGGTTTCTTTCTTCTTCGTCTAGGCTTGGGAGGTAGAAATGACATAATGGATGGAAAGGGTGCCTAGCAGAGCAGTGCACTTCTGACTGCTTCTCTCTGGTCTCTGTTGTCATTACCACTTGCCCTCCCTCATTGATGCAACAAGCATCAACAGAGTACCAGCTCCAGGGAGCTCCTGGCCTCCCACCCATTGCTTTGTACCCCACTCCCCACCTCCAGAGGTGGGACCTACAGCAAACAGTTCTACAGCTAACAGTTGCAGGAGGGGGTGGGTGGGGTGGGGGAGTGCTTAGGTTGGGGGCTGGGCTCTGTCCTCCTGGCACTTGGTCCCTCATGCTCTGGTTCCCACCCACAGGCACCATGACTCCCACGAGGACGCAGCACTCGTTGGCAGGGCAGACCTACGCCGTGCCCCTCATCCAGCCGGACCTGCGGCGGGAGGAGGCCATCCAGCAGGTGGCTGATGCCCTGCAGTACCTTCAGAAGGTCTCTGGAGACATCTTCAGCAGGTGGGTGCTGCCACTCACCCACACCTGATTGAGGGCTGGGCAGTCAGCATGCGCCCTCCGGGAGCGGCCCTTTTGCTCCTCCTCCGTGAACTTGCTACCAGTAGTTATGTGCCCTTTCTGTGCTTATGTCTGTGCTAACTATGCCCAGGGACCACATTAGCAAGAGGACACGGGCCTTTAAGAGCCATCAGTCCCAGATGATAGATACCCCCTGCCCAGCGACCAAAATAGAGGCAAAAAGCAACCCATCAGAAACATTTGTGTTTTCTCACCAGGATTGTGATTGTATGCTTGCTTTTCTCTACGGGGGGCACTGGAGTTTTAGCACACTGGCCTTTCCTTTCCTGGCATTTGGCACCTATAGACAGTTTCATGTCCCTGTGCCCAGGGATGGAATGAGGAGAGGGCAGGAAGTCTATCTCCTGGGAGCCTTGGCGTGGTCCAGGGAGCTTAGGGTGCCTTTCGGGAGCCTGGTGCCTGGTCACCCCACTGACCTCCCACCCTAGGCCAAAACTGCTGGACCCTGAGGGGACCCGACGATGTGTGCAACCTGGTTCCTGTCCCGAGGACCTTGTAGTCTAGAATGGGGGAAACACCAAGTTGAGATGGATTGATTCTTCGCTGTGCAGCATGAACCGTGTCAACTTCTAGGGATCTAGAGAAGAGACGATAAATAGGCATCAGAACTCCCCAAACCCGCTGAAGCAAATAGTAACCAGTCTGTGGAGCAGGATATGGAGTCGTAGGGCTTAATCGATGTCGTCAGTACCTAATTTTTCTTTCATTCCATCCCAGCTTACTGTTTCTCTGTTGGCCCCATTCCCAGAAAGGCCTTGGCCTCCAGCAGGGCTGATGCTCCTGCACTCAACGTTCAGGTCCAATAGGAAAGAGGGACACTGGCCTGGCTGGGTTCTCATATCTATCCCAGAGCCCCTTGCGGGGGCAGAGGCCATGACACACTGATGGGCTTAGACCCTGTTACCCGCATTACTCCCCCGGCTTTAGCCCCACCTGAAGTGCAGGGCCTGAGCCTGTGGAGCAGCGGGTTCCCCAAAGGAAATGAGGGCCCCTACTTGAGGAGGCCTCACTTGAGTGAGGAAGAAGTGGATGCTGGAGAGGAAACCTGCATACCTGCTATGTGGTCAGGGGAGGCCTCCTGAAGGCCGTAGGAGGGCTAGGTTGTGTTTAGGCAGGGGTAGGAATATGGGTGTGCAGGGCCTCTGCTGGGGTCTAGAAATGGGTGCGAATGGATCAGAGGCCTGAACGGGAGCATGGTGTATCCCAGGCTCCCCAGGGGAGGCTGGCCTGAATAGGCTGTTTTGTACTGGGGGTACAGACATTGCTACTTGCCCCACATTCAGCTCCTGCCTTGTGGAACAGGGTGTGAAGAGTCCGCTTTCTCTGGTTCCCTGGGCCTTGCTTACCCCCTCTGATTGCATGCCCTTGGGAGCCGGATTCTCAGGGCCTCTCACTGCTTTCTGTGCTCTGCAATGCTGTGGGAATGTACCGGGGCCAAGGGAGGGGGATGGACGATGGGGCAAGTGAGCTGTTAGAACGAGTGGGTTAGGGCCTGTGGGGGCTTCCCCTAACAGGACAGGGCTTTGTGCTTGATTTGGGCCTTGGAGGGAGGCTCTGGAGCAGAGAAGGGTGCCACAGAAGGGTTTAGGGACGGCTGAGCAGGCAGCACTCAGAGTGACCAGGAGGGGAGGGAGGGGCTTTGAGGAACTGTTGGCTGCAGTCAAGGCATGGAAGGGGTGAGGCTGCAGTCCAGGGGAGCTCAGGGAGGGCTGGAGAAGAGACATTTCAGAGGAAGTAATGACAGGACATGACAGATTGGGAACAGGATGAAGGAAAGGGAGGGGTCAGGGATAGTGGGGGTGGGGCAGGCCCAGACCCAGCCTTATTCCCCTCCAGCCTGCAGCAATCCACACACCCCGCGGGGTTTTCATTTTTCATGGGCTTTTGTCCTAGGGAAGGGACCCCGGCTGGAATCTTCCCCCTCAAGCTTACTCCACCTGCTTGAAACCTCATGTAAAGAGGCATGTGGGTATCTGTGTCTCCTCCTCACCGCTCCCCTATTTCAGGCCCAGGCCCCTCAGCCCAGGGGTGCCTGTGCGCAGTTCCGCAGGTAGGTGAGCTCATGGGAAATTAGCATTCCGAGCTGGCCTTCCTCCTGCTCTGCCGCAGCGGGAGCCGCATGGAGCCTGAAGAGAATGACAAGTGTCTCCCCCTGTCCGGGCGATCTGCCTGTCCCTCACCTGGGAAAAGGCAGGCCCCAAAATAGCCGCCCAGAGACGTCACCTGTCACCTGCTTCGCATGACTTAGATGACGAGGCAGAGGGGGTTGGGGGGCGGAGGGAAGAGGAGCTGGACAGCTTCCGTGTGTGGAAGTTTGGGTGCTATCGCTTGCCTTTCCCTTCAGCCCTGGGGAAGGATTCCTTTTCTCTGCAAAGCCGTTCCCTTGCCTCTCCTTTGTCTTTCCAACCCCTCCTTTCTCCCTTCTTTTCCTGGTTTCCCTCCCTCCCTTTTCTCCCTTCCCATCTTCTCACCCCTTCCTCCCCTCCTCCTGTCCTCTCCTGGCTCTGATTGGCACCTGGTGACTCCCAAGGTTAGGAAGCTCAGTCAGCTGCCTGCATAATTAGCAGATCATTCCCAATCATGCCAGGGGCGGAGGAGGTGACACAGGAGCTTTTCAGTGTCCGCAATGCCAAGGGATAGGACCTGCAAGAGGTGCTCCCTCCTCCCCAGCAGCCTCCGTGGGCAGGCGGGAAGGCGTGAGGGTGTGCTGATTGCAGGGGGTGGGGAGGCTGTGGCCGGAAATCATCTGTGAGGGGGTTGGGGGGGGTCAGCATGGGAGGTGGGGCCCAGGAGCCCAAGTGGTGGTCCCTGTGGTGCTCCGGGAGGAGGAGTGGCTTCCTGTCACCCCGCCTTCATGGTGTTCCCTGTGAAGTGCCTGTTTCCTGGGCCTGGACCGTCCTCCCCCATGTCTGCTCAGCACCGCCTCTTCTTGCTTTCCTCTGAGCACCTGGAGCCCCTCATCCCTCCTAACCTCGTGGGTGGTACTAACACCTGATTCACCAGCTAGTGCGGGAACATGGCACCGGCCCCGTGTCGCAGCTGAAGAAGCCCAAGGCATAGGCCAGTTCATTGTATTGCTCAAGGTCCCACTGCCATGAAGTAGATGGTAAACATACCTGCTTCTGTCCCTGGGAGATGTCTGCTCCCCGGTTCATCTCTGTCCTGGGCTCTGAGCAAACTGGCTGAGCCAGTTCATTCCTGACACCCACAGAGACCACGCTGGGGTTTTGGGGACTTGGCTTTACCGATATGCTTGGAAACTGACCTGCCGTGAAGCAGACCTCCGAGTGAGGGAGTGTAGATTAGGAATGGCAAACAGATCACCCTCTTGCCACTACTCCCCCAAACCCTCGTGGAGGGCACTGCTAATCAGTCATGGCTTTCCGTCCCAGCCGCATGTGGCCCGCTGGTCCTTCCTGTTGCCACCTGCAGCACTGCCGCTGCCCTCGTGAGAGCCCTTTCGCCTGTGCTCTTGGCACCACGGCTCCTACTGTGAGAGGTTGGACAGCCTGGGGGCCGTTACTTAGACTGGTGGGCTCTTGGATGACCCTGGAAGTCCTGTCTGCTTTCCCCTGCCCCCCACAGCAGCATCCCTTGGAGCATTTCTGACGGGTGCTCATCCGCGGGAATCTGATTTGCAGAGCTCTCCTAGAAGGAAAGTTTACTAGAAAGTTCTCCTTGTTCTCCTGAGAGCTGGTTCCTTGTAACTCCACCCGCTGGTCCTCATGCTGCCTTTGGGGGTAACAGGGTAAGTGCAGTCGCTTTCCACCCGCCAGCACTTGTGACGGTTTTGACATACGGAGAGAATTACTGTATTGTCTAAGTCACCTCACCTGTTGCCAGAACACTCAGGACGTGAGTAGCTTACTCCTCACCATCACCCTCCTTTGGACGTTCTTGAACTTGTCACTTTTCTTTCACCCAGTATTTGTTACATGTCAGACACAGTGCCAGGTGCTAGGGACACAGCAGTGACTAAGACAGACCTATAGTTAGACTAGAAGGAATTCAGAGTTCTCTTAAATTGTGGATCCGGTTTAAAGGGGACACAGCTATAGAGAGGTGGGTGCCCAGCACAGATTAGCTCACTAATCTGGGGTCTGTTTCCTCTCTAGTGCCCCAAGAGACTGGATGTCCCGTTTACTGAAAGAAGGGAGAAGGGACAAGGAGCTGTGTGCGCGAAGATCCTGTTTCCTTCTTAAGCTGCTTAACACATACTGAGCTCTAGTTAACCAAAACGTCAGGCCTTGCTGCTAACCCTCCATCCTCTGCGTTTGTGTACTGGACCTCATCCCTTGTCAGTTTCGTCTTGCTGATTACAGTCCATCCTTCTGGACTCTTGAGATTTGTGAGTCTTGATTCTCCATGCAGACCATGTTGACCCTCCTCCATTTGCTCTCCCCAGTTTACTAACCCAGTGTTGCATGAGCTGGACGAGGTCCTGCCAGAGAATCTCGTGCAAGGCTGAAATCAGTCCATTGCTCAGCAGTGCACTTCGGGCGCTGTTCCTCATCTGGCTCTGAGTTTTTCTAAATGTGTTCCAACCCCCATAGCTCCATCTCGTCCACAGGATTTTGTGAGAAGCTGTCAGAATCCTTGCTGACTCAGGATGCACTATGTTTAAGGTTTTCCCCTGCTACACCAGTCTAATATCCCTGTCAGAAAAAGAAAGGCTGGGGCGCCTGGGTGGCTCAGTGGGTTAAACCTTCTGCCTTCGGCTCAGGTCATGATCCCAGGATCCTGGGATTGAGCTCAGCAGGGAGCCGTTTCCCCCACCTCTCTCTGCCTACCTCTCTGCCTACTTGTGATCTCTCTCTCTGTCAAATAAATAAATAAACTCTTTAAAAAAAAAAAAAGAAAGAAAAAGAAAGGCTGTGAATTTAGAACAATTCTGACCCCTGGGAGCTCCCTTTTTCTCTTCGGAGGGCTTACAGATCCTTGATTTAATAATCCGTTCTGGAAGTTTGCCAGGGTTTATGGTTAAGCTCTGTGTTCACAACTAAGAGAGATCAGCCCTTCTCTCCTTGGTGGAAGAATGAGAACAAAATGTCCTTTGTCCCTCTCCAGTTCTGCTGTCCCTTCTACTCTCCATGTGGACTTCAGGCCAAGCTGTCACATAACCACTGAGGTGGCTTCCGCACCCCGGGCACCACCTCTCCCAGGCTGGCCTGGGAGCTGGAGGAGGTAACTTGCGCACAAGTACCCTTTCTCAGCGGACACAAACCCTTCTTCCTGTCAGAAGAGATGGAGCTCATGCAAGTCTGGTGGTTCTTCGTCCTCTCAGTGGAAGGAAGGCAGCTCTGCCCTCAGTCCTCTGTCTCCTTCACTGCCCACTCAGCCCAGTCTGTCAGAGAAGACTAAGCTGCTTTGCATGCCTGCTTGTACCCCAGCCCCCTGCCTCAGTGAGCCCCTGTACATAAAGAGGCCAGGAGTAAGCAGGAAGACTGCAGGGAGCCAAGACCCCTCGGCTGTGAAATTGGCTGATCCGGCAGGTTCTCTGGGGGGCCAGAATCTTCTAGAGTTGGTGAGGTTTGATTTAGGAAGATGGGTCCAGGGCCTTGACCTTTAAAGAAACCTTTAAAGAAATCCTTGTGTTCCCTGACCCCAGAGACCGTGGGGGCCCCCCTGCCATCGCTGTGGCCTCTGCCCTTTCCCGGTAAACTGGCGCTGGCAGTCCTGCCTTTCTCACCTGCATGTTCCCTCTGGCCAGGTGGGTGCAGACACGCACCCTCTCTGAACGTGAGGCGTGGAGGTCATGGGCAGGAACTGGTGTTTGTGCAGGTGGGGGAGCAGCTGGGAGGAGGATACCCTGGCCCCTGTTCACCCAGTCCACTCCGCAGGGAGAAGAACCTGGCCGTTGCTCAATAACAGGGACAGCGGAAGTGAGGCTCCTGTGCACTTACGTTGAGGGCGCATGGGTGTTAGTCACTCGCGGAGCTCTCCAGGCGCCGGTGCTGGGAAGACAGTAGGGAACAAAGCCCAGCCCTCTCCCCCTTGGAGAGCAGATAGGCAATAGATGCATGTCAAGTGGCTCCCCGTGAAAGGGGGGGTTGGGAAGTGACCGGTGCACATTTATAGAGGCGGTGGTCAGGAAGTCTTCAGTGAGGAGTGTGCTCGGTGAAGCAAAGAAGCCAGTCCCGGGGCTGTCTGCAGGGACAGCATTCCATTCGGTGCAGAGGCCACACGGGAACATGTTTGGCCTGTTCAGGGCCTTGGAGTCCCTGGAGCCCGATGCGCCAGGAATGGTGGGTGGAAGCCTCTGAGCGAGCCCTCTGACCACACACGGGAACCATGGTGAAGACTTTGTCCACAGGAGCCGTTTATTGTGTGTCAGGGGAGTTCCACATGAGTGGGTCTGGGACTTGATTTAGACCCAGCTTTGCCCACCCTCCCTCCTCCTTGGGAGCTCGAGTCTCATCTGGAAATAGGCATTTTTGTACAGGAATCATGACTATTTTCTCTCCACTTGCCCCTGCTTGAGGCTGTAAATTCCTGGAGGCAGGGGCCCTGTCCCGGACAGATGGCAAGTCCAGGCACCACCCTGGGGCCAGGGTGATTGCCCATTCGTACCCAGAGCTCCAAGAACTCAGTCAAGTTCATCTAGACCCTTCAGAGTAGAGATCTATGTGGAGGTCACCTGGACAGTTAAAGGTCAGCCGTGACAAGCAGGTTACACTGTATTTTAAGGGCCCCTGTGGAAGCCCTTGGCTTTGCAGTCTGCAAATAGAAGCAGGGGTGCAGGAGACTGCAGGGGCTTGGGGAGCAGCCCTCAGCCGCTGAGTTTTTTTTTCTCCCCCCATGGCAGAATCTCTCAGCGAGTAGAGCTCAGCCGGAGGCAGCTGCAGGCCATTGGGGAGAGGGTCTCCTTGGCCCAGGCCAAGATTGAGAAGATCAAGGGCAGCAAGAAGGCAATCAAGGTAGACCATGTGACCGTGAGTCCCCGTGGCTGGCAGGCCGTCCCAGAAATCCCATCCCTGTTCTCTCCCTATGCTCCTGAAGTTGCCTAGGTCTCTGCCCGCCTTGCCCAGCCACACCTCAAGCTTTCTAGTACAAATTGCCACCCCCCAGACTCTCTGGAGCATCTCGGACTCCCTGTATCCCCAGGTGTTCTCCAGTGCCAAGTACCCAGCTCCAGAGCGCCTGCAGGAGTACGGGTCCATCTTCACAGGTGCCCAGGACCCTGGCCTGCAGAGACGCCCCCGCCACAGGATCCAGAGCAAGCACCGCCCCCTGGACGAGTGGGCCCTGCAGGTCTGGGGGGCTCACACCTTACAGGGGGTGATCAGAGGTGGTCCTGGGTGTTGGGGAGGAACTGAGGGCTCTGTTCCCCGAGAGGACTAGGACTGGGATGGGTGGTCACTTTGGCCCAGTCCTGAAGCCCACCATCCTTGCACTACTGCCCCTGCCAGGAGAAGCTGAAATACTTCCCTGTGTGTGTGAACACCAAGCCTGAGCCTGAGGATGAGGCCGAGGAGGGGCTCGGGGGCCTTCCCAGTAACATCAGCTCCGTCAGCTCCTTGCTGCTATTCAACACTACTGAGAACCTGTACGGCACACAGCGGGGCCCTGGGAGGGTGGCTGGGTGGCCTGGCCTGGCTTTGTGGGGTCCCCAGCAGTCTGATTGCCCTTTTGAGGTGTCAGCGTCCACAATATAGACTAACTGGCCTGGATGAAATAGGAAAGCTGGGTCAGGACCCTGGGCCTCCAGCTGATGATAGGCAGCCCGACATTCCTTCCACCTCTGTAGGTACAAAAAGTATGTCTTTCTGGACCCCCTGGCTGGTGCTGTAACAAAGACCAATGTGATGTTGGGGGCAGAGACCGAGGAGAAGCTGTTCGATGCCCCTTTGTCCATCAGCAAGAGGGAGCAGCTGGAGCAGCAGGTAGAGCCCATGCTGCCTGCTGGGGAGGGGGGACAAGAAAGCCTGGCGGCGTCCTCTAGGTGAGCGGTCTGTGGAGCCCCTGCTCCCACCCTGCTGTCCATGGGTATGCACTAGGCCCTGCTGACTGCCCCAGGGTCTAAATGCAGGGCCCAAGCCCCCTTCAGCCCCCGCTCGTGCCCCCACCTAATCCTGCAGGTTCCAGAGAACTACTTCTATGTGCCTGACCTGGGCCAAGTGCCTGAGATCGACGTGCCGTCCTACCTGCCCGACCTGCCAGGCATCGCCGATGACCTCATGTACAGCGCTGACCTGGGCCCCGGCATCGCCCCCTCCGCCCCTGGCACCATGCCAGAGCTGCCCACCTTCCACACAGAGGTGGCCGAGACTTTCAAGCCGGGTGAGCAGAGAGCAGCAGTTGGGCAAGAACCCCTTACTTGGCCACTTGCATTTACCTCACACTTTCCCACACTTCTCTTTCAGACCCAGAAGATGGGGTGCTAATAGCACCCCCCCCACCGCCACCGCCACCCCCGCCTCCCCCAGCTCCGGCTGTGCTGGTCAGCGCTCCCCCACCCCCACCCCAGCCCATGGCCTCCCCGGTCCAAGGTGCCAGGGAGGAGGACAGCAGTGGTGGCGTGTCTCCTTCAGGTAAGAGCAGCACTGGGGTATGTGGGGGGGTCAGGGCGAGGGGGCGTGTGCTCTTTGAGGATGCCTCGAATTTCTGGATCCCGGAAGGATTTCCTGTAGGTTTATAGGACCATAAATTCTAGACCTTCAGAATAGCTGTTTTCAAAATCTTGTTCCCCTGGGTTCATGAAATAGTGGCTTTCAAACTCTGTAGCCCCCCAGAATTCTTATCTCCAGAGTAGAGGGAGCCTGGACATGGACAGGTAGAGCTGTTGTCCCCCATTTCCAATTATACCAGTGGGAAAGGGGCAGCTACTGGAAACAGTAGAAGGCTTCAGCAAGGAAGTACTCATATCCGTAAATGGCAGGATTTCAGTTTTAGCAGGACATCTCCCCGCTTATCTCCAGCACCCAAAGGTGGCAAAGAAACCCCATGTTGGCTCATGTGTCAAGTTCAGACACTGTCTCCATCAGTAGATTCCCACAGTCCACCTCTGCATTCGCCCCTAAACTAGGTGGCATTAGGAGAGGGACCAGGGGTGCCTGGACATAGGACTGGCTGAGCTCAGGCAGATGCAAACAGCATCCAGACTGCACACCGTCTCCCAGAGCTCAGACTCACTCACTGGCTTCCTCTTTCAAAAGGAAAAGACCCACAGCCAGGCTCAAGGGGAAGCCCCTGGACCCCCAGAACCTCAGGCTGGGCAAGGCTGTCCTGCAGCATGGCCTGCCTGAGGAGCCCTCTTCCTCACACCCTGCCCCCCCCCCCCAGCTACAGTCCAGGGAGCTCCCAAGGAAGTGGTGGACCCCTCCAGTGGCCGGGCCACTCTGCTGGAGTCCATCCGCCAGGCTGGGGGCATCGGCAAGGCCAAGCTCCGCAGTGTCAAGGAGCGCAAGCTGGAGAAGAAGAAACAGAAGGAGCAGGAGCAAGGTGAGAGGATCCTCAGCCCGCTCTAGTAGGGGGGCTCTCAGGAAAGGGCCACCTTCTCTCGTAGCCCCCACCAGACTCCCAAGAGGTCAGAGGAGCAGCACCCAGCCCACCCGCCCCATGCTTTCCCCAGGCAGTCTGTGGGAAGCCCTGGGCAGCCGTCCCTAACATTCCCACCCTTCCTACCTAAGCTGTGGGTTCCTTCCTGGTTTTGGAGCCTGCTTAGAACTTCCTCTCTAAACTCAGGAGACAAAGCCTCCCCCAGCTCAGATTCTGCCAGGAGCTGTCTTAGGACATGGTTGGGAATCTGAGTTGCTGTAGGGACTGTGGACCTGGAGGGTTGGCGCAGTCCTGCTTCTCTAAGCCTCTTGAGGCCGCAGGTTCCGTGCCCTGCATCCTGAGTGTAGCACGAACAGAACATTCAGGCCCTGAGGCGCCTGGGGGGCTCAGATTAAGCATCTGCCCTCGGCTCAGGTCATGATCCAGGATGATGGAATCAAGCCCCACACCAGGCTCTCTGCCTAGTGCAGAGCTTGCTTTTCCCTCTCCCTCTGCCATTCCCTCTGCTTGTGCTCTCTGGCTGTCACATAAATAAAATTGAAAAAAAAAAAACAACACCCGGGGCCAAAGCCGCAGTGCCTTTGAGTCCCGAGCTTGAGTTCGAGCTAGATTTCTGAGATTTGTGCTGTGACTTCAGGCAAACTGCCCAACAACCTCTCTGGGCCAGTTTCCTTGCCCATACAGTGGGGGCCCCTCCTCCTTGCCCACTTTTTCTCACAGGGCAGCTCTGCCAGTTTAATAGTGCCCCGGTGCTGGCTCCAGTGACCGCCTGCAGCTCTGGGACCTGGCAGTGATGCTGTGGCTGGGGGGCGGGGCTGGCAGGTGTGGAGAGTGAGCAGAAAAGAGGACCAGCCCTGAGAAGATCACCCCAGGGGCAGATTTTTCCTTGGTCCCCTCATCCTTCTTGACCTGGGACTTCTTCCTGCTACAGTGAGAGCCACAAGCCAAGGTGGGGACCTGATGTCGGATCTCTTTAACAAGCTGGTCATGCGGCGTAAAGGTAGGACATGGGAGCCTGGCTGCCTTCTCTGGGCTGCGAATCTCAGGATGTTCTGTATCCTGCACATTCTGCTTTTTTCTTCCGGTTTTTAAGTCTCCAGCGGCTGGGTGAACCGGTGTCCCAAATTAACCCCCTCAACCTCCATCTCTGTCCTACCAGGTATCTCTGGGAAAGGACCCGCAACAGGGGCCAGCGAGGGGCCAGGAGGAGCCTTTGCCCGAATGTCAGACTCCATCCCACCTCTGCCTCCCCCACAGCAGCCACCTGGAGAAGAGGATGAGGACGACTGGGAATCCTAGAGGCTCACTCCCTCCCCACCGAGACCCAGATTTAGGTCTCACCCTCACATGGACACAACCAGGATGAGATGCCTGGCCTGTGGGTCTCTCGACCCCTGCTGCCCATGGAGGAACGGGGACCATGGAGGACTGTCCCAGACCTGCACCTGGACCTTCTTCAAGGAGTGAGGTAGCCAGCTTCTGAGGCCAAGTGGCTGGGAGCGGGGAGCCCTTGTGCTCTCCTCCAGCCACAGACTGAAGTGAGTACGTGCATCAATAAAGCAGTGTCACGCGGGAACCGAGCATAAAGCAAGAGTGTGCTTTTACTTAAGGAACCCTAGCCGTGCAGGGGGCGAGTGTGGGCAGAGCACTAGGTGAACTGAGGGCCCTTCCTCTGGGTCAGGGACAGCAGAGAGGTGCTGTCAACAGGGCTGGCTGTTGCAGATGGAGGGAAGGAGATTTTCACACAGGGAAAAATGTCTCTGTGACAGACACGGGGTCTCTAAAAATAGTCCTGCTGGGAGCCTAATGGCCCTTGGCATAATGGCTGAAGTCAGGGGAGGAGGTGTCTTAGAGTTTGCTCCAGTGGCTGAGTGGAAAGGAGGTGCCACTGACGGAGGAGGACGTGGAGCCAGGCCAAGGGAGCTAGACATGCGGTGGGACAGGTTAGGGGCCAGCACTGGTTGGGGAAGAGAGAGACCAGCAGGTGGGGGAGTCGGCACACGGTTCTTCCCAGTTCTTCTTAACACCGAGAAAGGTGCTAGGATTGAGGTGGTCAGAGGGCCCTGGGCAGAAGGAGCCCTATAGACTCCAGGGACCTGGGGCTGGAAATAGGGAATGTTCTTGGTTTTGAAAAGAAGGTGAAGGTCTAGAACAACAAATTGTAGCCAGAAAAGGGAAAGGCTAGAGGGCATGTTCCGCCTCACCTGTGAGAGAATGGACACCAAAGGGAGGACAGAGATGCCGCAGTGGAAGACTGGCCGCAAAGCTGGGCAGAGAGCTGGACTCTGGACCGTGGTGAATGGGCATTCAATTCCAGGGAGCCAGACTGCCCTGGGATGGGTCCCAGGATGGCCAGGACCCACGGTTTCTTCAGGATCGACCTGATGTTCTCTTACTGGCTTTTCCACCTGTGCCTAGTCTTGGCAGCCCACTGATTCCAGAAAGGGGCTGGTCTGGTCTCCAGCTGGGCTTCACCTTCTTAGCCCGAATCCCCACAAAGCAGGCATGAGGCAAACATTTCACGTGAGCAGCTGGAAGGAAGAGGCTGGCATCTGGGCAGTGGTGGGCCATCCATCAGGAAGGGACAGACTTCTCACGATGAAACTGGGGAGACAGGGAAAAGCAGTGAGGCACGAGATCTCAGGGGTGGGGGGCTCTCAGGAAGAGGGAAAGGCCGGACTGACCTTCCTCATAGCAGCAAAAGCAGGACCAAAGGTGGCTTTGACCTCTACACGGTCTCGGATCCAGGCTGGCAGCTTTCCCAGGATAGGTGGGCGGGCATACCGCTGATCCAGAAGCACTATGCTGGCAAAATCCTTCTGGTGCCTGATGGCCCTGCCTAGGTGGGGACAGAGGTTGGGCGCTCAGCTAAACCAGTCTCCCCCACAGTGTATTTCTATCGTGTTCCCTCCTTCCTGTCACCCCATTCTCCTGCCAGGCATCCCAAGAGCCAGGAACAGTCCCAGGCCTACCTATAGATTGGTTGACAGCCTTCATACACAGATTCTCCACCAAAGCCTTGCCTGGTGGTGGCTGACCTGGGCCTCTGGGCTGGGGAGGGCAGAGGACAGCACCTGTCAGCATTTTCTTGCCTTCCCCCCACCACCCCCCCGCTCAGTGTTCTGAGAAAATGACACCGCTCAGCGTGGGAGAAAGAGCAGCAGGCATCACGGGCACGAGGCCAACAGCAGCTGCGACAGAGGAGATGGCAGAGTGGCTCCAGAGGGTAAAGGGGTGCATCCATGCCCTGGAGCGGACGGGTGACATGGGCACACACCGAGGGGCAGTGGGGAAGGCACAACACTGCAGTCCCGATATCGCAGCCCCAGAGGCAATAGCACCTCCTCCCAGCCTCGGGACACTGGAGATACTCACTAGGGTCTGGTCCAGGTAGGCCATCTTCTCCTGCAGCTCTGGTGACCTGATGTTTGGGTAGGGCATGCCTACCATAACCACACACCTAGGGCCGAGGAACACGAGGCCATGGCGCGGGGGCAGTCAGGCCCCCGGTGTGTTTGCCAAGGGCCAGGCCTCACCCTCCTGTCATCAACTGCTACATCCAGCGCTCTGTCACCCCCCTCAAGTTGTGCTTGCTGCCTCTACCTCCCTCCACACCGGGAGCAGGTGTGCTTGGCCGAGAGACCCAGTGCAGGCCACATGAATGGAGTCCCCACAAAACTATGCTCTGCCTAATTTCCACCTGGAGCTAAAGGGCCAAAGCTACCTCCCCACAGAGCTGAGTGACCTAAGCAGCCAGCCCGGGATGCAGACTCCTGCTGGCATCAGCTTGCAGGCAGGGGCCCGGCCATTCGTGGAGTGAAGGGTGATCACAGCAGAGCCCAGAGATGAGAGGCCCATAACTTACCGGCCAAGGTTGTCAGAGAAGTTAATACCTTCACTCATCTTTCCTCCAACCACAGAGAGGAGCAGAGCACCTGTCACCGTGCCTCCCGCCTGGCCACAACACTGCAGGAAATACCAGTCCAGGTTGTAGAGCCAAAGCTTGAAGGCCACCCAAAATGCTGCCAGCATTTGGACCCAAGGCCTCGGAGTTACACTTCTTACCTTAATGCACCTGGAATACTCCGCCAGCACCTGTTCCACCTGGTTTGCTTTCTTGGGTTCCTGAAATATCTGAAGGAAAACAATGTCTCCCAGGAAAGGGTTTCAGAATGCGTGGGCCCCAGGTCTGCTCGTGGCCTTTACGTTTTCCAGACTGGGAACTGGAGAGGCCCCCAGAGTCAAAGGGTTCTAGGGAAATCCTCCAGAGGTGATCAGGGGTTCCAAGTGGGGGGGAGTAAGGAGCCAGCCGAAGTCCAGACAGTTCTCTGACATGCATAAGAAATTCTAGCAGGAACTCTGGGTGCCACTGTCCTAATAAGTGGGAGTTCCAGCTGAGAAGTCACTCACCTTTTTCCTGACAGCCAGGCGGGCCAGCAGCCCACTCTTATCCCAGTGGGCATAGACCTGGCGTTGGTACTCATAGGAGGGGAAGAAACAGACCACCCCTCCAGGGACCACAGTGCACAGGTTACAGAGAATGCGACCAGTCTCCTCCATCTAAGGAAGGAAGACAGACAGCCCTCCCTGGAGTCATTCCTGAGGCCATATCCAAACAGCACTTCCTGACTTTGAGACTCAAAACCACATACAGAGATCCAAGTGTGACTGCAGTCATGGGGGAGACCTGTGGCCGGAAGCACCCCCTCCCCCGCCTCCCTCCCACACACATCACGATGCTAGCGCACCGGAGCTAAAACCGGCTAGCATGCGAAGCCTCCCTGCTCAACTCCCGATGCCTACGGGCAACTGGGGACAAGTTCCACTAAAACAAATCGGACACTGAAAACCCCATGTGTGCCTCTCACGACAGGCCGCAAGCCCCATGTTCTTGCACAGGGCAGTGAGCGATAAAACCAAATGGCAAAAGAACCAAGGGAAACAAGCAGATTTTCCTCAGGTTCATCCTGAAGGAATGGCCCAAGGTTCTAAGAAAACATTATTAAAATGGTCGAAGCGGTGAGGGGACGGGGGAGCTCAGACCTCCCAAGGAGCATGCAGATGGGACACTATCCAGCCTGGGCCGCCTCTGTGTGGAAGACCCCAGCACTAATTTCCCTAACACCTGAACACTAAAAGCGCAGGCCAGGGTGCCCAGCACCCCAGAAGCCTCTCTCCTGCCCCGACGAAGGTGGTGGTAAGGTGAGCGGGCGGGTACTAACCATCTGCGGCAGCTCTCTCTTCTGGTATGTGAACTCCAGCTGCTGGCTGGAGGGGCCACTGCAGATGACCAGGGGCAAGATATTGTCTGGTGGGATCACATGACCTGCAGAGACCCCAGGGAGGGGCTGAAAACGAGGGGCTGACGAGTCCGTAAGGCAGGGCCTGGGAAGGGCGTTCACCATCCCTGTCTCCATGCCAGGAAGAGCAGTTCCCACACTCGCCCACGCGCCTGCTCCCGCAGCACAAGTGGGTGGTACTCAGACCTCCCCACGGTGGTGGAGGCCACCGTGTGGGAGCAGAGAGATGTGAGCCCACGTGAGAGCTGGCAAAGGACTGAGCTCCCATCCCACAGGCTCCTCAGCCCCTGGGGCCGGATGAGAGCACAGGGTCAAACCTTAACGACAAGGGGCCGGAGAGTGACAGACACGCAGCCCATTCCACCCTGGACAGGGATTCTCACCGCAGGAAAACTCCACCACTCGCTCAGCTTCCACCCCAGCACAGGCCAGCAGCTGCTCCCGGAAGTCAGACATCTGCAGAAAACAGCAGGGCTCTGTGATCCCCGAAAGGGCCGAAAGGGCCAGACACCACAGGCCTGAGCAGGGAGGGGGCCCTGGCGGGGAGGGGGAGGGAGAGAGCCGCACTTTGGGGAAGACGAAAGTCTGGCCTGGCATAGTATGTACATAAGAACAGGGAAAAAGAGGTAAAAGGTAAGGCAGATAATAAATTGGCAAAAATAAATAAATAAATAACAATAACCCAGTGTTGGATAGTCTCAGTGAGCCTGTGGGAACAGCACGGGAAATCTGGTGACCTGGGCACAGTGCTTCTCACCCCTGACTAGGCAACCGAGAGCACCTGGTCCAGCCACCTGGTCGAGAGATCCAGACGTCCAGGTCCCAGCCTCAACTACCAGAGAAGGACCTCTGGGGGGATGGAGGGGTGGGGCAGACATACGCGTTTGTAATTTTAAAGCACTCTGGGATTTTCACCTACTGAATTGGCAAGAATCCTAAGGCGTGACCCCTCTGTGTTTCCTGGACAGTATTTTGTAAGCTGGATGTATTTTTACTTTTTAGACTGGCAGTGCCCCCCACCTAGGGGTGCCCCCTGAAGGTACAGCTCCGCAAACCAACACCTGCGCAGGGATACTCCTGCATGTGATCTCTGAGCGCACAACTGCCCTTCGGGAGAGCCCAGCGCAAGCGCTCACCACACCCTTGCAGGGTAGAGAGCCCGCCAGCAGGCAGGACACACACCTGCAACGGCCAATGAACGGCGTGAGCGCCATAACACTGGCGCCGCAGCCACTGACAGAACAGGGAGAAAGAGAAGTGAGTACATGTATTTGCTCAGTTCTGCAGAGAAATGCAATGAAAGCAGGCAAGGACAGACCCGTAGTCGTAAAAGTAACTGCCCCTGGGCACAGACAGCAGCCTGCAGACGGGCAAAAGTGGGACTTTCTGAAGGCACCTTCCAGACAGTTTCGACTTCTGAACCATATAGGTGTTTACATATTTTACAAACATATTAAATCAAAAATAAAAAAATTAAAAAGCAAACGCTAAAACTGAAAACAGACGGCAGTAAAGAGGACCCTTTGTCACAGTCACAACAGAAGCACACAAGGAGCCTGAATTCCAGTGACTTCAAACCCTTAGTGAGCAGACAGCCTTAGTGGGCACACTCGCAGAGCAAAAATAAACGCAAAGAAATTAAATTTCAATCACTAGTTTACTGTTAGACTATCGGTAGTATAGGAAAGTATTTGAGGTCTCCTGTGGAGAGTGCAAGTAAGTAATAAGATAGAACAAACATAATAAGAAACCAAATGTTCAGCTCAAGAAAAAAGATATGCAGTGTAAGGTCAAACAAATTCAAGGATTTTCATTTAGAAATAGTCATGATTTTTTAAAGCCATCTTCCCCAGTCTGTCTACAGAAAAGCAATTACAATCCAGGAGCATGACCAACATCCCTGGCACCCGGTTGCTGGTTTCCACATACCAATCCCCAAATAAGGAAGCCAGGTTACTTGGAGAAATGAAGGATTCCAGATCTGGGGCAAAGAAAGGTGGCCCGGGACATTCTGCATTCTGTCGTGCCAAAAAGCAAGAAAGCATCCCAAGGCCAATAAAGGGCCTCGTCAAGGACCAAGGGCAGCATGTGGGGGCTCTGAGGGGCCGAGCCTGAAGCACCTGAGCATCAAAAGCAGCAAGGACTAGAGATGATTTTAATTTGTGAACAAAAATCTGAGTCTTACACAAGAAAAATGGAAAACTAACAAAGTGGCAGGAGTGGTTCCAGTGGCAGAAGAGAGGGACCAGAGTGTGCGGGCACTGAGGAGCCTTCCACTGGCTCAGTCCCGTGCCACGCATACCCTGGGGACAGAACCGCTGTGCAGAGATGTGGTTCCATGTGCCTCCATGTTGCTTAAAACAGAGAAAAACTGGAAACCACCCAAATACCTAACAAAAGAAGAGCGGTTCCACAAAATATAACACATTCACATAACAGAGCAGAGCCGGAGCGTGGTGGGATAAATGCACACTACTGACCAGGAAAAATGTTTATGACATTCTGTTGCTGGCTGAAAAATCCAAATCATAGCAACAGCATGTAGAGATGGAGATTTTTGTTTTTAAAACATGTATGTAGGGGCGCCTGGGTGGCTCAGTGGGTTAATCCGCTGCCTTCGGCTCAGGTCATGATCTCAGGGTCCTGGGATCGAGTCCCGCATCGGGCTCTCTGCTCGGCAGGGAGCCTGCTTCCTTCTCTCTCTCTCTCTGCCTGCCTCTCTGCCTACTTGTGATCTCTGTCAAATAAATAAATAAAATCTTAAAAAAAAAACATGTATGTATATTTGTAAAAATTACACACAGACTACTATAACGATATACACTAAAACAAATCTTTTGGTGTTGGAATTATAATCTTTTTTTTCCCCCTGCTTTTGCTGGTCTCTGCTTTCTACAATGAAAGCAAAATACTTTTGCGAGCGTGCGCGCGTGTGTGTGTGTGTGTGTGTGTGTGAATTTGTAAGAGAGGGAAGGTGGTATCCCTGGTGGGTCCAAGAAAGGCACGGCACTTAGGCACTGGATGGGGGCCTGCAATTCCACAACAGCTGTCTCTGGGAGAAATGTGGTCCTGTGGCTCCATAAGCACCAAATGCGCAGCAGTGCCCTTACACCTTCGCCCACCCATGGCCCCTGGCTAAAGGCCCAGGCCTGAGACAGTACAGCAATGCCACCTGGTGGGCACTGCTCAGCCTGCTCAAGCTGACCGCCTTCTGGTTTAGGGGCTCACTGGACAGGAAGAGGCCTGACAGTGCAGCTGTCCCATCCCACACCGGGGCACAAGAGGCGGGCTCTGGTTCCCTTACCGGCTGCATAGTGCCCCCCGCGATGACCACGGCCCGGCATTCCTTCACCACCTGGGCAAAGTGTACGGCTGGATTCAGGAGCAAGAATTTGAGGCTACTCTGACAAAGACTTCCTGAAAAAAAGACAGACAGCTCTGTGGGGCAGGGGGCGGTGGGCTGCAGGCCCAACAAAGACTTCCGTGAGTCTGAGGCAGAAGGGAGCGCGGACGTGTCTACGGTCATGTCTATGCAGGAACCCCAGGGATACCACTTTCTTCTTCGATGAGGTCCCATTTAATCTCCAGGACAACCCTGTGGTAGAGAGCTCGATCATCTACCCTTGTACGTTGATCTTCAGAAAGACAATGAAACAAAGCTTGGAGATGAGGGAATCCAGACTCAACCCACATAACCACAACCACTAGGCCACACGGCCTCGCTCGCAGCCTGGCCCAAGGTGCCCTACTGTCCTAGTGCCTCGCACCCCCCTCACCACAGGCCAGCAGACCAGTCACCAGCACCCTGCTTCCTGATCCTTGCCCAGGAGGCGCCACGAGTCTCTCCATGCTCTGGCTTGGCGGCCCATGCCGGCTCCTCCTTGGGATTACCTTGGCGGCTCAGGATGACCCTGCCATCCTGGTTGGCAGTGGTGAGGGCTGCTAGGAAGGATTCGATGTGCATCAGCGGGGAAGCTGGCCGTGGCAGCCTGGCCTCGCCCTCCTCCACAGGGCTCACAGGAGCTGTACAGAGCAGAAGGAAGAGGGTCTGTGACCACAGAGGTGGTGGGAGGGCCCCCTGCGGCAAGCCTAAAGCCATTCTCCACAAGAGTGGAGTCCAGGCATGAGGGATGGACGTTCCTGTCCCCCGCGTGCAGCCCAATCTCCCGCCTCCTAACTCACTCTCGGCCGCTGTGGGCTGCAGGGTCTGCAGGAAGTGCTGGAACCCAGCCAGTCTGGGCTGCTCCCTGGAGGGTGTGAGGACTGTGCCATACCTTTCTGTGAAGCCGAAGAGCTGGGACGGAGTAAGAGAGCACAGGGAGGAATGAGGGTGCAGCAGTGGGAGCCCTGGATGGAGGAAGGTTCTGCCGTACCCCAGACAGCCCACAACTTGCCCTCTACCCCCACCTGCCACGAGGCCTCTAGCATCCCCACCCCCACCCAGCGAGCCGTGCTACAGGAAGGGAGCAAAAGTGACTCGAGCGTCTGAAAGGCAGGGGGCAGCACTGGGGTGCTGCAGACCCTGGCCAGACCTGGGAAGGGGAGGGCACACCTTTCTGCTGATCATGCTCCTCTCACAGTAGCGCCGCACCTGTGAAAGCAAGCCTACTGCAGGTATCTGGCCACCATTTGCTGGAAAAAAGAAACCACTACTTCCCAAACCCCAGGGAAGCAGGACTCCCTGCTTGCCCTCCCCCCGCCCCAGAAGCCCACAGCCTCCTTGTTGGCCAAGCGGGTCACCCTCCTCTGAGGTCATGCCTCTCCTGCCGCCCCTACGCGGCATGGTGGAAGCCTCGTGCAGGCAGTCCCCTCACACATGTGTGTGCACGGCTCCAACCCTCTAGAAAGGTCCCCTGATCTCCTTCAGTGTGACAGCACCTAAGCTGAACCTTGAAAGATTAAGTTTTAAATAACCTACAGGAGCAAAGGCACGAAGGAGGTAAAGCTTGGGTTTGTTCAGGCGTGTCTGGTGCCTACACTATGTGTAGCCTGGCAAGGAAGACAGCGAGTTGAAGCCTTTGAAGATTTCTAAAAAGGGTGCTATCTTTCAGCGGAGTTCCACTAGACCGTAGTGTGGGAAAGAGCAGAAGGGAGAGGGAATGCAAGCAGGGAGAGCAGGGAGAAGGCAAGAGGGAAAGAGCCTCTCCTGATGTGGCAGCCATGGGAATGGAAAGGCTCCAGAAGTTCAAGAGCTATTTCTGGCTCTGGGAGCCGGTGACCATTTAGATGCAGGACCCAAAGGGAGAAGAAAGGAGTCAAAAAGGGCTAGACTGACAGCCTGTCTGATGGGGTCATGGCAGTGACGAGGACCGAAACGGGTAAGTTGGGGGTGTGCGAAGACAAATGGGAAGGCCGGAGGGAGAGCAAAGGGTCTGGAGTCCAGGCAGGGGGGCTAACACGCCAAGTACCATGTGCTCACTTGTGTGTGACCTATGCCTGTCCCTCTTGGGGTGACCTCTCCCAGCCTCGGGTCCCTCTGCTTCTGAGCAGTGATGGTACATCCTACCCTGGAGTCACAAAACCTGGTGCCCTGCCGTAAACGCAGTAAGTGCTCTGTATCGTCAGTAACTTAGAATCCCCGAGTCGAGCGATGCTGGTGGGATCCTGCACAGCAGGCCTGCAGCAAGCTCCCACCAGAGGCTGCACACAAGTCCAAGGCCTCAGGGGGCGGAGGGGAGGCAGTTCACAGCCACCTCAGCACAACAGCAGGATCATGCTCCCGAAGTTAACCTCCTGCTCGGACTAAAGGCCCAGGGCAGAGACTGTGCCCGAAGAAAGATGGCACAAGGCAAAGGACCTGGGAATTTCTGTTTGTGCTTATTTGGGACAATGAAAGGCACCTTTTCTCCCTAGTCCCTAGGACCCTTCAACCCTGGGTTAGAGATTACTTTTTTCTTGCTGATGCAATGCCTTCAGGGGTAAGTGATTACAAACACCTATGCTGTAGATCCTCAGACTTCTAGACTGCTTGAGGACATTAGGAATTTACTTTTTATTCCTTCGTCTTCACACAGCGTTCTGCTCACAGATAGTAATAAATATAAGCACATTGGACACAAAAGGATGAAAATCTCTACCTTGAACAGGTTGATGTTGTCGATCTGGCTCTCAAAGAGGAAGTCATTGATGGTCTTCAGCTCTGTCCCTTAGGGGTAAACAAAGGGCCTTGGAATCCTTCCTTGGAAGATGGGAAGACCGAGGTCCCAGACGTGAGCTCAGAACCGGCTCAGAGCAGCTCTGAGCCTCTGAAGGCAGTCCTCTTACCTGTCTGTGAAAGGCTCTGTGTGTTGGGATTTTGCTTAATGTTCCCTAAAATAGAGAATTCAAGCTGGTCAGGATGGTGACTCTCTAACCCCCAGCTTCTCACACTGAACACTGGACTCCTTAAATAAGAGCATTCATAATTGAACAGATTTTTCTGCCATGTATAAACACCCAAAAAACCTGCTAAGAGGACAGGAGGTTCAAGGTAGCCTCAGAATCTGACCCGTGTTTGCACATGGAGCCCAAAGTCTTGTGGGTTTCATTCTTTTCACACCTCTTCCACGGAGGTTGGGACCAAGTGACCACCCTACTTTAGGCAGACTCAAGGAGCTGCCCGGGGCAAAGTAGAGATGGAAGGGAAGAGCACCGGTGCTAGGCAAAATCCCTCCAGCAAAATGGTCCTCTGGCTTCCAAGAACTCAGCTTGTATGTAAGCCTTCAGGTGGAGAGCCATGCAACAAAGAAAAGGCAGGTGACACAGAATCGTGAGAGCCACATGGACCTGGAGCCACAAGAGTCCCGCCATTAGGTTCACGAAGCAGAGACAGGTCACACCCCTGCTCTGAGCTCTAGTTTACTCAGCTGTCCACAAGGGTGAGCTCGCCTGTGTTCTGTGCTTTCCTCAAAGGTGTGCTCCAAAGTGACTTCACACGGTCCCATTATACTACGCTGTTATTACTACCTGGGGAGTAGAGTCTGGCAAAATAAAAAGGACTCAGAACAGGGGGAAATAAACTAGGAATCTAAAAAAGGATCTAAGGCTAGACAATTCAACTAAGCTGTAAAAGAGAAGAATCTTCTCCACCAATGGCGAAGATAATTCTTGGGGATGCAGAAAACCCAGGTGTCCTGACTGGCATCCAGGGAACGGACCACACAAGCTTAGTAGGCCAGGGGTCAGGGAGGGCACAGGGCTCCTTACCACCCAACACAGTCACAAACTTCTCCAACAGATACAGGATCTGTTTGATGTACATCAAGTTCTTGGCCTTCAGACGCTTCCTGAGGAGACATGAATGGCCATCAAGTGGTAGTACTCCACAAGCAACTTCCCTTCCAAGTGCCTCAAACTCAGGCCTCTGTCTAGTGTCTTCCAAAAGCAGGCCACGAGCGACAAATACACCCCCAGAAAAGAAGGCTTGCCGTGGCTCAAGGCCTTGTAGCCAGCTGTGGCATCCTGAGCATGCTCAGCCTGTGTGCGATACACACCGTCGTGAACAGGAGGGGACCAGTGTGCTGGTCTCCCTGGCGCTGGGCCCAGGCCAGAGGTGGAGACCCCAGTGCTTTCTCTGAGACTGAGCAGGACTTTCCCTTCCCTTCAGGAGGCAGTGTCTTACCCATATCGTTCCATATACTGGAGCAACTGGGAATGGGCCTGGCAGAGCTGGAGAGAACAGAGAATGGGCGTGAGGGCAGGCCAGGCTCTATCTTAGATTATGCCTAGAAAATGCCAGCCATGCCACATGGGAAGCAGTAAAGGGAGTGGACCTGAGTAGAGACCAAAGGCCTTGAGGCTGCTGGGAGCTGAGAGGTGAAGGAAGGGGAAGTTCTGCTGCAGTATCCACTTTAGGTCAGTGAAAACAGCAAGAGGCTGACTAACTCTTTCAGGTAATGAATCTCCCTGTTAGTTTTTACTACGTTGGGCAAAGATGTATTTTCCACTAAGCAGAGAAGTGGTTCGAGGTAGCCATTACACTCTGGCCTGAGGTCAACCCTGGCCTAAGGTCAGTAGAAGTGGTGGGAGGCACGTGGGTGACTCACTCAGTTAAGTGTTTAACTTCACTCAGGTCACAATTTCAGGGTCCTGGGATAGAGTCCGGCATCAGGCTCCCCGCTCAGCAGGGAGCCTGCTTCTCTCACTCCCTCTGCTCCTCCTACCCCATCCCCACCCCCCCTCATGCACATGTGCTAATAAAATAATAATAAGAAAAGGGGGGGTAGGAATACCACATGAGTTTCAGGGTCAGAAACCAGTGGTCAAGTCCCAACTCCACACTCCTGAGCTGTGTGATTTTCGGCACACTGCTTAAAGCCCCCCGAATCTGAGTTCTCAGTGTTAACAGGAAACAACAGCCCATGCGGAGGCAGTGTGAAAATTCATGATACTGCACACAGGCCATGGCAGAGAAGAGGTAATCAACAGTGGCCCTCGGAAACCCTGAGCATCCCTCAAAGCAAGGCTAACAATGCAGAACTACGTGAGGACCCCTGCTTCCTTCGCCTTATCATCCTGGCTTACAGAGAACTGGATACTAGCATCTGGGCTGGAGGGACTCAGGATGACTGACCTAGGACAGTGAAGAGCAAGGACATGAGCTACTTCCCCTCAGCTGGGTCCCCATAGTTCTACTATCTGCTGGAAAGCCAGTTAGCTCCTGACGAGTCCACTGCCCCGACTCAAGGCACCCTCTCCCAAGCCACCTCCAGACCAATTCCAGGGCTTAGAAAAATGATCCACGTCCCTCCACATCCCTCTGCCCCATGGCAGGCCCTGGCCCAAGACAGGAGAGGGTGACCCACCTGGGAACCGCTGACCTCTGCACTGTGGATGCCCGTGATGGTGTCGATCAGGTTGTGCGCCTCGTCGATGACCACCACCTGGCCCTGTAGCCGGATGCCCGCAGCCTGGCGGGTGGCCGCGTGCAGCAGCATCTGGTAGGGCAGCACCACGAGCTGGGGGGAGGGGCAGCCGCCTGAGCAGTGTTGGGGGGAGGTCGGGGTTGGGGGGGTACTCCTTGCTTTGGCAAGTGTTCCCCGCCTACTCTAAGTGTCTGATGCAAATGGTTTTAGCCAGTCTGATTCTGACTGAACCAAGAGTGGGGGTGGGGAGAGGGGGAGCAGAGAGGAGTGTGGAACCCCTGCCGAGCCTTATCCATACCCCTGAGGCACCCGAGGTTCCTCAAAACACAGTGAACACCCCTGGTGTACTAGAAGGTAGCCCTGCGCTCTGGTTCCAGGGCTGTGACTTCTTAGCTGCGTGACTTGCAAAAGTCACTTAAACTTTCTGAGCCTCAGTTTCTTCATGGGAAAAATGGACTTAATAAGCTCTATCTCAAATGAGGGCCAAGGGCCAGAGGTCGGGGCAACAAAAATAAGAACTCTGTAAATTTTTCGGTGCTACTCATGAGACCGATTTCCCAGTTAAAAGAATATTGATAAAGTGAAACTCTAGGAAACTGGTAACTTAAGGCCCAGCTTTAATCTGGCACCATTACCCACCTCCTGTGAGAAAACAGGTAAATCACTTAGCCTTTCTGGGCCTGTGTCCTCATGTGTACATATGGATAATACCTGCCTTAGCTTTTTCTGTGGGATACTACAAAGCAAAAATGAGGTGACAGTTATCTCAAAAAGTCAAGATCATGAAAATCTCAGGGCACCTTATATTTGCGCACACGTATCTATGGCACTGATCTTGTGACACAGCAGACAGACCCCAGGAAAGCATGCAACAATGGTGGGGGCTGGGAAGGTTCTAGAATTTCCCTCTGAGCACCTATGGAACACAGTTCAGAGTAGTATACTAATGAGCATTTAGCTGCTGTAAAATCATTACTAACGTTGTTCCCTGTATCTCTGAAAAGCTACCTAATCTTTTTTTGCTTGTATGGAATTCTCCACAAATGAAACTCTATTTCCAAAAGTCACTCGAATGAAACAGTGGCAAGAAGACAGTAAAACCATACCAAATAACAATATTTTGGATCTGTCAAATGGGAAGATCCAAATGCCCATCCAAATGGGCAGTGTAAAGATGAGCCTCAACATGGCAAGTCGAAAGAAGACAGCGTTCTCCCACACCGACAGGCAGGTGCCTACGTCAGGATAATTGGTCTGAAAGGCTGTCTGGAAACACATTTCAGTTCTGCAGCGCCCTGACTCAATCTTCTCAGCTTCCTGCTGCCCTGTGCCGCCGGACTCTAGTTTCTTTAGGAATGCACACCCTTCTCAGTTCTTATCTGCTGTCCCCAGTAAGGCCATCTTTTCCTGCAACCCAGAGCCAAAGGACACCCCCACTCCCACGCACTGGCACCTGGGTGCTGTGTGGTCATCCACCCACAGCCAGGAACATCCTCCCAAATTAAGAGGAATGAGGAAATCCCTTGTGGCAGAGGCCACAGATGGAGCGAAGAGTTACTGTCCAACCCTCCAAGGTCTTTACCTGGGCTGCTGGAATGGCAAACCGGCTCCCATAATAGGGACAGGCCCGAGCCTCCTTCCCCAGTGCCACCAACTGCTCAATGTCCTTGACCCCCACCAGGACCTGGTCTCGGAGGAGCTGCAGCTGCTCGTAGCCATAGAAGGGGCATGCGGCCCGGTGCTCCTGCCTTCTCCTCTTGGGCTTCTCTTCCTCAGCTCTGTTCCTCTCTAAGGGGGCAGAGGCACAAGGAATGACACCAGTCCACGGGGCCAGCACTGGGTCTAAAATGTCAAGACCCAAGTCCATGACCCTTCCCACTACCATTTAGGAAGGTCTCACCATTTGGGCATTTAATTTTATGTTCTCTAGAAAAAGCCAATAAAATCATCTCAGAGCCAGGGTTCTGGACTAGACACTGACCCAAAAAGCAAAATGCCTTTCCCAAGGAGATGGCCTTAAGGAAGGACGCAGCTGCAAGCTCCACTGTCACTGCCACTTAAGACACTATCTCCCGCGTCCCGGGTCCACTTCCAGCCTGCTCCCCACCACTTCTAAGTATTACCCCAGGCTACACGACCACCCCAGCGTCCATGCACGGCTCTAGTGCTGGGGGCTACCGTGTTTGCTTCTCTGCATCTCCACGCAGCGGTCATTGATGAGCTGCGCAGAACCCAGGGTCTTCACATCATCGTTTATACAAAGATTCTAGAAGACAGAGGGCAAAAAGAGAGCCACAGCAGTCACGACATGATATACAGCAACCCTCTGGGGCCTGCCCAACACCCTGCCAGGAACCAGAAGAGGCCGATCCTCCCACCGCACGGCATGCCCTGGGCCTGGGCCCACCATCCTTCCATGCCTGGAAGAGGAAGATGAAGGCCCAGGAAAGGGAGCGGGATGGCACCCAGGCCAAGATGCAATGCCTCCATGTACCTGCCGAGAGCCGAGGGAGACAAGCCGGGTGTCCTTGCCAAAGGGGCTCCTCTGTACCTCGTGCACAAACTGAGCCAGCTGGGAGTGTGTCCGACTGCAGTAGTAAATCTGCTCCGAGGAGGAGCAGGGGATTTCAGAAACGAGACTACAAGAACTCCATTCTCTGCACATCAAGGAATGCACGGCCCAGTAGGCTGAGGGACTGGGGATAGTGGCCACACACACACAAACCTAAAGCGACAGGACTCTGTCCCACAGCAGATCTCGCTAACGCGGGGCCCAGGCAGTCCCCACCTCCCCCACTCAGCTCCAGAAGTTTACAAGAACACCCACAACATGGAGCTCCTCCCATCAGTCCTGCTCAGCCATGAATCCGGCCACTTCACGGGGCTTGGTCATCTCAGGACAGGCTGCCTCCCTGAGCTGTGGTTCCCCAGTGGGAAAGAACAGATTCTGGTGAGCGTGTCAGGGGTGGGCTGTCCACACACTCCTCCCTAAAGGCTGGGGGGCCAGGCTCGCAGTAGGACAAGGGGAGCTGAGCTGTGCTCTATGCTCCTCCAAGATTAAGAGCGAGAAGAGAAGAGAAACAGGGAGAAAATATCTACTTTTAACAGAGAAAACCAAAGTCTCACACAAACGAAACCAAATGTTTTTAAACATGACAGATGTCCGAACCCTACATACCTCCCAGCGCTCCGTGCCAACGGAAACACAGACAAGAGAAGAGGGAGCCAAAGGGCAGGGCGTTCTTGCTCAGGCCTGCCCTCACCCCCTAGCACCTCCAGACAGACACCACCGGTCCATGGGCCTGCCAAGTGAGCACCTCAACACTGAGGTCTGAATCTGGGGAGCCCCAGAGTCAGGAGACTGGAGGCTCTTTGTTGATGACAGAGCGAGAAGCAGCCAAGGGGGGCAGACACAGAGCCCTGGACTCAGGACCAATCCCAAAATACCCACGATACAATGTCTTACCTTAGTTACATGTTCTTCCTCTGGGTCATCCTCATCCGTGTCCACTCTGAGAGAAAAGAACACAGAAACTCAGAGTACTCAGGCCACCTGAAGACACACTTGAGTGAGCACCTACTGCGTGCCCACAATGAGCCCTGGACCTAAGCCAGATTCGGTCCCTGTCGTCGGAGGCCAGCAGAGCTGAGGCTGAGCTCTGAGCCAGAGACAGACAAGACACATCCCAGCAACAAAGTTCCACCAAAGCAAGTGCCTGCTTGCTTGCCCACTAGGTCAGAGAGATGCACCGAGCTAATACCAGCCCGATCCTCCCCACCGGCACTCATGAGGGAAAGAAGAAAGGGGCACAGTATTCCCAAAACCTCCATTCACTGTCCGACTCTGTCTGTCATCAAAGGCTACTCCGTCCTTACTGTCCACGCCTCCAGCGACCTGGAGTTCTCTCAGTCCCCACAGAACTGTGCTCTTCACCCCCTCGCGGCCTCGGACATGCTGTTCTCTCCGCCTAGTAGGCGCTCGCCCCTCACTTCCCCTTTTACCTAGCCAACTGTGTCAACCTGGAGCTGCCCACATAAACACGGCTGCCTTCCTCCACCTCCCCGAGAGGTTTGGCCAGCCCCTCGCCACACTGCTGTGGCCCCCTGCACCTGTTCTTTGCAACACCCATCTCCTTCCAAAGCACTTATTCTGGGTCTGTCCGCCTCTCTAGACTCATGTCCACAGGCAAGACTCTGGGGTGTCTTGCTTCTGAGAGGGCCAGGGGACTCATCCCGGCCATGGCACATGGCAGGAACTCCAAGCACATTTCCTGAGGGAAGCCACAACTGACTGAAAAAAGATGCTGTCGCCCAGAACCTGACAAACCTCTTCTCTCCTTGGCACCTCACCCCTCCCAGCAATGACGGAAGAGCCCACATGCACTGAGGGATTGGGAGGGAGGTCAAGTCTGCATTACGAGGTGGAATGGTTAGCTGACATTATTAGTCTAGGCTCCCCCCCAAACAAAATCTTTTACAGACACAATCCCCCTACAGGGCCATCACTGGGATTCTTTTTGTTCACCTGGGAAATTTTTTTTTTTTCTTAAGCAGAAATGCTAATTCCCATGGGCAATTAGAAAAGGAGTTATTTATAGGGTTGCCTTTCCAGTCAATAAATAATTGTTCAGAACGCTTTGTCTGACAGGCCTTGATTTAAATCATGTAGCACAAGGTAAGCAAACTCAACAGGATCTAGGTAAGAAGCAGGATGTGTGAAGAAAGGAAGAGCAGAAATTTTATGTTCAAAACTGGCTGGGGCACCTGGATGGCTCAGTCAGTTAAATGTCTGCCTTTGGCTTGGGTCATGATTCCCGGATCTTGGAACTGAGCCCCACCTCAGGCTCCTTGCTCGGTGGGGAGTCTGCTTTTCCCTATCCCTCTGTTGCTCCCCCTGCCTGTGCTCTCACTCTCACTCACTCTGTCAAATAAATAAATAAAATCTTTTTTTTTTTAAGATTTTATTTATTTGACAGAGGGAAACACAGCGAGAGAGGGAACACAGGGGGAGTGGGAGAGGGAGAAGCAGGCTTCCTGCTGAGCAGGGAGCCCAACCAGAACTCCAACCCAGGACCCTGGGATCGGGACCTGAGCCACCCAGGTGCCCCAATAAATAAAATCTTAAACAAAACAAAACAAAACAAAACACTGGTTGTGTTCTCAGAGAGGCTCCTCCTCCCTCTCCAAATACCAAGGCATGGAAGCTGCAGGAGTTAATCTGCAGGATTAATGGCTCAGGCCAAAGCCTTGGGTAGTTGCACTTTGTTACTCTAATATTCACAAACTCCACTCAAGTCCTTTCTCTTGTCCCCGGGGGCGGCTCTCCAGGAGAAGTCCAGGAGCAGGCAAGTAATCTCGGAGGCAGGTGGCAAAGGGTTTGCAGAGCACTTCCTACCTCCCCGAGGTGAAATGCCTAAAGAGGTCTGACCATCTCAGCCCTGGGCAGGGTCAGAAGTTTTGGTTCTAATCCAAGTCCTGAAATCTGTGCATAAGGGCAGGCCTCTAGCACCAACAAAGAAAAGCCCAGGGCCAGATAATTTAACTGGCCAGACTGATGATGATTTCAATATTTAAAGAAATGATGCTAACCCTTCTCCAACTCTTCTAAAACACAGAAGAGAAGGAACACCCCCAAACTCATTTTATGGGGCCAGTATTACCCCAACACCAAAGCCAGATAATGACACTACGTAAGATATACAAGCCACTATTATCTCCGATAAAGACAGAGGCAAACACTCCCAACAAAACGTTAGCAAACTGAGTTAAATAGCACACAAAAACAATCATGCCTCATGATCAAGCGGGGCTCCTGCCTGAAAGACAAGAATGGCTCAACATATGCAAATCAGTAAATGTGACACATCAGTCAACAGAATGATAGACAAAAGTCACATGATCATCTCAGTAACACAGAAAAAACAAATGACAAAATCCAACACCCAGTCATGATAAAAACTTTGCCGTATGAGGTACAGAGGGAACGTCCCTCGACAAAGGCTATCTGTGACAAGCCCACAGCTAACACTACTCAGCAGTGAAAGCTTTCCCACTAAGACAAGACTAAGACGAAGGTGCTTACTTTTACCTCTTCTCTGCAATACAGTGGAAGTCCTAGCCAGACCCATCAGTCAAGAAAAAGGAAGAAAAAGCATCCAAACTGGGAAGGAAGAAGTAAAACTACCTGTTAGCAAATGACATGATCATACACAGGAAAAGCCTGAAGACAGCGCCAAAAAACTGTTAGAACTAATTAGCAAATTCAGTGAAGTTGCAAGGTACAAAATCAACACACAAAAATCAATTTCATTTCTGCATGCTAACAATAAACTATCTGAGACAGAAATAAAGAAAACAGTCTAGTTTACGATGGCCATCAAAGACAATAAAATACTCAGGAGGTAAACACTTACACACTCACAGCTACAAGACTTCGGTGAAAGAACCCGAAGAAGACACGAACGACAGACTGTCCCATGTTTTCAAGTCAGAAGAATTCATGCTGCTGAAATGTCCACACTACTGAAATCCATTTATAGATTCAGCACCATCCTATATCAAGAGTCCAAAAATATTTTTAACAGACATAGGAAAACAAAGATCCTAAAAATCATATGCAACCACAAAGACCCCAAATAGCCAAAGCAATCTTGAGAAAGAACAAAAAAGCTAGAAGCATCACATGTTCTGATTTTCAACAGTATGATTATCAAGAGTACTGTACTGGCACAAAAACAGTAGAATAGGGACGCCTGGGTGGCTCAGTGGGTTAGGCCGCTCAGGTCATGATCTCAGGGTCCTGGGATCGAGTCCCACATCAGGCTCTCTGCTCAGCAGGGGGCCTGCTTCCCTTCCTCTCTCCCTGCCTGCCTCTCTGCCCACTTGTGATCTCTCTCTGTCAAAACAAAACAAAACAAAACAAAACAGTAGAATAATCAAGGCAGGAAGGTACTGGCATAAAAACGAACACATAAGACTCGTGGAACAGAACCCAGAAATAAACCCATGTATATACAGTAAAGTAGTATTTGCCAAGGGAGCCAAGAATACTCAATGAGGAAAAGACCTTCTCTTCAGTATGTGCTGAAGAAACGGAAGAGTCACATGCAAAAGAATGAAACGCAATCCCTATCCTACACCACTTAAAACTCAAAAGGGATTAAAGACTTAAATGTGAGGCCTAAAACTCCTAGAAGAAAACACACAGAAAAAAGCTTTATGACATTGGTCTTCACAGTGATTTCTTTCGCTATGACATCAAAAGTATAAACAAAGCAAGAATAAACAAGTGGGACTATGTCAAAATAAAAAGCTTTTGCTACGGCAAAAGAAACAATCAACAAAATAGAACAGGAACCCAAAAAATGGGAGAAAATATTTGCGAACCACCTATCTGATGATAAGGGGCTTATAACCAAAATATATAAGGAACTCCTAAAACTCAAGAGCAAAAAAGAAATGATCTGACGAAGAACAAGCAGAGGAACGGAACAGACATTTTTTCAAAGTCATACAAATGGTCAACCGGTCTGTGAAAAGATGCTGATCCCCCAAGGAAATGCAAATCAAAACCACAATGAGTGGGGCGCCTGGGTGGCTCAGTGGGTTAAGCCTCTGCTTTCGGCTTAGGTCACGATCTCCCGGTCCTGGGTTGGAGTTCTGCATCGGGCTCCCTGCTCAGCAGGAAGCCTGCTTCCCCCTCTCGCTCTGCCTACTTGTGCTCTCTGTCAAATAAATAAATAAAATCTTTATTAAAAAAAACAACCACAATGAGCTATCACCTCACACCTGTTAGAATGGCTATGCTCAAAAAGATTAAGTGTTGGCAAGGGTGCCTGGGTGGCTCAGCCAGCTAAGCAGCTACCTTCCGCTCAGGTCCTTCCACTCAGGTTGCGATCTCAGGATGCTGGGATGGAGCCCCATGCTGGGCTCCCTGTTCAGCAGGCACAGGGAGCCTGCTTCTCCCTTCCCCACACCATGCTGGTGCACACAGGTGCACAAAAGTGCACGTGTGTACTCTCAAATAAATAAATCTTTAAAAAAGAAAAGAAGAAAAGGTAGTGTTGCCAAGAACGTGGAGAAAAGGGAACCCTGTGTCCTGTGGGCAGGAACGTAAACTGCCACTCTGGAAAACAGCAGGGATGTTCCCCCCAAATTAAAAATATTAAGTAGCATATGATTAGGCAAGTCCACTTCCAGGTATATACCCGAAGGAAACAAAATCCGTATCTCAAGATCCCTGCACCTCCCTGTTCACAGCAGCAACTAATGAAAACCACCGAAGCATACTCGGACCGATGAATGCATGAAGAACACGTCGCACACACAGTAAAACAGCCATAAAAAGGTGGGCAATTCTGCCAGCTGTGACAATCCAGATGAACCCTGAGGGCATTGTGGTTAAGTGATGTAAGTCCGAGAAGGACAAATTCTGGGTCATCTCATGTGCGGAATAAAAAAAAAAAAAAACACCCATCCTAGAAGTAGAAAGTAGATTGCTAGGGGCTCAGGAGTGGGTGAAGGTAGCCAAAGGGTATGATCATTAATAAGTGATTAATAAGTAATAAAATTATTTTTAATTAGTTAGTTTTATTAATTAATAAGTGACCATGTTAACAACACCGTATTATTTGAGAGGTTCCAAAACAGCACATTTTTAAAGAAATATTACGTATGTGATGTAATTAATTAAGTGACCTCATCACAGTGGTGCCTTTGCAATACAGACGCCTATCAAACCCTCATGGTACACAACTTCAACTCACACAGAGTTCTATCCTGACTGTAGCTCAATAAAGCTGAGGGGGAAAGAAGGAAGTCAGGGCAGCCGGGACGAGGAGCGTCCTTGGGTCAAGTCAGATGGTGCACTGCAGCCCAGCTGTGAAGGTTTTCTCCATCACTCGTCAACAGAAGGTTTCAGACACTGGACTTACACTCTACACAGACTCGGTCACCACAGCATCAATGATAACGTAGGACACATGGGACCTGGTGTCACCTTTAGAGGAGCAGGAAACCTCCCTTCCAAGCTGGGAGCCCAAGAGGAATGACCTCTAGGGGCACTCATGCCTTGGGGGCAGAGCCCCTGATGTGAAAATGACCTCAATGCCCTTCCTAACGCCCAAACCCGATCAGGTCGCTCCTCCACTTGTAATGGCCCACAGCCCTGCAACATGGAGAAAGACACCCAGTGTCCTCGGTGGAACTCCGAGGCCCACACAAACTGATAGCTGCCTCTTCTCTACCTCATTTGCTTTTAGCCCCTGGACCTTGTGTGTGTCCCTCAACCCACCAAACCTGCTCCCCTTTCCAGACCAGGGCACCAGCAGACCTCTGACTAGCCCTGTCCTCCAGGTCTTCCACGGCTCCTTCTCACCCTTCCTCACCTCCTCGGAGGCCTCTCCTGGCTTCACCCAGAGGAACAACCCCACACTCCACCTACTGCCCCCGGTTTCCATTTCCCTCCTGGGCAAATGCGCTCATTCCGTGCAGTTACCATCTGTATGTTTGACCCACCCCCCCAGCTCCAACCACATGCAAGCTCGCCCAGGGTAGGGGGCGCATCCGGCGGACCTGGCATCAGGGACCATGCTGCACCCAGAGCTGGCCCTCAAAGGGCAACTGTGCAACTGAAGCGTAAATGAAAGAGGAGGCCCCGACAAGGGGCAGCTGTCATCTTCAGGGTCTTCTACTCCACTCAGCAGCTTACTGCTCATAAATCAGAAACCCAGACAGAAACCGGATGGTGGAGACAACAGCTTGGGCTAAGGATACGTTGATGGTTTACATCCTAAAGCTCCCACGGTGTCGTCTGGGAGCAAGGAGCACACGACTAGAGCCGGCCCAGCTGGTTTCAAGGCCCAGCTGCTCTGTCCCCAGCCCTGTGGCTTCGGCTAGGGCACAGCCCCCGCTGGGTGTGACAGGGAGACGCAAACCTGGTGGGGGCAATGGAGCTCAGACCCACAGAGCCAGCGCCGGCAGATGGAAGGGCACCGTCTCCAGCCTTCTGAATGCTCCAGAGGAGCCCGGCTGAGAGCTGGGGCAAGGGGCTGGCACGCCATCCCTTCGGACGCCTTGTGAGGGGCAAAGCAACCTGTCTCTCTTTGGGCACAGGAGCCGCCCCGGTAGGAGCCCCCATGGCAACCTGGGCAGGGGCAGTGGGTGAAGAAGAAGCGTCGGCTCACCCGCGAGCTGCTCCCTTCTCCTCATCACTCTCATACTCGGCGAGGACCAGCTCCTCCTCCCCAGACGCCAGCGGCTCCCGAGGCTCGGCCTCTGCTCCCGCCGCTAGCATCTCCCTGCTGAGGCAGAGGAGACGCTCCATCTCTTCTTCCTCTTGTCTCTGGCGAGGAGGATCGCCAAGCGGGAAAGAGAAACAAATCTCAGGACTGGACCCCGGCCCCCCGGACCGAGCGGCCTCTGAGCAGCTACCACTGAGGATGACACACACGCCACTACCACAGGCCTCGCTCTCCTCCTGGTGTCTAAGGTATCAACACCTCAGCTCAAGCTGCAGCTACTGGGGGATGAGAAGCTTGGGGGGTGGGGGGTCGGCCCTGGCCACTCACCCAGGGGAGCAACAGCACCCACGCACTGTCCCCGCCACCCCCGCAGAGGGCGCTCACCACGCGCTTGGCTGCATACTTGAGCTGCGCATTGTGCCGAATCTGCCTCAGGCGCTCCTCGCGCTTCTTCCTCCTGACCTGTTCCTCCTAGAGGGTGAAACAGCCAGAAAGAAAACCCCTGCCGAAGTCCCCAACCATACCCTTCTTAAAGAGTCCGGGACAGAGCGGTTCTCCCTTCCGTGGGCAACAGTCCAGGGGGGCAGCAGCATCCCTGACCCTCAGTGTGGGAAGTCCACACACTTCGTCCCAAAGCCACAGCCTCTCAATCAAATTCATTCCCTTAATGGAATCTGCAGCCGCAGAACCACATTGCCAAGGGCAACGGTGAGGCGCCTTCCCTGGTTGGGTAATGAAGGGAACCGTCTACCCCGTCTAGAAAAGGCCTGTTGACATCAGCTTTGAAAAGACAGCACAGGTGCAGCACCACTGACTCAAGGAGGCACTGCAAAGGTAAAGGACATGCTAACCCCCAGAATCAACCCCAAATCACCAGCCAAGCCCTGTTTCCTGGAAGGCTCCCAGCTCCTGTCACCCCCCAGCTCACCTTCAGACGGTCCACCAGGTCCCTTTCTTCTTTCTTCTGCACAAACTGAGTCACCCAGTCAGGCTCTCCTGCAGGCCTTGGGGTGTCTGGGGTCTCTCTGCAGGAGGATGAGAGAGACAGGGGCTGCTCCTTCCCGTCACTCAAGGGGACAGTTCCAGTTTCAAGGAGACGTGCCTCTTCCTGATGTTTTCTCTGCTCAAAGTCACGGAGCCAGGAAAGAGCCCCACAAATAAGACTTAAAGATTTTCCCTACAAGAAGAAAAAAAGTCTTCAAAATTAAGAACAAAAACCAAAGTTTTCCAAATAACATTTCTCATTTTAATAAAGCCTTCAAGATCTAACTTTAAATATTAGAAAGCACTCTAAGACCAACCTGAGAAAGGACAGGAAGGGATTTAGCAAAAGGACAGCCAGAAAAGATAAGAATAAAAAATAAATAAATAAAGTTCCTGGCTTAATTATATAGCTCACTATTCCTAAGATAATTTAATGTGGCTTATCAGGTTACATATAAGTACTGCAAGTTAACATAATTAGAAGCTGAGGAATTAGATAAAGTCCCAAAAAAGAATTAAGGCCAAAAACACATAGCTTGAAATCCTATATACTCACAACGGGGAGCCACATTTGGCTCTATGCTTTAATACAGCCATGTGCAGACAGAACAGGATCAGTCCCATGAGATCCAGTCTTCAAAAAATTTTTAAAGCAAACTAATTGCTCTGGAGAACACAATTCTTAATTTAAAGACTAGAATATTCCCTATGGGTCCTCCCTGTGGGTTGAATTGTGTCCCCCACAAATTCACATGTTAAGTCCTAACCGTATGTCTCAGAACGTGACCTTATTTGGAAAAAGGGTTACCGCACATGCAAGTAGTTAAGAAAGAGGAGGGCCCTGATCCACGAAGACTGGTGTCCTTAGCACAATGGGGAAATTGGGCCACTGTGGCAAGCCCAGAGGGCGAGAAGCCCAGAGGGAAGGCAACAAGGTGAGACACAGGGAAGGCTGGCCTCCGACATACTGAGGAGGAGAGGAGAGGGCCGGAACAGCTCTCAAAGCGCTCCCTGCTGACTCCTGCATCTGCACTTCTGGCCTCTGGAGCTGTGGGAGAGTATGCTTCTGTGGGTTAAGCCCCCAACCTGTGGAGCTGTCAGGGCAGTGGGAGCACTAACTTCTGGGAGGCTGCTGCACGGGCTCCTTCCCTTAAAGCTGCTGCTTCTGGGGTCCAAAGGGCAGTTCAGTTCGGGGGGTGGGGGGGAGCCTCTGCAGGAGCCAACACGCTCTGGTCAGGCAGTCAACTATCCGAGCCTGCTTAACCCAAGGGAGTCTCAGAGCATCCAGAGGGGTCCTGAACCTAATATGGGCTTGAACGAACTGTAGGTAAAATGCAGTGTGTAGGGTTGGGGATAGAGTGGAGCACAGTAGCTACGGCTTCAGACTTCAGGCTGCCTGGCCGAACACTGGCTCTTCCACTCACCAGCTCTGTGACCTAAGGCTAACCTCCCTAGGTTTGTGTGCTCCACAGAGGCAAAAATGGGAACAGTTAAAGAAATAAGATTAAAAAGGAGGCGATGTATATGTGTGTGTATGTGACAGAGAGAGAGAGAGATAGTACCTTCTCAGAATTGCCGTAAGCATTACGTTCATACTCATAACAGCTAATACCTACACCAGGACTAGAACAACACCTGGTACATAAGTGAGCAATAGGAGCTGACTTTTTTTTTTTTTTTTTTGCTTTTGTTAAGTAATAAATTATTATGACCTTGAATAAGAACCCATTTCATGAAGTTCCCTTGAAGGGAACTTGAAATAAAATCCCATGAAGATTTTATTTATTTGTCAGAGAGAGAGAGGGAGAGAGAGAACGCACACAGGCAGGGGGAGCAGGAGAGGGAGAAGCAGGCTCCCCGCTGAGCAGGCAGCCAGATGCAGGACTCGATCCCAGGACCCCAGGATCATGACCTGAGCCAAAGGCAAGCACTTAACCGACTGAGTCACCCAGGCGTCCCCTATTTCATGAAATTCTTAAAAGGCCCTATGATAGAACAGCACTTCTGAAGAATGAATGGATGACGTATCTTTGGAAAAGCCCATATATACCATTTCTCTCAGCTTTTGATGAATACAGAATGGCAAAGCCTTCTAAACAGCCCTCCCCAGCAGCCGCTGGAGAACAGCCATTCTGTATTGCCAGTAAAATGGAGAGCCACTGGCTTTAGCCATCAGCAAGCTAGGGTCACGAGAGCCACCCCCTATAACAGTGGCCCAGGGTCAGACAGCTGGTCAGAGAGCCAGCACCCTCCCCTAAAAAGGGAGCTGAGGACCTTCTTTAAAGGAATGTCAGAGTTACCTTCCCACAACCACGGCGGGCACACTCTATCACAAAGAGAAAGGAGAACTGAGGCCTGCAATTCTATATCCTCTAGTAAGACAACAAAAATTTAAATTGGAAAATCCTAAAAGGATATATGACCAAATGCTCATGTTAGGAAATAAATTTAATAAAGTACCCACAACATACCTAGCTTTGAACAATGTTATTTCATGGGGTACCATCCAAAATATCACAGTTCTGAAGTTTACACCAAGTACATTCATGCATTCTAAACACCCACACTGTAGCGAGCACTGGGCTTGATGCTGGGAAAGAGTTCTCTAGAAAATGCCCACAGGCACAAACTTAACACACGTACCATGGCCATAGGGCGTCACATTTCCCTGTGAAGCATGGGCTCCATCCAGGTGTAGAGGTCAGCACAATGTGGGGGACTGATGAAAAGCTATAAAGGGGACACGGACAAGGGAAGCAGCAGCATCTAGAGCTAAGCAGGGAGCTCAGCCACTGAGGCAGAGGTGAGGCACCGCGTGTTCATGGTATGGCACGCCGGTGGGCAGTGGGGCGCCAATGATGGGGAGAAGAGCTTACTACAGGCGTGATTTAGACAGTGTCAGAATGGGACAGTAACTGAAGTCACAAGGACAGGAGGCCCTGGAACCAAGAACATCGACAAGAAAGGGCTGAGCAGAGGAAAAGGTTACATGGAACTGGCAGAGCACTGAGATGGGGAACTGAGCCTTCAGGTTAGACAGGACAGAATGAACACATGCTCTTCTGTGTTCTTTTCTGGAACATGCTAAAATTACACCAAAGGAATAAAAGAGGCTTAAAACCCACCAAAACAAAGAAAGCGGAAGAAGGGAAAGTAACAGGTTTTAGGAGAGATGGAAAGCAGACAACCGGAACTGAGAGGAGGAAAGGATGCTAAGCCTGAGTGCCTGCAGAGATTCCCTGATATTCATGCTCAGAAGCCCCAAAACTGCCAGGGACGTCCCCACCCTGCAGGAGACAAGACATGTACCCTCTGGAGGGGCTGAGCCAGGAGGGCTCTGGAGATGGTGGGTTGCGTGAAGGGTGGGGAAGAGGGCCAGAACCAAATCGCGACACACAGTGAAAGACCATGCACCTAAAGCCACTTCCCCAAGACACCCTCAAGAATACTGGCCATCGGGGCGCCTGGGTGGCTCAGTGGGTTAAGCCGCTGCCTTCGGCTCAGGTCATGATCTCAGGGTCCTGGGATCGAGTCCCGCATTGGGCTCTCTGCTCAGCAGGGAGCCTGCTTCCCTCTCTCTCTCTGCCTGCCTCTCCATCTACTTGTGATTTCTCTCTGTCAAATAAATAAAAAATAAATAAATAAAAATCTTAAAAAAAGAAAGAATACTGGCCATCAGGCTGGGACCAGAAGGCAAGGGTTTAAAGGAGCCTACTCCGGAAAAACTGGATGGCTTGAGTGACATCACACAGACGCTAATCACTAGACGCCCCAACAGAGAGGCTAGCCCATCAGCTCACAGGCAGCCTGCCAGCCAGCCCTGCGGCGGCTTTTTCTTGAACACCAACAGGAGACAGCCAAGGGTCACCAGACGTTTGAGGAAAGCCTCTCAACAAAGCACAGAACCCAAACCGCAGGAAGGAGGAGGACGGACAATGGGGTGATACAGGGTGGAAAAAACTCAAAAATGCTACTTTAATTGATATCCTCAGAAAGATATTACTATTTCAGGGAGACTAGAACAGGATGCTATTTTTAAGAAGGAGCGAATAAGAACAAGGTCCTAAATATTAAAGAGAATAACAGAAATAAACTGAAGAGAAAGACTGGACAACAAAGTCAAAGGAATCTTGAAGAAGCGGAATTCAAAGCAAAACAAAACAAAAACAAACCAATATGCCCAAAGAGATAGGCAATTAGAAGACAACATAGTAACAGGTTAACCAGAAGGTCCAAACTCAAAGCATGGGAGTACCAGGAAGCTTATCAATGTGTAAAAACATCTCAGGATGGAAAAAGAGAAGCTTCCTGTTGCAAAGTGCCCATCAAGAGGCCAACACAAAGAACTGACCGCACTCTTCCAAACCACCACCACGACGTTTCAGAATACAAAGGACACAGGATATCCTGAAACTCTGGAGGGCGGGGTGGGTGGACCAGGACACCAAGGACTGAGGTGCAGGCCCCACTGGACTTCCCAGGAGCAACAATGGAAACCAGAGGGTGGAGGGAGCAACTGGGAGGGAAAAGCACTCTGCCGCTAGAATTATACACCCAACCAACCAATCGCTATCAAGCAAGTGAAAAGGCACACTGACACATTTGCAGACCAGCAAAGTCTCAAAATCTTACCCCTCCATGCGACCCTTCAGGAACGTTCTCTTCCAAAACAAAAGTGAACCAAGAAGACACGGAATCCAGAAAACAGAAAATCCAACCCAGAAAAGAATACACACAACAGGGATGAATCCCCAAAATATACACTAAGCCAGTATAAGAAGCCAGTCACCAGACAGGACTTACTGTAGGATTCCATTCCCGTGAAACTTTACAAAGACAGAATGCGTCTGCAGAGATGGGAGGTGATCACTGGCGGCGAAGCGGATGTGCGAGGGGAAGAACAGCAGCCAAGGGTACAACAAACCCTGGGCTGATGGAAACGTTTTCCATCTTCACTGCGGTTGTATATGGGGGTTTACATCTGTCAATACTCACTGACTTGGGGATTTAAAAGAGGCATGTTTCATTTTATGTCAATATAAAGTTGGTTTTTCTTTTTTTCAAGGAGAGAAAGGAAATTCCTAGTATAATAGTTGTGAAGTAGATCTTAGAAGAACATAGAGAAGAAAGTCTCCAGGGTAGAATGGCATAACTACTACAGACTGAACTGTGTCCCCCCACAAATTCGTATGTTGAAACCCTAACCCCCATGGGACTGTACTGGAGAAAGGGCCTTCAGGGAGGGGATTACAGTTAAATGAGGTCCTAAGGACAGAGCCCTGATCTAATAAAACTGATGTCCCAATAAAAGGAGGAGAAACACCAAAGATCTCTCTCCCATGTGAAGATACAGTAAGGAAGGGAGACCCCTACAAGAAGGAGGAGTCCCCACCAGAAGCCAGAAGCTGCCCAAACCTTGCACTTGCCAGCCTCCCAAACTGCGAAATAAATTTCTGTCCTCTTAGCGCCCAGTCTGTGGTCTTTTGTTATGGCACCTGAACAGCCTGAGTAAGCCATAATTTTAAGGATGGACTAGCATATGGAGAAGCCCCAGGATGGTGTGAGAAAGTGATGCAGGTATACTAAAAACTAGACAAATTTTAAAAGGCAATTATCAACTCTGGGAAAACAAAAATTATTCCAGAAGAAAACCCATAATCAGAGCATCCTGACTTAGCAGAGGCTAAAATTTTCCAAGCTACATCGGGAAGATGGGGCACAGGGGGGAAAGGAAACAGTTACAGAGCTACATCTTAGCTATCACAAGAGGAAGGCACAATGACTAGAATAAATCAAGAAACAGCACCAAGCTTACAATTTCAGATAGGCTATGCAAGTATATTTCTTAGGAACCAGTTCAAAGAATTCAAAGTACCTGCCCAAAGAACCAAGTTTGATAAATTTAACTTTTTAAATGACATGCATGCATTATTCTTTTTTTTTTTTTTTTTAAGATTTTATTTATTTATTTGACAGAGAGAGATTACAAGTAGGCAGAGAGTCAGGCAGAGAGAGAGAGAGGAGGAAGCAGGCTCCCTGCTGAGCAGAGAGCCCGATGCGGGACTTGATCCCAGGACCCTGAGATCATGACCTGAGCTGAAGGCAGCGGCTTAACCCACTGAGCCATCCAGGCGCCTGCATTATTCTTTATTAGATTTTTCATATGACTTTAAACAAAGGAGAGGGATATGTTCAATGACACTAACTATTGCAAGAGAGATCAAATAAGGACTCAAAACACCCAAATCTACTAATGAGGAAGTCACTGCTGATACTAAAAGCCATCTCAGGGGACTGGTGGGGAAGCAGGCCTGCTGCACCAGCCTGAGAGCCTCCTGTGGACGGAACTTGCCAAGCTCCACGGGATGACAGGGACATGGAGGACCTCCAGGAGGTTGCAGCCTGGCTGGGGGACCTTCGTATCAACGCTCACTATCACATAGTACTTTCTAAAGGAGAGGCAGGGACTGCTCGCTATAGCTCTAATGCTCTTCCTGGCCACCCTCAGATAAATCCCTCTGTCATTCCATTCCTGGAAGGAAAAGCTCACGGCCTTTGACTGGATCTCTCCAGCACTGGGTAACCTAGTTCCTGAAGACTAAACCAGTAAGTTTAACCTTTGAAAAAGCCAAGGTAATCCGTTTCTCAACATCAAAGCACTTGAGTGCCCAGAACAATTTGGAAAGCTTGGGGGCTATAGGTCTTGGTTCCTATAGTCATTCACATTCTCCTTTGTCTTCAGCCTAATTGTTCCCAAACCCTGGGGCTGCATTTAATCTTTAATAGTGGAAGTGACTGTTACTCAGAAAGGTAAACCAAGGGAACAACTTTGCCCAACTTCAAACCATGAAAATGTCTGCCTAGGTTAACAAGCATGCTAGGCGGCTTCTACAGCGTCATCATCAGGGTCTCTCAGAACCTTCCTGATGATTCATACTCACAGTGCCGGTCGGACTCTCAAATATTCCAATCTTGCCAGCCTCCAACACCCGATACAGCTCTGCCATGAAGTCTTTCTGGATGGAATACGGTGTGAAGGGAAAAGGGAAATGGATGCCACCAACCTCCTGGGTTTTATTAGCCATGGTCCTAAGGGGGGGAAAAAAGGCTGGAAATCTAGAGCAGTTCCTAAGAGCAGTCTCAGTACTAGTTACGGAATCTCTCCTAGGGCTGTAGGCTTTTTTGCAAACAGAGACCATGTTCTCCCCTTGGTGCATGTCCTCATGAAGTCATACCCAGCTCGGGCAACCCATCGAGTGACATTTGTCAAGAATGGCTATGCAGAACACAGCCCAGCAGAGCCCCGAAACAGAAACCGCCCTGCCATCTTACCTGGGATTCCTATGCTTCTTGGACACCCTAATGCCTCCAGGAGAGGCGCAGAGACCTGGTCTCGAGGACCTGTGCCCTGGAGGTCGGGGATGTTGCTCCCGACTACCAGTGCAGCACGGTTGTGCACATGTCCGCAGCACAGCCTTCGCCGGGCAAAGCTGTCGCACGTACTCCTGCTGCCAAGATCTGTAAAATTATGACACACGGGGAGAGGATCACTAGTATGGTTCTTTATGTGGCACAGGTACATGCATACATCCATATCTCAAAGGAGTCTTCAGTTTGCCCTGCCTCCATTTCCAGAATACATCAGAGCTGCCTCCTAAAGCCTTCCCAGCCTCAATAAATAAGCGCTTCCTGTCTGGCTGCAGACCGGGAGAGCTCTGCTGACAGGGACCAAGTCCTGGCTGGAATTCCAGAGCTCCCCAACACTGAGACTGATGTGTAAAACAAAGGCAAAAGAAAACTTACTAAATTTCCTTACTACCTACAGCCCACTGACAAGTCCCTGAAACACGGAGAGTGACATTCTCTAGGGACTCACTGCCTCAATGTTCATACTTTGCTAAGGGCAAAAGGTGATCCTAGCCTGACTACCCCACTGCCTCTCCCATGTTATTCCACTTCAACATATAAGAATTCCTCTGGAGGGACGCCTGAGTGGCTCAGTCGGTTAAGCCGCTGCCTTCGGCTCAGGTCATGATCCCAGGGTTTTGGGATCGAGTCCCACATCCGGCTTCTGGCTTGGCAGGGAGCCTGCTTCCCTCTTCACCTCTGCCTGACACTCTGCGGCTTGTGTGCGCGCGCTCTCTCTCTCTCTCTCTCTCTCTCTGACAAATAAATCTTTAAAAAAAAAAAATTCCTTTGGAAACTTCTTTTATCTCTAAACACCCCAAGATATGTGTTGGCAATCATCCCCCAAGCATATGGCCCACTGATATACATCTCAAGGAGCTCATGACTAAGGTTTTATTAGACAGTAATAAATGACCTTTCCCAACAACAGTTAGCCCTCTCAAGATCCTGGAAACCTTGCTTCCAAAATTCCTTAGAGACTTACATTATCACTAGTCCCCTCCCAGCTTGAAAGTATATAGTGGGCCACTCCTCATGACCCCACTGCAGCTCTTTCTGCCCACAGATCCTGTCCCCGTGCTTTAATAAAATCACTTTCTGCACCAAAGATGTCTCAAGAATTCTTTCTTGGCCATCAGCTTCAAACCCTAATGTCATCTTTCCTACCTCAAGACCATAGCATTTCTCTTTCCTTGCCAGGCCAAGTTCTAAGAACTTCTCAGCTCCATGTTTGATCTTTATTCCCCTCTTCTGAACCAAATTTCTCCAAGATAGCTTCTGCATACCTCTTCTTCCTTTCGATTTTTTTTTTAAGTCTTTATTTTAAGTAGGCTCCATGCAACATGGGGCTTGAATTCATGACCACATGCTCTACCCACTGAGCCAGCAAGCTACCACAACCCTTTCTTCCTTTCATCACCATGTGGAGGACTGACCCTTCCATTCTGGTTCTCACACTCTCTTTAGAAGCCACTACTCCAAACTATTTGGAAGGCCTGTCTCTTCTAAGTACAAGTACTAATCGGTCTGAAATCCACCTACAATTGGCTACATGACTGGCTTCAATTAAGACCAGTGAGTGTCAGTACATTTATGAAGGGAAAGGTAATAGCCATGACACTCTTCTGGTTATAGTTTAGGAGCACCTAACAGGACAGAGGTCAAAGAACTACAAGGGTGACTCTTACAAACTAAGACCACTTAATACTGAGAGGGAGGCATATAATTAAAAAAAGAAGAAAAAAAAAAAGGAAGAAAAGAGGAAGGTATCTAACAAATTTTGATCACCTAATATGCATTAAACACTGCACAGGCCTTTTTACTCTTATTACCCTGGTTAACTTGTACGACGCTGTAAGGACACAGTTGTCAGGTACTCGTGCTTCCAGACACTAAGTAATTCTCAAAGGCAGAGTTAAGAGAAAACCCAGGAATCCACACCAAAGTCCATATGGGTCTCTTTTAGTCACATTCACCTGGAAAGAGATAACCAGCAGAGGCAGAAGGGAGATCTAATAAAAATACACATATTGAGAAATTATGCAAAACCTGCAAAAACCTACAAAAGAAGCCACTGCAGAGTGGGATTTCTTGCAGACTAGAATTACAAAGTAATCCAGATCCTAAGAGAGCTCCAAGAACCTCACTAGCAAGTAAATACCCAGACTGCCCTTCTGCGGCTCAGTCACACGCCAGATGGAGCCACTCACTGACCTCCTCCGCTTACTCATAGCTTCTGCCTACCCTAGACTTGGGCTGGCACAGGGCCTCTTCAGCACCCCCTACCTTTGAGCTTCAGAAGGGGATATTCTTTTCACTCTTTTTTCAGTTCTAAAATCCCAAGGGAAAAATCTCATCAGCATTGCCTGTCCTTTTAAACTAGATCACTGGTCAGCCTACAGACTGGTGAGGTACCCAGCTTGATCTAATCGTACTTGCTGCTTCCCACCCCCTTTCACCACTGTCTGGGAAATGATAGACGTTTAGGACTCTGCCTTCTCTGAGAAGCCTCCCCCTCTATTTGGCCACCCAATCCGGCTCAAATACCACTCCCTATCCAAACACACATACACCACCCTGCTTGAAGTCCCGCTTTTGTCTCATTACCCTCTATTTAATTTCTTCATAGCTCTTAGCACTAGCTGCACTTCTTTTATTTATAATCCTTTCCTACCAGAATAAACGTGGCATAAAAGGAGGAACCCTGTCGGTCTGGTTCTTCCCTGCCCCCCAGCACCAGAATAGGTACTGTGGCACCTAGCAGGCAGTCAAATAAATTCTGATGGAATGAACAGCCAGCTTGACATGGTGGCTGTTAAGTAGAGGTTTCTGTTCTTCAGAGGTGTGGGCAGAAGAGGTTCCACAACTAAAATATCTAGTCCAAGGGCCCGTTCTTTAATGGTTTCAAACTGCTTTCATAGAACTTCACAACAACCCTGTGTGATATTTTCATAACTCTATTTTATAGATGAAAACAGAGACTCAGATAGGTTGAGACCTGCCCAGTCACTCAGCAAGTGCTTGAACCCAAGACTTGAACCCCCATCTGCCAGACCTCCAAGCCCCTGGGATTCGCAGTTCATCCCTCTTCCTCCCACCAGGGCAAGCTGACTAAAAAGAAAGACTTGGTTACTAAACATCAGAATGACAACATGAAACAATACAGAGGAAAAGCAATTATTATTTCACTTCCCTGTGGGTGGTAATTATGGATCTCATTATTCCAGAAGCAGCACAGGCTAAATCACAAGTTAAAGAAGCGTTTGCATAAATGCTTGAATAATGGATTGACTGAGTGCTATTAAGGAGATTTGATGGGACTTTTTCTCACCTCTTCAGGTTGGTTGTGTGGTGGACAACCACGACCCCAGGCACAAGTTCTCCTGAGAATTCCCCAAGAGTGCTAAGGCATACGCCAGATACTTATTAAAGCAGATAAAATACATGAAAGCATCTCAGGTATATGTTAGTTCTGAAAGCTCATTTTCTTCAGTTCTCAATCATCACTCATTATTTGCGTATAAACTATTGCTACAGACTGAATTGTGTCCCCCCAAATTCATGTGTATTCATGTATATACTGTATATATTGTGAGAGTCCCAAGGATGGAGCTGGGAGGGAGACACAAGGCTCCAGCAAGTGAGAATGAGCAGGTTGTAGGCCAGGTCCTGGAGGACTGCTGTTGTGCTCTGAGTTAGCAGCACAGTACAGACTGTATTTGAAGATAGGGCTTTTAGTAGGAAACTGAGGTGAAACAAAATCATTAAGAGTGGGGTCCTAATCCTTATAAGGACGGGTGGCCTTAGAAGAAGGGGAAAGAGGACTCTTTCCACACCATGTGAGGATGAGGAAGAAGCGGGCTGTCTGCATGCAAGTCAGAACACAGCTCTCACAAGGAACCAAATACGCCAGCACCTCAGACTTCCCAGACTCTGCAACCGTGAGAAAACCAATCTCTGTTAAGCCCCCAGTCTAAGCTACTTTGTTATGGTAGCCCAAGAGAACTTGAAGCCAGCGACGATTGTACGGTTATGTTCCTAAAACACTTTAAGTTCACACGCCTGGGAGACAACACAGCCCAGAAGAAGAAAAGCTTCTCCACACCTGCTGCCAACTCAGAGCACAACAGCAGCGCTCCAAGACCGGGCTACAACCTGGGCCACCTTGCTGGAGCCTTCTGTCCCCCTCCCAGCTCCACCCTCGAGGCTCTCACAATATCTAAGAAGAACCTGCTACATATTAACATTTATTTCCACATTTAGGGCACCTCCTCCAACATTCTGGTCAATCCATTCATCCCAGTCCTCTAGACTGACCCCCTACTTCAGCTCGATTCCCTGACGGGCAGTAAAGCACAGCTTACAACAGTATAGGAACTGGGCTCCAGGGGCCAAGTCCGGGATCCCAGCTCATGTTAATATCCCTAAGCCTCAGTCTGCTCATCTGTAAAAGAGAAACAGGTAACAACACTCACTTATAGCGTTGTAGTGATCACTAAATAACGCAACTGATGACAAGTGCCTTAGCACAGCCGGGCTAAACTGAAGCCCCCCACGCGCGGTAGCTGTTCTCACGCCCAAGCGCAGCTCCACAGCCACTGCAGGTCCCGCCCTCATTAGTCCGCCCTTTCCCTTCGCACTGGTTCCTAACCTGCCAATCACATTTTGGTCCCGCCCCTTCGGCTCAAGAACCGAATTTTCCCGCTCCCGGCTCACCCTGCCCCTCTGCACAACCGCCCACCGTGTCTGCGCTTCCACTGGTCTCTACCGTCTATCCTCTCACTTCGCCTCAACCTCACGCGGCACCGCGCTCACCTTCTTCGCCGGCAGGACTGCTTCACTGAAGCCTGGCGGACGACGAGCTGGAGCAGAAGGTCCCGGAATTTCAAATCCCGGCGCACCTCCGTCAGCGTGGGTCCCCGGGAGGAGCGTGCTGCGTCGCCACGCCCCCACGCCAGTGCGCCTGCGCAGTCCGAAACTCGGAAGGGCGGGTGGGCTGACTCGCCTTTTGTACCTAGGCACCTGCACAGCGGATTCAGCGGGAATTTTTTTTTTTCCGCTGGGGTCAGGATTCGGGGCTTTCTCCCTTTGCCCTCCTGCCAGATGCAGGATGTTTTAGTGATCTTCCACTGACTGGCACTAAATGTACCGAGCTCAAAAGTTGCTTGACTCGATAAAATTGGCCAGTATTGATCAAACACCCAAAGGACGACGTGCTGTAACCAAGAATCAGAAAACCCGTATTCTGGTCCCAGCTCTTGTCAGGCCTTACAAATGAACCTCAAGTTATTTTACCTCTAAAATGGACGGCATCTGCCTTGGTCACCTAGACAGGATTGTGCATGGTCTTGGCTATCCTGAAATCGTGTAGATTAAAGCACTCTAGGAGAGTTTAGGTTATTGTTCCCACCGAGTGCCAGGCACTACCGTGAAGGGAAGGAAACAAGGAAATCTAGTAAAGCACCAGACCGGCTATCAGGAGCTTCTAGGTAGGAAAACAAACATGTCACCTTCACATCTCTGGAATTGGGTTCTCCTTTGTTTAGTCTGGGAAATAAAACTATACCTGATCCCTATCAACTTTCTGAAAGTATGTCCAGTGATACTATCTGGAGATAGCATTAGATCCTATGGGTTAAGGGCTCAGTCCTACAAGACTGCTCCTGCCCCCATTTCAGACACCAATTACAGGTCTGGGTTGTTACCTATGCCTCTGACCCACTGGGCTATAGATGATAGGAGGTTCCCAGGACCCCACCCTACCCCCAGTCAGATTGATTTGCTGTAGAGAGTCAGGGAAACATTTGTGTACTAGGTCACCAGTTTATTATAAAATCCAGATTTAAAAGACACATAGGGCAAGGTTATGTGGGAATCTTCGATGCCTTATCTAGTAGTACTGATGAAGTTCTAGAACGTAGGTGAGGTTCGGTGGGCTGAAGTCCGGAGCCGATGACCAAGAAAGAACTCTTGAGACGTCTTTGGTGCAAAATGGTGGTTTATTAAAGCACGGGGACAGGACCCGTGGGCAGGAACAGCTGCTGCCCCGGATTGTGAGAGATGGCAGGTTATGTACTTTGCTATTGTGGGAAGGTGAGGGGAGGGGAGGTTTCAACGGAACTTTCATATGTTAAAGAGGGCCTAAAAGGTGCGGTGAAACCCGAGGCCTCCCAGCTTGATCAATGTTGTCTTTTGGCAATCCATTCACATTTCTGCTATCAAGTGTCTTTGTTAGTGAGATTGGGGTTTAAAAGAAATTTAACTTTATTTAGGGCTTGAGGAACTGAATTATTTGCCTCTGGAAATTGTGCTATTGATAAGGTAACTTCTTTGTTTGTAGATCTCTAGGACATTTGTAAACCAAGGGAGACGCTTGTCTTGCAGGATTGTGATCTGTGCAAGTTAACTATTTGTTTCTCGCTTATGGCAGTCAGAGGTGCCTGAGGAATGTCACACACGTTACCCAGGGGAGCGGGTGGAGAGGGGATGCAAGGTGCCAGCTTTTGCTTTGTCTTCAGCCAGCCTCCTGCTCCCTCATCAGTACCACTCTACCAGGACCTGCATGCATTCACTAACAGAAGATCTCTGAACCCACTACTTCTGGGGTTTTACTGAAGTTTCATTATGCAGGCATGATTGATTAAATCATTAGCCATTGGTGATTGAATATTTTTATCTCCAGGCCTTCTCCCTTCCCAGGAGGTCTGAGGGTGGGACTCAAGTTCCAACCTTTTAATCTCTTGGTTGGTTCCCCTGGCAACCAAGCTCCATCCTTTGGTTACCTAGGGGCCTTCCAAAAATCACTACATTAACATAACACACCTCCATCTATCTCAGTAAATTCCAAGGATCTTAGTTCTGTGCTAGGAATGGGGACAAATACCAAATACATATTTATTACCACAATATCACAGAATGATCCTAAGAAATGATAAAGGAGACATTTTATACTAAGTGCTTCTGTGGAATGACATAGGTAATTGGTGTGATTTCCCAGCAGGATCAAGGGATGTTAGGGATAGTTTGCTAAAATTTGAAGGCAAGGCTTTCAGGAAGAGGAACAAGTGTTAAAAACTGCATAAAATCATAAATGTTAAAAACTGCATAAAAGTGGAAGTTTATAAAAAGTGATTCTGATGTCGGAAAGAACATTCGGGTTCGAAGCCCACGCCAAGAAAGAATTATTGAGACATCTTTGGTGCAAAAAGGTGATTTTATTAAAGCATGGGGACAGGACCTGGGGGCAGAAAGAGCGTCAATGGAGTTATGAGGAGTGGCCCATTATATTCTTTTAAGCTGGAAGGTGACTGGGGATAATGTCTCTAAGGAATTTTGAAAGCGAGGTTTCCAGGACCTTCAGGGAGCTGGCTATTGTTGGGAAAAAGTCATTTATTACTGTCTAACAAAACCTTAGGGGTCACCTGGGTGGCTCAGTGGGTTAAAGCATCTGCCTTCGGCTCAGGTCATGATCCCAGTGATGAGGGAGCAGGAGGCTGGCTGAGGACAGAGTAGAAGCTGGCGCCTTGCACCCCCTCTTCACCCGCTCCCCTCCATATGTGTAGCATTCCTCAGGCACCCCTCACTGCCATAAAACGATAAATAGTTAACTTGCAGGGATCGCAATCCTGCAGAACAGGAATCTCCCTTGCTCTACAGGTATCCTAGAGATCTAAACAGGGAGGTTACCTTATCAATAGCACAAATTTCCAGAGGCAAATAACTCTCATTTCCTGAAGCCCTAATGTCCCCCTCCCCACCATAAACTGGAGGAGACTGAGGTGGAAGGGAATGTGAATGACAGCAGGGTCATAATACCCCACTAAGAATCTCCCAACTATCTTGATGTTAATGCCTGACCTAAAAACGACATTGATCAAGCCACAAGGGCAAGGACCTCCCCCCCCCCCCCCCCCCCGGCACCTTGTAGGCCCACCTTAGCACGTGAGAGCTCTGTCGAAATCTCCCATCCCTTCACCATCTCCCCCCAACAGCAAGGTATATAACACGCCTACCCTAACAACCGGGGCGGCCGCATCTCTGCCTGCCCACGGGTCCTGTCCCCGTGCTCTAATAAACCACCTTTTTGCACCAGAGACGTCTTAAGAATTCTTTCTTTAGCCGTCGGCTCCGAATCTCACCCCACCGAACCCGACCTAGGTTCTAGAACTTCATCATTTTTGGCGAGCCAGCCAGGAGGTTTGTGAGTCTTTACATTTGGACTCTGAGCTTCGGTGCAAATTGGTGAGTACTTTCTCTTCTTTTCCTTTACTCTCATTCCAGGGCCTTTCAAGGAGTATGGTCTTATTGGAACACTTGCATGTCAATTGCTCAGGCTGTAATCCTCTAGCCCGTGGCTACTCTACGGGGAGGAGAGCGGCTGCCTTTTGGCTGTAAGTTAGTACCCTGGCCGGAATGGCAGTAAGACCCAGAAACTTGATGGCCTCTCTTTATTCCTGTTCTTATAGAAAGTTGTCTCTCTTGGGCACGGGACAGCCACCTAAGTCACCAGGACGGCTGCCAATCTTAGGACTCCCGTGTGAGGTTTCCTCCTGATTGATCTAATGTGATCCCCTCCACATCCCTGGTCTAGCCACTTCTGGCCGCGAGACCTCCACTGGGAGCCGGCCGAAACCAGTACCCGATTGAATTAAAACGCAACCGGGGACCGTTTCCTAGGGAAGTTGGCTGTAAAGACCACATGTGTTGGAATGTCGCATAGACCATGATGGATTTCAGTCTTTACTGCTTCTTGTCAGTGTCTTCTACAAACTGCCTAAAGTTATGAAATTGGGTAATTTCCCCTTGCCAAACTTTTCTAGTATTTCCATGGGTTAAAATGGCAAAACAGTATGCAATCTTCAGGACAGACAATGTCATGGCATAGCACAGTTTCCTAGTCCATTCACCAGGCACCCATCTGTAGCCTAGGATGCGATGGGGAAGTGGAGGGACGCCGGCACCCCTCCAGGGCCTTTTATGGCAGGGATTCCTTCCCGGGGAAGGCAGGATGGTGATCAATAGCGATATCTTGAGGGACGCCTCTGGTCGCTTTTGACACACAGGAACCTCTGACATATCCTGCGTGGGACGCCACCCAGGAGTCAGGGGGGATTTGGTAATGGACATTTCTGGGAGGATGGCCTCAGTAGGTTTCTTTAGTTCCCAAGGACTCTACCTTGGGGTGCCTTTTAACCCACTGGAAATAATTTGGATTGCAAAACTTGGGAAAGGACTGAGCTCCTGTAACACTGCATGGCCTCAGTAAGATCTATCAGTTAGATCTCCTCTGCAGGAAACAGGGCAAATGGACCTAGGATACCTTCACCGCTCATACCGAGGCCTTCATTGCTCTGCACCAGGACCCCAAATAAGGGGCTTTTGCGGAATGTGTTTGCCCAAATGAGTCAGCTAGTAAACTTTCTCCTGACATATTTGATGATAATTACGTAAATAAGCCTTCTTCTAGTAAACCCAGGTTGCTGGGCCATCCCTAGCAAAGGGGACTCTGGCTTTATTTCTCTCTGTTTCTCCTAATAGATGTGGGGGTTTCTCCCTCACTCACTTCCCGTGTTAATGGCTGTAACTGGAGCCAACTGGGGTTAGTCTAACTCGAGACAGAGACCGTAAGGAATATTCCCAAGCAGCTGCCGAAACTCTCTTTGTTTCGGGGAAGTTTCCCTGTGTTCTCTGGCCTGACTTGGAGTGCTTAACCCCTCCCCCCCCTTGCTGGTGGGCAAGCATGGCATCTGCTCCTCTGTTGGGGCTTATGAGCTCTAAAACCGGGAATCCTTTCTCTGCCTCCTCGCAGCACTTTGTTTCCTCTGTTTCCCCCTTACCGTGTTTCTGCACCAACGTGCGTGCAGCCTGCATGACTAGCCTCTAGATCATGTACCACGGCTCCTTCTCTCTCCACTGTGAAGGAGCAAGAAGAGCACCCCCTGGACCTAACACCCCCCCACTCCAGATCTTCCCACGCATGTCTCAGGTAAACATTCAAAGTGGAGTGGGCCCAGGTGGAACGTAAATCACTATTGGAACTAAGTTAAGTTTGTTGGTTTAATTAAGATAAGATGCGTCTTTGAAGTTAACAGCAGTAAATGTGAAGCTTTTATTCTATCAAAGTTTACTGAAGGTCAAATAAGCTTGTGTTATTTATTAAAATTTGTTAGCAAAGAAATGACTAAACTGATGGTTAATTGTCTGTCCCAAAGTTCTAATGGGTAATTGCTGAAGTAGCTTTCAAAGTCTTTGGTAACCTGAAAGTTTTAAAGTTTTGCTTGGATGACAAACGGAATTGAATTGTGGACATCTATATCTTAACCAAACAGGATAAAAGGCTAAGTCATTAATTACTGGATGTAGGTTTGTGCTTTTGACTTCTTAACTGCAAAGAAACTAAGAGTATTTAAATCTGCTGGTAAACTTGTTTTCCACTTAACTGATTCATAAATTTGCCACCTGAAGAATTCTGTTGTAACAGTTCACAAATGGCTAATAACTAAAGGTGTTTCTAACAATACAAAGTTCTGCTTAGTGTAACTAAGACTGATGGAAATAAGGGAAACTCTGTATGTAGGAAAGTAGGAGATATGTAAGAAAGATTTAAGGAATGGGAATACATTTTGTTGAAGGTAAGGGAAGGTAATTTTGTCCTAAATGAGATGGTTGTTTGGAAGGAAATGGCTTGGGACAAAACCTGAATGCAAAGGAAAGTTGTAGAAGGTTTGTGAAGGGAAATCTTCAGAAAAGGAATTTTAGCTATGGTCAAGAATGGACTAAGATTGAAATGGATGGGTTTTAAAGGTACATTGGTACAAGACTGAAATTCTCTGTTCAAAGGACAAAGTTTTTCTTAGATTAATTGATCTGCTGTTAAGAAAATGTAAATGGTTTTCTCTTTGCCTGCGCAGAAAATTCAGTTCCTATGTTTTGTTTTATCAGGTGTTTAACATCCCTAATTATATTTAGGCAGGTGCTTTAAAACTTTATAAGATTTTAGCAAATGTTGACAAGATTTAAGTTGTAAATCTCTTTAACTCAGGCTTTTCCTTGGTATGCGAAGTTGCTCATGAAGTACTACTGAACCAATGATAAACCTTGGCTTACAATTGGGAAAATGCTGTAACTCTTCTAGAGATTCTACGCACTTCTAAAGTTTTAATGTTTTGAGAGATCATCGCTTGATATTATAATTATGGAAATGTTACGTGTCACAGAAGTAACCTGATTTCCTTGCAGCTAAATTGTAAACTCCCGTCTCTTCAGCTCTAACCATATGCATTCCGAGTTTTTGTCATTTATAATTGTTTTAATTATCTTATTTTTAATGAGTTTTATCTTCAAGGAGATTCATATAAAGGACTTCCAGGACAAATACAGGTATTTGATATACTTGAAAATCTTAAAACTGAAATGGGTAAGAATTTCCAAAACTAACTAAAGCTGCATTCACCAGATTTAGTAACATGGGACTAAATGAACTAAAAGATCATAGTGTTGTGTCTCTTAATGTTTTGTCTTACTTTAAACATTGCTGGTTCTTTCTAATGTTTGCTCTTCCAGACTAGGGATACTTCCTCCTAGTTATCAGTAACTCATAGAGATGTAAAAGTGCTCCTTTGTAAATGAGTCAAAGCATTCAACTTTTCTCTCTATCTGAACCCTCTGAAACCAAAAGGTCTCAGTTAAGTATTCTTTCTTCCATGGCAATCAGTCATTTGCATAAGTTCAATAAGAATCTGTTCTCCTTGTAACAGGACACTATTGGAAACTGGTTATTTTACCAAGGCTTTGACTGGGATGTCATATTTGAAAAGACTCAGATATGACCAGACAGTTTAAAGGAACTAAGGTTGACTTTATGAAACCTGGAGCCATAAAGCCCCTTGGGACTGTTGGCCTGATACCTTGCTTACAGAGTTCCCAGCAGCCTCACCAGGTGAGTAAAGAATGTCACTCCTTGGTAGGTGCAGTCTCAGAAGAGGAATTCGCCCAAATCGACAGGTATTGCAGGCACACCTGATGGCAAGTACAGGGCTTGGCTTCTGGCCCGGAGAGGCTACTAAAAGTTCAACCTAGAGATTCCTTATAAGAAGTTCCAGCAAAGCAGATTCTAAAAGATCTATTGATCACACTCACTGTTCTTGCTGAGCTTATGTAAATAATTAGGCCAAGTCTGTTAAAACTGGACTTGTTTCACAAGTGAATTAGGCCTGATTTGGCTATCTCTGTAAATGAAGGTTATTTTAGAGAGAAAAATTATGTTTTAGTAACACACCTTTATGGATGTTAAATTCTAGATTTGATTGTCTTTAAAAGTTTGTTTACCTAAGCTAAACAATTTGAGGTAAACTTCAGAGAAGTTACACAATAGCTTCTTTAGTTGATCTTTTATTATTTTGTGGGGATATTAGCAGAACCCCGTGGCACATGATTAAACAACTGGAAAATGGGATTGATTCCCCTACAATTGTATAACTTAACTAACACCTTGTGTGTGGCTGGAATAATGAAATTGCCTAAAAGCCAGCCTATCGCACTCCATAGGATTAACTATGGACTTATGGAGATAATGGATGACCCCACTTTCATTATGAGTGGATTGGATGATGCATGGGGGCCTCCCCTTATCTCTTGACAAGTTTTCTCACTTGCCAGTGATCCTCTGTAGTCAGGATATTGTTAAGCCTGGACCATTCAAAGGTCTTCTTATTGGTTTCATCCCTTAGTCATATTTATCCTAGAGGCCACCTCTGTTGAGGTACAATTGCAAACGGATGCTGTAGCGAAACCTAGAACAGCCCTTCTCATAAACAGAGCCTTAAAGCTCACTATGGGACAGTCCCTGACTGTAATGACTTCACATCAGGTCCAGATTTGTCTTAGAAGCCAAAGGCCACCAATGTATGGCAGAGGCCGACTTATTAAATACTGGGCTACACTAACAGATATGCCAAAAATAATACTTAAAATTTGTCAGACTTTAAACCTAGTTACCTGTATGCCTGAATCTGACTACTGTACTTCTTTCTCTGAAGAGCAAAAATGTTCAGAGGTTATTGATCTTGCTTACTCTATTTGGCCAGATTTAAGATGCCCCTGTTAAAAATAGGAATGACACTTGGTTTTCTGATAACAGTAGTTTTCATAGAAAGAATAAGAAAAGCTAGGTATACTGCAGTGCTCACTAGCACTTTGCAATTGCCAAAGCCTAAGAATTAACACTTATACTGACTCTAAATATGCCTTCCTGGTACTACATGCCCATGGAGCTATTTGGAAGGAAAGGGGATTGCTGTCAAGCCATAACTCCCCAATCAAATATGGGCCTAAGTTACGGAACCCTCCTTATCGCTATACTAAGGATGGTATATATCAAATCTGGGATGCATATCTGTGGCTTACACCCACGATTGGACGGCTCAGTCAAAAGACAGTTTTATGCTGGGAACAAAGGAATCATACGAGCGGTACTTGGGCAAATAACACACGATATCTGGGGTGGCTATCACTAGAGATGTGTTCCCAAGTAATAATATACTCCAGGCTACTGACTTGTTTGCTACTGACTGGGCAAGGCCACCTGGCATTAGGTGGCCAGCTCCAAACGGAACCCACTGGATATGTGGAACCAACCTGTGGCCCTGGCTTTCTCCAGGATGGATAGGTCGCTGTACTTTAGGATTTGCCTGGATTCATGGGCGCGTTACTAAAACCATTACAACTCTAGCTAATCTCCCCAACTTGAAACAAAGATGGACGCGCTCTGTTTTTAAATGGTATGATCACTTAGCATCCATTTTTGTTCCATCTGCAGGACTAGAGGATGTCATGTGGCATGTAGAAGCCCTTAACAAATATACTACAAAGGCACTCAATGATTCACTAAACAGCATCTCCCTAATTAATACTGAAGTTTCACAAATACGCAAGGCAGTCCTACAGAATAGGATGGCCCTAGATGTCCTGACAGCAGCCCAGGGAGGCACATGCGCAATTATCAAGACAGAATGTTGCGTGTACATCCCAGACTATCACAAAATGTCACCGGACTAATAAAAGATATGAATGCCCAGATTAAGGCTCTTCAAGATCTTTCTCTCTCTCAGTGAATGATAAGTTCCTGGTTTGGAGGAGGACTATGGCCAACAATTAAAAATCTCTTTCTTGGGGTTCTCATTCTTATCGCCTTATTAATCCTAATATGTTGCTTTGTTCAATGTTTCTCTACTTGGTGCCGAGACTCCATTGCTGCAATGACTTCACCACGGCAGATGATCCTTACCACGCGCAAAGATACTTCTTCACTGTCAGCACTGGATATTCAGCTGCCTCCACCTTTCGTAAATCCCTTATACGTTCCTATCCTGATCAATATTGACCCGAGCAGGTAGGGACAGCTCTACACCCCTATTCAGCAGGAAGAAGTTACAGAAGATGAGACCTTCCACCTTCAACCACCTTAAAGATTTAAGGGTCAAAATTGTTCAGGGGGGAATGATGAGGGAGCAGGAGGCTGGCTGAGGACAGAGTAGAAGCTGGCGCCTTGCACCCCCTCTTCACCCGCTCCCCTCCATATGTGTAGCATTCCTCAGGCACCCCTCACTGCCATAAAACGATAAATAGTTAACTTGCAGGGATCGCAATCCTGCAGAACAGGAATCTCCCTTGCTCTACAGGTATCCTAGAGATCTAAACAGGGAGGTTACCTTATCAATAGCACAAATTTCCAGAGGCAAATAACTCTCATTTCCTGAAGCCCTAATGTCCCCCTCCCCACCATAAACTGGAGGAGACTGAGGTGGAAGGGAATGTGAATGACAGCAGGGTCATAATACCCCACTAAGAATCTCCCAACTATCTTGATGTTAATGCCTGACCTAAAAACGACATTGATCAAGCCACAAGGGCAAGGACCTCCCCCCCCCCCCCCCCCCCCCCGGCACCTTGTAGGCCCACCTTAGCACGTGAGAGCTCTGTCGAAATCTCCCATCCCTTCACCATCTCCCCCCAACAACAAGGTATATAACACGCCTACCCTAACAACCGGGGCGGCCGCATCTCTGCCTGCCCACGGGTCCTGTCCCCGTGCTCTAATAAACCACCTTTTTGCACCAGAGACGTCTTAAGAATTCTTTCTTTAGCCGTCGGCTCCGAATCTCACCCCACCGAACCCGACCTAGGTTCTAGAACTTCATCACCAGGGTCCTGGGATCGAGCCCCACATTGGGCTCTCTGCTTGGCGGGGAGCCTGCTTCCCCTCTTTCTCTGCCTGCCTCTCTGCCTACTTGTGATCTGTCTGTCAAATAAATAAATAAAACCTTAAAAAAAAAAAAACCCTTAATCCTGAACCCCTTTAGTTGCATATCGGTGGGCCATATGCTTGGGGGATGTTGGCCAACATGTATCTTGAGGGGGTTAGAGATAAAGGAAGTTTCCAAAGAAGTTTTTATATGTTAAAGAAGGCTTACAGTATTTGGGGGTGGGGGACAGCTAGGATTGTCTTTTTCCCTTAGCAAAGTGTCAATATGGAGATAGTTGAGTCCCTAGAGAAATGTCACTCTTCCTGTTTCAAGGACTTCTCAATGGGCCATAGGTAGTAAGGAAACTTAATAATTTTCCTTCATTTCCCACATCAATTCCCGTGTCAGTTATTTTTTAGTACTTCTGACTACTAGTGACTGGAGGTAGTTCGAAGTTACTAAGAAAGTAATGGGGTATTGAGATGTGGCCCACCAAAATCCCAAAAAGGTCTCTGATGTCCTGCTTTTAGCTTTAAAGTTGGTGTAATATTGTACTCTATAGCATGTTTTAGAAAAAAGAATTTTTTTTTAGAGTAACTGTCATCTGGTAAACTTGACTCTTAGAGATAATGCTCACTAGATTTTGGCCCTATTGCTTCAAAGCTCCCTCTGTCTCTAGCCACACACACACACTCCTAGGGAATTGAAGCCTCTGATTTAAAAAGCACCATTGAAGGAATTGGAGAGGATAAGACTCATGAAGGTAAGTCAGGGTCTGGTTGCAGAAGACTTTAAATAGCAAGGTGATACATTTAGACTTCATACTTGTAAAAACAAAACAAAATTCAAATAAGTAAATTTGAAGATCTAATTGGCTTTTTTAAACAATTCACTCATCCCATCTAGGAAGCCAAGAGGAGCTCCACTAATTTAAACAAAAGTAAGGTTTTTAAAGAAAAAGAAGGCATTTAAAAGGAAGAAAGGAATTTGTTAGGGAGGAATGAATTGTTTAGGCAAGGTTGACCCCTACCCCAACCTCAAAGGGAGTGGAAGGGATGTATCAGTAAATTTCCTGGTCATTGACCAGCAAATTCCCTGTTGGCTGATTGGTTAAAGGTTAAATTCTTAGGGGTTCAAACTGCAGCTAGATAAGATATTGATTCTCGGTTTATTGATTTGGCCTAAGTGACAACATTTTGGACCTGTCTTCTCCTTTTTAACATACTGTAAGCAATTTGCAAATCACTGAAATATTTTTGAATGGAGGGACAAAATTGAAAAAGCAATGTCTTGGAAATATTAAGCCGGAAGCAATGTGGAAGTGATGCCAACAGACTAGATCCCGGGACTCAGAGGGGGATCCTGCTGGACCAGCCAGGAGGGCCCCTGGCTGCGCATAGGATAGTAATCAAATGTGTGCCCAGGAGGAGGTGAAAGCCAAGTTTATTGGAGATATTAAAAGAGTGCAGATACAGAGTGTCTGGGAGACTCAGAAAGGAAAAGAGAGGGTCTTGTCTATGTTTGGGTTCTGGGGTAAGTATTCTCTCAGGCATCCAGGAACCAGTTAAAACAAAGATGAGGGCCCAGTTGTTTTTCCTTGGAGGCAGGGGATCTTGGTGTCAAGATGTCTAGCGCCCATGGTCTGGAACACACATAGGATGACTTCTTCCGGTCATGTGCACCTGCTCCTTCCTTGGATGTTAATTACTCTAAAGAAGTCATAAACTCCCTGTCTCTTCCAAAGGAGGACCTACATTATTTGCACTATGAGGTGAGGGTATACTTTACCTTATACTTTAGGCCTTTACCCTACTTGGGTGCTGGTCCTAGCAAAGATAAAAGCCAGAGAAGACGCAAAAAGTAGATTTTTTAATCAAGTCCTTCAGTTTCCCTATCTCAGATGGTGTTTTGGAAGGGAAAGAGACCAGAAGCAAGCACACAAGCCAGGTTGTGCAATAAACCTGACCATGCAATAGGGATCTGGACTTCCAAGGGTGGCAGCAATAGAAATGAGAGGATGGAGGCAGTTACTATGAGGCAATAAACCTGCAGGTCACCCTCTATCCTCCCCTCATCCCCACCCCATGGATCATCTATAAAATAGACACCCCTAACATTAGACCTTGAGCTTTGTTCTGAGGGTAAAATCAGGACTGTTAGACCTATGTGGTCCACCTCTGCATTTCTTATTCAACAGCTTCAGATAATGTCATTCATTGAATTAGCTCAAAGACCTTCTTAACAAACTCCTCCCTAAACTCAAGGCCAGGGAGAAAAAAAAAAAATATGTACAAATGTGCTTTCTATAACTCAACAGTGAGAGCTATTGTGATTTGATGGGGTCCGGGAGCAAACGGTCACGGAAAAATTCTTGAGATGGTTTTGGTGCAAAAAAAGGTGGGTTTTTTAAAGCACAGGGACCAGGACTGGTGCGGAGAAAAGCTGCACTGGGGTTGTGAGGAGTGATGGATTGTATACTTTTAAATTGGGGTTGGGGGGAAGGGGTAGAGACAAAGGAAGTCTCTAAAAGGATTTTCATTATGTTAAAGATTAATGAAGATTTAGGATCCTGGAGGCCTGGCTATTGTCAAGCTAAGGTAGCTTTCCTCTCTAGCAAGGCATTAACATTAGGAGTTGGGGGTTGCTGCAGGAGTGTTAATTTCTGCCTGTCTCAAATATTTGTCAATGGGCAGCAAGTTAGAAGGAAATTTAATTGTATCTATATTTCCTTTTGCCTATGTTCTCTGCATCAAGAGCTCCTTAAGCCCATTATATGTTCCTCTTTGACTTTGCTAATAATCTCAAAACTAAATGTGTGTTGTTTTAGTTTTTCATTGGCCAGTGGTTTTTTTTTTTATGATTTATTGATGAGAGAGAGAGAGAGAGAGAGAGCACAAGCTCACGTGCCCACCCATCCAAGTAGGGGGAGGGGCAAAGGGAGACAGAATCTCAAGCAGACTCCCTGCTGAGCACCCAGCCTGATGCAAGCTTGATCTCAGGACTCCTGAAATCATGACCTGAGCTGAAACACAAAATCAGAGACAACTGACTGAGCCACCCAGCTGTCACCCTATTAGCCAGTGTTTTTTGATACTTATTTTTTTTCCTTATTACTTCTTGATCATTTTAAGTACACGCTGTAGTAGTCAGACCATCTGGGTTCAGATCCACAGTTAACAATCTCGGTGACTCTGGCAAGCTGTTTAAGGCCTCTGGGCCTCAGTTTTCTTGGTTATATAATGGAGATAATAGCAAGACCAACCTTCCAGGAGTCTTCTGAGGTAAATGAGATCATCCTGGTAACATTGAGGGCTTAGCTCCAGGCATCCCATGTTATAAAAGCTCAACAAAGATTAACACTAATATGAATTGGGTTTGGCTTTATTATAAGTTTTTATTTATAAAATATAAAATGCTTTTATTATAAGTTTTCTTAGATCCCCTTTAGATAGAGCTGTAACATAAATCTAACAAAAATAAATAAAATCTAATAATAAGTAAAGCTGGGTTCTAGCTGTGAGTCAAATTTTGAGATTTAGGCCTTTAGCCATTGCAAGAGCAGAAATGAGGTCAGGAGGAATAATGCATTTTGAAGGGGGATAGGGATATTCTACCTCTGAGATATCTGAAGTTATGCAGCTTGATGGGGTACACATGAGTTACATGCCGTGTTACAAGCAGGACCAGGGTGTCTCAAAGGCAACTTTTTCCAAGGTAAAGCCTGGTTGTCCTATTCATTCTGATGAAGTTCTAGAACCTAGGTGAGGTTCAGTGGGCTGAGTTCCGGAGCCGACGACCAAGAAAGAATTCTTGAGACCTCTTTGGTGCAAAATGGTGGTTTATTAAAGCACCCGGACAGGCCCCGTGGGCAGGAAGAGCTGCTGCCCCGGGTTGTGAGGGATGGCGGGTTCTGTACCCTGCGGTTGGGGGAAGGTGAGGGGAAGGGAGGTTTCAGCAGAGTTTTCATATGCTAAAGAGGGCCTACAAGGTGGCAGGATGTCCCAGGCCTACCGGAGGCCTTGCCCAAGCGACTGGATCAATATTGTCCTTAGGCCAGCCATTAACATTAAGATAGTTGGGAGACTTTTTGGTGGGGTGTCACAATCCTGCTATCAATCACCTTTGTTAGTGAGATTTAGGACATTTGTAAGCCAAGGGAGACTCCTATCTAGCAGGATTGTGAGCTCTGCAAGTTAACTATTTGTTGATTGTTCATGGCAGTCAGGGCTGCCTGAGGAATGCTACACATATGACAGAGGGGGCCAGTTTTTACTTGGTCTTCAGCCAGCCCCGAGCTCCCTCATCAATTCATTCAATGGATACCAACGGAGCCTCAGTCCAGAAGCTGAATTCTCTTAGTAAACTCAGAAAGTTCATATCATACAAATACACAATCACTAAATTTACATCTCTGTCATTGGATTCATTTATAAAGGAGCCACTTCCAGTGAGGGAAAAAAAAAATTCATGTCTTCCTATTTGGGAAGCCAATGTGAACTGGAAGATTGCTTGGTAAGCATAGAATCAGAACAAGGAAATCATAGGAATCTGAGTGAAACATCACCACCTAGGCACTAGGAAGCTCCATGAAATGCACCTGTCATATAAGAGAAAACCTCCAGGGGCACCGTGGTGGCTCAGTCCATGAAGTCACTGAGTCTTGATTTCAGCTCAGGTATTGACCTCAGGGTTGCGAGTTCAAGCCCCACGCAGGGCTCCATAGCGGGTGTGGAGGCTACTTACAAAAAAGGGAGAGAGAGGACCTCCAGAGAGCAGATTGGTCCCATCCCCCCGACTCCATATAAAGTGCCAGGATGCACTCTAGTAATACTTCTCCGAGCCCTGGTGTCTTTGAGTACTAGGTCTGGTATATATCTAGGTATATAACTTTTCCTCACTAAGCCACACTCTAGTGAGCATAGGATACATTCTATTTCCTCATATAATAGGTTGGTCTCAGGCCATCTGCTTTCAGCTCAGGCCATGATCCCAGGGTCCTGAGACTGAGGCCCACATCGGGCTCCTTGCTCAGTGGGGAGCCTGCTTCTCCCTCTGCCTGCCGCTCTCCCTGCCATGTGTGCTCACTCGCTCTCTTTCTGACAAATAAATGAAATATTTTTATTTATTTTTTTAAAGATTTTATTTATTTGACAGAGATCACAAGTAGGCAGAGAAGTAGGCAGAGAGGGGTGGGGAAGCAGGCTCCCCACTGAGCAAGGAGCCCAATGTGGGGCTCGATCCCAGGACCCTGAGATCATGACCTGAGCTGAAGACAGAGGCTTTAACCCACTGAGCTACCCAGGCACCCATAAATGAAATATTTTTAAAAACAAAATAGGTCAATCTCATTTGTCAGACTGAATTTACAGGCTGCCCCCCTCCCCAATGTTTCTATGAGGTCTTCAGTGGTATTTGAAAATGGAGGACTAGAGTTCAGGAAAAAGGCAGAGGCTGGGTATATGAATTTGATCACCTCTGGGTAAAAGAATTAAAGCCATGATGAGTGATAAAATTTCTGAAGATGTGAACAATTTTTTAAAAGAGGGAGACATGCAAAAGACGAAGTCAGACCCTTACCTTATACCAAATAAAAAAATAACCTGGGGCACCTGGGTGGCTCAGTCAGTTGAGTTATTTATCTCAGCTCAGGTCTTGATCTCAGGGTCATGAGTTCAAGCCCCACATTGGGCTCCATGGTGGCGTTGGAGCCCACTTAAAAAAAAAAAATAAAGAAGATTAATCTAAAATGATTTAAATGTAAAAACTAAAAGTATAAAACTCTTAGAAGAAAACATAGGGGATTTGGATTTGGCAATGATTTCTTGGATAGGATTCCAAACACATAAATGTAACAAAGGTAAAATGGATAAATTGGACAACAATAAACTTTAAAACTTCTCTGCATCAAAAGACACAATCAACAGTGAAAAAGCCTCTTAATGAATGGGAGAAAATACTGGCAAATCCTACATCTGATAAAAGACTAATATTTAGAATATGTAAAGGTCTCCTACGACTCAACAGCAGCAACAACAAAACCAGCCCAATTAAAGAATGGGCCAAGTGTCTGAATAGACATTTCTCTGAACAAAGCTATTCGCATGGCCCAAATAGCCAACAAGCCCATGAAAAGTTGCTCAGCGTCACTGACATCACTCATCACTAGGGAAATGCAGCCAAAACTGCAATGAGATACCACCTTATACCCACTAGGATGGCTACTGTGAGGACATACAGAAAATAATGAGGGTGGGCGCCTGGGTGGCTCAGTGGGTTAAGCCGCTGCCTTCGGCTCAGGTCATGATCTCAGGGTCCTGGGATCGAGTCCCGCATCGGGCTCTCTGCTCAGCAGGGAGCCTGCTTCCCTTCCTCTCTCTCTGCCTGCCTCTCTACCTACTTGTGATCTCTGTCAAATAAATAAAATCTTTAAAAAAAAAAAAAGAAAAAGAAAATAATGAGGGTTAGTAAGGACGTGGAGAGATTGGAACCTTATACACTGCTGGTGGGAAAGAAAATGGTGTAGCTACTACGGAACAGTATGATGGTTTCTGAGACAATTAGATACAGAATTACCATATGATCCAGCAATTCCACTTCGGGGTATCCACCCAAAAGCAGTGAACACAGGGACCTGAGTAGGTGTTTGTACACACGTTTGTGGGCACGTTACTCACAATAGCCGAAAGGTGGAAGGGACCCAAGTGTCCATCAACAGATGAATGAATGAACAAAATGGGATATTTACATACAAAATATTTTCCAGCCTTTGAATGAAAGGATATTGTGACATAACATGGGTGAACGAGGACATGACAGGGTTATCCAGAGAGACAGGTTCAATACGATGTATATAGAGAGAGATTTATTTTAAGGAATTGGCTCACATAGTGGAGGTTTGGCAAGGCCAAAATCTGATGAGGTAAGCCAGCAGGTAGGCTGGAGAATCAGGGAAGGGGAGCATTTCAAGTTCAAAGGCTGTGGGCTGGTACAATCTCTTCTTGCTCTGAGGAATCTCCCCTTGTTCTGTTAAAGGACCTTCACCTGATTAAATGCCGCTGACCCACGTTAGGGAGCATAATCTGTTCTACTCAGAGTCCACGCATTGCAATGTCAATCACATCTAAAAACCACCTTCATGGTGCACCTAGGTGGCTCAGTCAGTTAAACATCCGACTCTTGGTTTCAGCTCAGCTAATGATCTCAAGGTTGTGAGATCGAACCCTAAGTCAGGCTCTGTGTGGAGTTTGCTTAAGAGTCTTTTCCCCTCCTTCTTCTTCCCCCTCGACTCCTCTCTCCTCTTGCACATGCTCTCTCTCAACAAATTAAATAAATAAAATCTATTTTTAAAAAATCTTCATAGAAACATCCAGAAAATGTTTGACCAAATATTTGGACACCATAGCCCACTCCAATTGACACGAAAAATTAACCATCACATTGTGATAAGCAAAATAAGCCAGTCACAAAAAGACAAATACTGTGGGATTCTACTTACATGAGGTACCCAGAGTAGTCAAATTCATAGAGACAGAAAGTAGAATGGAAGTTACTAAGGGCTGAGTTGAATGGGAAATTGGGAACTGTTGTTTAATGGGCAGGGTATTTCAGTGTTGTGAGAGGAAGGGATTCTGGACTTCAGTTGCACAACAAAGTAAACGCAGTTAACACTAAGCTGTACGCTTAAAAATGGTTAATAGAGTTAATCTTACATCATGTATATTTTAACACAATTAAAAAAAAAAAAGAGGATAAAAGCAAAGAATGACCTTCAAGAAATGACCCCAACCAGGGAAAGGAAGTGAGGAATTGATTAATTAGAGCAGCAGAGGGCAAATTAGGGTCCTCATGAGAGCAAAAGAGAAAATTATACAAAAATACTGCATATGGGGACGCCTGGGTGGCTCAGTTGGTTGAGCCGCTGCCTTCGGCTCAGGTCATGATCCCAGCGTCCTGGGATCGAGTTCCACATCAGGCTCCTTGCTCCGCAGGGAGCCTGCTTCTCCCTCTGACTCTGCCTGCCTGTGCTCGCTCTCTCTCTCTCTGACAAATAAATAAATAAAATCTTAAAAAAAAATTTAAAAAATACTGCATATGGCAAGGTCAGGGAGAACAATAACTAGAAAAAAATTCCCCTGGTAACTTAAGGCAGGAGAGTTGGTACAGTAGTTGGAACAAAATCACTTAGCATGGTTTAAGAAGAGCCTGAATGATGAAGAGGTTGGAGGAGCAGAAGTACTGTGTCCATTTCAAGGAGCTGGAGAGGAGAAGGGGAACAAGGGAGGGATGCATGCTAGAAGGCAGGAGGAGGGGAACTGTGCAAAGGAAGACAGGGTGCTGACATCGGACCAAGTGAGCATGCAACTTCTCCCCCTTCCGTTGACCACTTCTTCAGCTGGGTAGCCTGATTTGGTCAAGGCCCTCCCCTAGGGGCCCTATGAAAACCTGGATCTGGAGAGGGCAGCTATCTTCATACAGAATGTACAGCCAGGGAGCAGTGACAAGAATTAGAGGTCATGACAAGGTTGGGGGTATCCTGAGAAGTCCACGTTTGAAGGAAATTGAAGAGAAAGTCAGAAAGTCAAAGATGGAGCGTACAGCTAGGCTGAAGGCCAGTGGAGCAAATGTCAATATACAAAGCACTGGAAGTCTCAGTGCTTTGGTTTGGAAGCTGGGTCACAGTAGTGTTTCTCCTTTAAAGTTCAGCTTTCCTACCAATGCCCACCAACTCCCCCCATTGTCATCCCAAAGAAATGACACTTCTCTGTTGACTCAGAGGAAGCAGCCTTATACCTACTGTATTAGTCAAGATTCTCCAGAGAAACAGAACCAATTGTGTGTGTGTGTGTGTAGAAAGGGTAAGGAAGAAAGAGATTGATTTAAGGAATTGCCAATTATGGAGGTCAACAAGTCCAAAATCTGTAGGTTGGACCATCAGACTGGAGACACAGGGAAGAGCTCATGTTGCAGTTTAAGTCCAAAGGTCATCTGCTGGCAGAATTCTTCTTGCTCTCAGGAGGTCAGTTTTTTCATTCCATTCATGTCTTCAGCTGATTGAATGAGGCCCACCCACATTATAGAGGGCAGTCTGATCTACTTATTTATAATTGCAATGTTAATCTCATCCAAAGGCATCCCCATAGAAACATCCAGAATAAAGTTTAACCAACTATGTGGGCACTGTGGCCCATCCACCATGACACAAAATTAACTGTCATACCCAGGTAATAATGAGAGCCATTTATTAAGCCATGTACCAAATACATGGCTATCTCATTTCATTCCATAAAGCCTATAAAGTGAGTTCAAACATTCTCATTTTTAAATATGAGGAAAACAGTTTCAGAAGGATTTTATATAAAAGTTCATAAAATTTAGAAGCAATCAAAACCATCCTGATCATGGTTAACTTCAAAGTTAACTTCAAAGTCAAATTAATCAGTTTGACCAAAGTGGGAACTAGTTCTTTGGTCTTTCCATACCTTTCCCCCCACCCCAAACCTATTATGTTTTTAAGTAGGCTCCATGCCCAGTGTGGAACCCAGGGTGGGGCCTGAACTCATGACCCTGAGATCAAGACCTGGGCTAAGATCAAGAGTCAGAGTCTTAACCAACTGAGCCACCCACATCCCCCTCTTTCCATATCTTTCAAACTTTTCAGAATTAAGTTCCCATAGCCTAAATGTCAGGGCCCTTGGGGGGAAAAAAAAATTATTGCCCTCAAGGCACCTGAGTAGCTCAGTCCGTTGAGCGCCTGACTCTTGATTTCCACTTGGGTCACATCCCTGGGACATGGGATTGAGTCCTGCACCAGGTTCCTTGCTCAGAAGAGAGTCTACTTCAGGATTCTCTCTCCCTCTCCTTCTCCCCCTCCCTCTCTCAAATAAATAAATGAATATTTAAACATTTTTTTTTTAAAATTAGAATGGACTCAAAGTTATCCCACCAAGAATGTCATCCATCACAATCCAAATGCACTTTCTTCAGTGAGAGAGATCAGGCTGGAGTTATTGCTACTCCAGTGTTCATACCCACAGTCTGCCTTTTTCTGCTCCAACCTGAAATCTGAACGTAATGTGTCAGGCCTGGGAATTTCATCCAGTGTGTGTGTGGGGGGAGAAAAAAAGAGATTGGACACTAGGGGCCTCACTGTTCTGGCACCCAATTCTGCCTCCCTCTTATCATTCAAAACTTTACCTGAAGGTTGAAGGAGATAGTTCCAGAGCCGTCCCTGTCACTTGAGTTTCTTCTCAGCCCCCCAAAACCAAGATGAACATCATCTTGTCTTAGGATGAGAAAATAAGTTTTATTGACAAATGAATATGCTGGTGGCCAGAAATCCCCAAGGGAGACAAAGGACCAGAAACACACTGTGTCTTCTAAGATCAAAAGTGCCTCCTTGGGTGTAATCCTAAAGTAGCCCATCCGGTGGGACTACGGTTGGAGAGCTACTGGGAGGCAAAGTCCTGACATCTGGACGAACAAATGGAAAAGGCTTTAGTCCCAGAGCAGTTGGAGCAACTTAGTTTAGGCGGCCCCGGGCTCTGCAGGTGGACTTCCAGATGTCAGGACCTGTGACCATACTGACTATTTCTCTGAATTGCCTATTATGACTGGACTATTTTTCACCCTCCTATTGGACCGCTTGCGCAGTGGATTCAGAGGGCTTTGAAGCTGCTTCCAGATTTTCTGATTGTCATCTCTTTCCCGTTTGACACTCTTAAACAGCCGCTTCTTTCTTTTTGGGGTTTTCATGCCTGTGACTTTGAAGATGTTATTACTCAGCTGGCTCAACCTGGAAGTAGCGACAAACCCGGGGTTAACATATTCATCAATTTTTTTCAGAGTTGTATTGACCAAAGACTGCACAGAATCCACAGGATCATTCCTCAGACTTCCCACAGCTGAAACCAGAAAGGAGGTCAACTCAGACTCTTGATCTCCAAGGACTACCTATCCAAACCCCATTATTTTCCACCCCACATACCAGGATATTCTTATATAACTTCATTTAGAATAACTTTTGTCACCGTTAAAGTAATACTTGTTTTACTCTAGAAAACTGTTTACATAGAAATCATTCCAGGGACGCCTGGGTGGCTCAGTTGGTTAAGCAGCTGCCTTCAGCTCAGGTCATGATCCCAGCGTCCTGGGATCGAGTCCCACATCGGGCTCCTTGCTCAGCAGAGAGCCTGCTTCTCCCTCTGCCTCTGTCTGCCTGTGCTCGCTCTCTCTCCCTCTCTCTCTCTCACAAATAAATAAATAAAATCTTAAAAAAAAAAAAAAAAAGAAATCATTCCAAAAGGAATGAGAGAAAAATCACTTAGCTGTCCCCCTGAGATAATACTATTAATATTTTCATACCAATCCCTGCAGTATATATTTTTAAGTCATCTCTGTGCCCAACATGGGGCTTGAACTCACAGCCCCGAGATCAAGAGTCTTATGCTCTACTGACTGAGCCAGCCAGATGCACCTGTGGTAGGTTTTTTTTTTTTAAAATACCAAATATGGATACTTCTTTTTACAAAAATAAGATTTCCATTTTTTCGTCCCATAAAATATTCCTCTATAGAAGGTGCTATCCAGTCACGTGATCCTATCATAATCTCTGTGATGAACCCTCTATTAGTGAATAATGAGGTTGTTTGCAGTTTTTCACTGTTAGAAACCATAACCATTCATTCAGCTGTGGTTATGGAGTACTTGCTAGGTGCTGGGGTTGCAGTGGTGACCAAGAAAGTTTCCCCACCCTCGAGAACTTGACTTTCCAGTGGAGGAAAGACAAAACAAACAAGGAGGGGCACTGGGTGGCTCAGTGGGTTAAGGCTCTGCCTTCAGTTCAGGTCACGATCTCAGGGTCCTGGGACCAAGCCACGCATCTGGTTCTCTGCTCAGAGGAGAGCCTGCTTCCCCCTCTCCCTCTGCCTGCCTCTCTGCCTACTTGTGATCTCTTTCTCTCTGTCAAATAAATAAATAAAATCTTTAAGAAAACAAACAAACAAGGAAACACAAGTGAAGTACAAAGAAGGACATTTAACAGAGTAATGAGAATGAACAACCAGGAAGGACCTCCTTAGGCTGGTCAGGGAATTGCTCTCTGAGAAGGAGACATGTGAGCTAAGAGGTAAGAAGCCACGAGAAGAGCTTGGGCAGAAGCATTCCCAAAGGTCAGGGAGGGGGTCACCTACTCACAGTGTAAAAAGTAACCAGTGGGGCTACAGCTTCTCATGAGAGGGGAGGTGTTACAGGCTCAGGGTGGAGAGAGAGTCAGAAGCCGGCTCAATCAGGGCCTTGAGGCCAAGCATAAGGGACCAGACTTTGACCCAAAGAGCAGTGGAAAGCTACTGAAGGGATTTAAGCCCAGGGGTGACCTGATTCAGTGTACACATTTCAAAGAGAATCTGGTTGCTATGTAGAAAAGTATAGAGAAGCAGGGTGTGTAGGGGTTGTTAAAGCCATCGGATTAGGGAATGGCAGGCAGGGGCTGAGATTCCGGTGGGAACAGAGGCTGCTAAATTGCTTGACATCCAAAGGATGAAGAGAAAAGGAAGAACCTTGGCTCAAAAGGGCCTTCAAGCTCAACAAAGTCTACAGTTCCATGCTGATCTCATTTATACTGATAACAGGAGAAAGCACCTGGCTTTGGCTACTCAGTGAATATGGAAATCCCACGAAGAACAATTTCTTGACCACAAGGCTTGTTAGGCACTGGATACGGATATAAACGTAACTAGAATTACCTTCCTTGGGAAAAAGTCCCTCCCGTCTAGGTAAGGTAGGCAGTCTTTCTTGGAGGCTGGGTGGGATGAGGAAGGCAAGGTGAATTCTCTGATACTCTGAGGAGCCTAGGGTTTTCATTCTAGAATACTTTTGCTGAAATTCTCTGGTTGCTGGGAACAGGGGTTCCTTACCCTGTAGAGACTTCAGTTGGAAAAAATGAGGAGAAGGCAGCACAGGTACAAAATGTCAGGGTCAGAAGCCAGGATTAGAACCCCAAAGGGACAGAGGCTACTACCTAGTCACTAGAGGACTGGAGAGAGCACACTACAGTCAGCAGTGGCTAACAAATTCATTCTTCCTTGACCAGAGCGCCAGGTGCCCTCCCTACCTGCCACTGCCAGCACCTTGCCCCATCTTGGCCCCAAAGCTGGGTCAACTCAACACAAAGGGTTGGTGGGACACACCCATTTGTATTCGATACTTAAACAATGTTTAAGGTCAGCACTGTGATGCCCATTTTACAGACAAAGAAACTGAAGCGCAGAGGCAGTGACGTGCCCAAGTTCACACAGCTCACTGCGGAGAGAGCTAGTATTTCAGACTGGGCCAGCTGACCCTGGAGCCCGTGCTCGTCATTACACACTGACTTGGAAGAAAGGACCCTTTAAAGTCATTCACCTCTTGGGGCGCCTGGGTGGCTCAGTGGGTTAAGCCGCTGCCTTCGGCTCAGGTCATGATCTCAGGGTCCTGGGATCGAGTCCCGCATCAGGCTCTCTGCTCGGCAGGGAGCCTGCTTCCTCCTCTCTTCTCTGCCTGCCTCTCTGCCTACTTGTGATCTCTCTCTGTCAAATAAATAAATAAAATCTTTAAAAAAAAAAAAAAAGTCATTCACCTCTTTTTCTTTTCAAGATAAAAAGCTGTAACAAAGCATAAAGGAAACAAGAACGTGTCCATCTCCAGGGGTCTGCTGGGCATTTCCTCTGAAGTATGACGCCACCATTCCTCCAAAGGCAGCGTATCCAGCTTTTTAGCTTGAAGCAGGCGCCAGGAAATGACGTGGGCTCCAACCAGAGGGTAAGTGCCTGAGGACAAGCACGTGCAGGACCAGAACGGCCCCAACGGCGAAGCTGGAGCATGGGCATTCTGACATACACGCCCTCTCTTTTGCCCAAAAGCACAGGCACCCACCGGCAGGGCGATAAAAGCCAACATTCTCTCCATCGTATCTCTCTATCAAAGGAAGCAAACTGTGGAGATGGTAAACAACAAATAACTCAATCATCATTTCTGTTGGGCACTGGAATGAGTCACCTATCCAACACCTATCTCAGACACCCCGAACCCTTCCTGCCACCGCCCTTTAGAGAAGTGATGAGCTCTGTTTCACCAAATATCCCTACCACCCACAGCAATATCCTCAATCTTCACCACAGCTGAAAAGCCCAGTAGGATCCTGGCCCCACTGTGATCCTCTGAGGCATTATCCTCCTCTTCCTTTGGTTCACTCCATGCCAATCACATTGACTTCTTGTTCTTCCTTGAACTGCTGAGTGCTCTTGTCTCAGATAATCAGCTGGTTCAAGCCCTCACTGCATCCAGGTCTCTGCTCCCGCACCCCTTCTCAGAGGGGCACCCCTGCCCTGCCCTCCGACCCCCAACCATTGGCCGTGCCTTACTTTCTCCATAGTGCCTGCTTACATATATGTACTTGGTTAGGGCCCTTTCCCTCCCCCGCTGGAAGGGGTGGGGGTGGTGGGAACGGACAACATCAGTTTTGTTTGCTGTGGTATCCCCGTGCTTAGGAGAGTGCCTGGTATACAGTAGGTTTTCAATAATTAAGAAACTCAGTTAATCGAGAGCAAGAGCAGAATTAACAAGAATAACAAACATAGGTGTGGCTGTTCGGCTCTTTGAGGGACCAAAGGGTTCTGAAGGGGAAGCAAAATTTCTCTTCTGATATACACTGGGAACACCAGCTCTTCTTCTGCCACACCCCCGATTCCCATTCCCTTTTTGTCAGGACTTTGGTCAAATTAAAGGACAATGGAGTGAGCATGAGTTAGTGCAAAGACCCCTGAAGTGGCAAGTCTAGCTCTGGCTCGCCCAGTAATTCACTTCTGTGACCTTGGACAAATGACTCAGCCTCGGAAATGAGAAGGGTTATAGTTCAGGAGGAGGAAATGCTTCTCTGAGGGACACCTAACTTCAGAGGCAGAAGAGAGTGAATGGACAACCTCAGGGGTCTAGATGAGTTACCTCAAGTGCCATATAGTCTACAAATCCTTAGGCTCTCTTTTTTTTTTTTTTTTCCCAATTTATTTATTTTCAGATTTTTTTTTTCCTTAGGCTCTCTTTTATCTTAAAAATTCATGCATCATTTGCCTTGTACTCCAAAACATGTCTATTATTAAAACACTTTTAATGTTTTAATTTAATTTTTTTAAATTTTATTTTTTGAAAGTAGTCTCGCCATCCACTGTGGGGCTGGAACTCACAATCCTGAGATCAAGAGTTCATGCTCTACTGACTGAGCCAGCCAGGTGCAGGCTCAGTTTTAATATTAAAGGAGTTTTAATATTTTATGTTTTAATATTAAAAGGAGTAGCATTTAGAAATGCATACTAAATTTTTATAGATGAATAATATGAAGTCTGAAGTTTGGTTCAGAATAATCTGGCAGGGAGGGGTGCAGGTAAAGAAATAGAGAAAATAAGGTAACCATTAGTTGATCCTTGTTCAATCTGGGGGGTGGGGGGAGGGGTTATTATACAATTTTCTAGACTTTTATTTTTATTTATTTTTTTAAAGATTTTATTTCTTTATTTGACAGAGAGACACAGCGAGAGGGAACACAAGCAGGGGGAGCAGAAGAGGGAGAAGCAGACTTCCCGCCGAGCAGAGACCCCGACCCAATCGGGGCTCCAACCCTGACATGAGCCAAAGACAGTGCTTAACCAACTGACCCACCCAGGCGCCCGATATTTTAGACTTCTAACGAATGCTACAAATGAAAAATCTTAAAACAGCCAGCAAAAAGGGCTAGATTACCTGCAATGAAACAAAAATTAGAATGACAGCAGGCTTCTTTTTAGCAACAAAGAGAACCAGAAGACAGTAGTATGGTATCTTCAAAGTGCTCAGAAAGAAATTGTGGTCTAGAATTATGTCTCTAGGATGGGCCCCTGCTGGCTCAGTCAGGGGAACATGCGACTCTTGATCTCGGGGTTGTGGGTTTGAGTCCTACCTTGGGTGTACAGATTACTCTAAAAATACATATAAGATCTAAAAAAAAAAAAAAAAAAAAAGAATTGTGTGACTAATAAAGCTACCTTGCAAGAATGGGCTTAAGAAAAAGTCATTACAAAGGAATAAAAACCAAGAGAGCATAACAGGAAGATACCCACACTAAAGAGACTTTCAAAAAGTGTACTTCAGGGTGAAAAAAAAAAAAGAAGGATGGTCAGAGATACAACAAGGAATGGGGAGCATATGACATGGCAGGTAAATCTACATTGTTTGTATAAAGTAACAACAATAATCATAGTATCTAAATTGTGGGTTTAAAAAAGAGAATTGAAACATTTACTAACAAAAGCCTGTAAAGTGAGAGGGGTGGGCATCAGAATTCATGTCAGTACTGGAGGGAAAGTTAAAATGTTTCACTTTAAACCCTGTTAAGCTCAAAGTGCATGATGAGGAGTCTACTTTCTGGACAGATACCATATGATTTCACTCCTGTGTGGGATTGAAGAAACAAAACAGATGAACAGAGGGGAAGGGAAGGAAAAATAAAATAAGACAAAAACAAAGAGGGAAACAAACCAGAAAAGACTCTTAACTCTGGGAAACAAACCGAGGGTTGCTGGAGGGGTGCGGGGTGGGGAATGGGGTAACTAGGCTATGGGCATTAAGGAGGCCCCTTGATGGAATGAGTACCAGGTACAACTGACGAATCACTAAATTCTACCCCTGAAACTAATAATGCACCATGCATTAATTAAATTGAATTTAAATTTTAAAATGTTTTTTAAAAGTCTACTTTCTGGCTAACTCGCCTGAAGAAATACTTACACTTATATTCTTACATACAAAGAGACATACATAAGAATGCTCACGTAGCAGTTTTTGAATAGCAAAAAATTGGAGATGATTTAAATAATTATCTACCAAGATTGTAGCAGATCTGTATGTACCGACATACGGAGTAAGGAAAAAAGCAAGTTGCAAAAACCGTGTATCTATATCTATATATCTATCCATATGATAAATATCACAAATTATCTATTACATAACATATATTCTATGTGTACTGCAAAAGAATACAAGACTAGAGCAAACAGACAGGGGGAATTGGGGAGAGGAACCAGACTTGGGGGTGAATAGAACTTTACTCTAAAAACAAAAACTTTATCAATAATGTTTCTACTTTTTTTGCATAGACTATATTCATGTACTTTTTCTATAAATATAAACAAATTTTAAAGTATTTTACTGCAATAAAAGAGAACACAAAACTGCAAGTTCTTCAGGGGACATGAATACCATTATAGGTAGCAGCTGACAACACATGATAAATGTTGAGTGACTAGAACATTTTTGTAAGCTGTGTTTTTCTCTAACTAGCATGATAATAGATAACTCATTTTCTTCCTCTGACTTAGTCCCATTTTCTACTTTTTAAAATTTAGTCTTTCAAGGTTTTATTTTATTTATTTTTTAAAAGATTACTTATTTATTTATTTATTTGACAGGCAGAGATCACAAGGAGGCAGAAATGCAGGCAGAGAGAGGGGTGGAGGGAGGCAGGCTCCCCGCTGAGCAGAGAGCCCATTGTGGGGCTCAATCCCAGGATCCTGAGATCATGACCTGAGCCAAAGGCAGAGGCTTAACCCACTGAGCCACTCAGGCATCCTTCAAGATTTTGTTTTTTTAAGTGATCTCTACACCCAACATGGGGGTTGAACTCAAAACCCCAAGATCAAGAGTCACACGTTCCTCCAAATGAGCAAGGAAGGTGCCCGATTTTTTACTTTTATATATAACATTTATAATAGTAAAAATATACTTTATTTGAAGTAACAAAATAAGTCCTTAAGGAATTCTTTCCCCCGCTTGTCTTGCCCTTTTGCCTCATGTCACCCAGATCTCAGGGACAAGGCTCAGACTCACCATTCTGTATGACCTCCACATCATCATCATCTATTTGAGTCATGTTTAGCTTCTTAGTTGTTAATCCTAAAGATAGGACAGATGCAAAGTCATTCCAGAATTCCTGGATCTTTGGGCCACCCTTACCCCTTGGTCCCAAACACGGAAGCTTGTAAACCAGTTCTAGCAAAAAAACGTTTCTATGAGATGCCTTGTAGCCTACATGTCAGTGTTCTAGTTGAATAACCCTCAGAGCAGCGGTGACCCAGAAAACTGTTGTTGGCAGGTGACAAGTAGGGCATGAACCCAGGACGTCAAACTCCATAGGGTTCTCACACCAACAGAAAAATGGACAAAAGGCATGAGGCAATTAATTTGCAAAAATAAAATATGCTTTGCCAATAAACATAGGAAAAAAATATTTCACCTCACTTCTGATAAAAAAAAATATATTAATCCAAACAACAACTCTTTTTGCCTATCAAATCGGTAATGATTTTTATTTTTTTAATTTTTTTTTAAATATTTTATTTATTTATTTGACAGAGATCACAAGCAGGCAGAGAGGCAGGCAGAGAGAGAGAGAAGGAGGAAGGCTCCCTGCTGAGCAGAGAGCCCGACGTGGGGCTCGATCTCACAACCCAGAGATCAGATCTGAGCTGAAACCAAGAGTTGGATCCTCAACCAACTTTGCCACCCAGGGGTCCCATGACTCAAACTTTTTAGAGGGCAGCTGAAGCACCAAAATCCTTAAAATTTTACATATCCTTTGGCCCCAGCAATTCTAGTTAAGAAATTTATCTTAAAATAATCATGATGGCAGGTAGAGATTTTATCCTTGTTTATAAAAACAAAAGATGTGGTGGCCTACTTTAAAAAAAAAAATGACACAGTCTCAATATTCAAAAATAAACACAGGTTAAATAATTCCAAAATCCACCCATAGTGGAATTAATATTACACAGTGGTGAAAAGCAATGCTGGAGGGCACGTAAGGGCATGTATTTGTGACCTAGCAAAGGAAAGCAACAGTATACCAAACTTCATGTTTTTAAAATGGCTGTGTGTGTGTGAGTGTACATGTGTGTAGAAATTCTAGAATGTTAACAGTGGTTAAATCCAAATGCTTAGAATTTCTGGCATTATTTAATTTCATCTTTTTTGCCAACCTGAATCTTTTACATCAACATCTAACATCAACACATCAACACATACTGTACTACTACCCTAGTTTAAAAGAAAAATATTTTTGTTTTAAAATTTAAAAATTTTTGTTTTGTTTTAAAATGCACGGGATTCCCATGGAAGCAATAGTTTTTCCCCTTTCAAATGAATACGGTTCCCTTCTGAATGCTGCAAAGTGCAGACAGCTGGGGTGGACTTTCCCAGAGTGGGGCAAAGGCACATAGCCTTCTCTTCTTCTTCTGGCCTAACAGGGACTCTTGAGCCTGGCCCCAGGACAACCTCTCTAATTACATCAGAGCTAAGGAAGGAGGTGACCCAGTTCACAGTACCATGTTTTTGGCTCAGTCCTTGAAGAAGGTTAAGGAGGGCTCCCCTGTTGAAGAGGGAAGGGTTGCCAGGAGGAAGCATCTTACCTATTAAGTTGATGGCAGCTGCCCTTAGGAAGGACTGAGGGCTCTTCAGGAAGTCAAAGCTCTGGGACAGTAAGTCCCCCACCAGCTGGGTTTTGCTTGTGCTCACCTGTGAGGCCAAAGAGGGGGTGGTGCTGACCAGGAGCTGGGGGTGGGGAGCCCTGGGAACACTCCTAATCCTCTCACCCTGTCCACAGTCCCCACTGTTCTGTCTTCACCCAGTGGAAGGTGCTTGAACCTATAACCTCAGACACCCACACCCCAGCAACAAGGCAGACTTAGCAGGAAGGTCACAGAGAGAATTTTGCTCCTTCATACCTACATGGTAAGGGAAGAAACGACAGATGTGGAACCAGGAGACCCAGGATTGAATCCTAGCCCTGACACTGGCTTCAGTTTTCTGAAATAAAACCTGTCCAACCTCTTTCACATAATTGTAAGGCTCCCGTGGGATAATGGATATAGAACTACTTTGTGAACTCTAAAGTGCTCTACCTGTGGAAGGTAATATTAATAAAAATTATTAATGGTGGTTCCTAACCTACTTGCTTAGCCCTTAAATATTTACTTTTCCACCAGGATTCCTGATCCTGCCCTATCCTCAGCATCATAGGAGCCACAGACCCTTAATGCCATGACCGATGTAATGCCTCAGTGACTCCTGCCACCATCTTTTCCTACCAGCTGTAACCAGAAAACTTCTGTTCCATTGCATTCTGCTCTCCTCCCTTGACCTTCCTCACCGCTGAAGGCAGAGACTGGGCTACTGCTAAGAGAATCGGATATGAAGAACGAGGGACTGGCCCCATCCATGTGCATTCCAAGAGTTTGCTGATGATAAAGAATGAGAATCAAGGAACAGAAAGAATGTATCTTCTGTCAGCCCTCCCATATTTAGCCTCTCAGCCTGCCTTTGAGCCCCTAACATGAGTACGGTGGGACTGGCTGCTCAGAGACACTCACCAGGTACTTGCACATCTCTTCCAACACCTGGATGTGATCACTGAGGGTGGCATGCTTGAATATCTGGGTGAGTGATGACCAGCCGATCACAGTGGTCCACTCAGTCAGGGCCCCTCCGCAGGCCTACAGGATGGAGGGAACAGAATTCCCGAAGCCTCCTTCCTATGGCTGTAGAGAGCCAGGCCGTGAGGCTAAGGGGAAGACCATGAAGCTAGCCCCCAAGGGCTTGGGTGAGGGTTTGAAGCTGGGATCAGGTGAGACACGGGACCTTGGGCATGACATGGGACATAAACAATTTCAGGGAGGAGAACCGTATCAGGATACGGTGAGGGGGAAAGTGCTCAGAACTAGCCTGGAGGATGACACCAAAGCTGAGTGTATAATGTACAGCCAAGGCTGGGCTCATGAAAAGAGCCCAAGGCGATGCTCTACCAGAAAGAGAAATGAATCAGGCTGATTTGCGGGACCGAGGTCATCAATACCTTGACTACCTCAGGGTTGTTATCCTGAAAGCTAAGCAGCAGCGGGACTAGGAAACTGTAGATCTCTCTTCTGGTGGAGAGTCCAGGCTTGAATTTGTAAATGTGACGCAACATGTAGCCCAGGGCAGAGGTGGCGGAGATCTTCACCTGGTGCCTCTCCTGCCATACAGAGTGACATGGAGCCAAGACGGCTTGGTTTCCCTCTAGCCCCGCCTGGTTGGTTTCCATACTTCCACATCACACTCCTACGTCCAAACTACATGGATGGCATTGCGTTACGTAATGTAAAGGCATCATGGTTTGTGTATCTCATTAGAGCCGCAGAGCTACAGGTCCCTCTGTTAAGGCCCAGAGCTAGGGAAACCAAGACCGTCGTTTCAGCTCTGCCCTGGACCATATCTACAGCTTGTAACTTAATCTGTTCCTAGGGATTTAGCTTTACAATCTATGTATTTTAAAAATACATACAGTTATCCTAGTTATGCTATGAATAAACTTGCTGAATCTATATTGGTTTGTATTAATTATCAATGATCATGAACAGCTAAATTAGACGCTTTCAAGAGTGTATTATATAGGGGCACCTGGGTGGCTCAGGTGATAACAGCTGCCTTTGGGTCAGGTCATGATCCCAGCGTCCTGGGATCAAGCCCCTCATCAGACTCCCTGCTCAGCGGGAAGCCTGCTTCTCCCTCTCCCAC